>NC_063051.1:28434281-29034281 GCF_018812025.1 Megalobrama amblycephala
TGTTGCAGATGAAGTAGGGGAGGGGCTGTCAGACAGATCTCCCTGGAGGGATCTTCGAAAGGAGGTGGGCGGAGTCAGAGTGATGGTGGGTGTGTCTACTGAGATGTCCTGACAGGATACTGACGGTGACTGTAAATACAATATGACAATTTGAGGTGCATTAGAAAGCTTAATCATTCAGATGTATCCGTTTTTTTATCTGGGTGTTCAGCAACACAGATTGCAAGCGATAAATATTTCGGTAAATTATGTAAAACGTCACAGGCTGACGGTGTTATCATCTAATACAACGTGTTCTGTCAACTTCACGGAAGCTCTTTGTTGATAGTGCAAACATGAACTACTTTATGACTGCAAGGTTAAGGTGAAACAAATCAGTCTCAAACACCTGAAGGGATTTTACTAACCCCAAGGCCTCAGTATAAACATGGTCAAATACAACATGGCCTGTCAGATTCAGGACTATTGATTAAGTTCAATTAATTATAAATAAATAATGTAATAAAAAATAACGCACTTAAATATACCTCCTGACCCGCAGACACAGAAAGACACTGACAACACAAGACGTCATGCAAAAGCTAAAGACACCTGTCTGACGCATGTGTTCATCAGTGTTATTTTAGTATTATTAATATACTATTGTAGTACTTATTTTATATTTTGAATAAGCTTTTTATTTTTATAGTTTCCATTTTCTTTTTAATTTAGTTTTGGTAATTCTGTTTTGTATGGAAACTTGTTTCTGCCACAGAATAAAAAGTAAAAAAGATAATTGCAACTTTTAGTCTCACAGTTCTGACTTTATAACTCACAATCTTGATTTTCTCTATTTTCCTCGCAATTCCAAGTTTATGACTCTGTTTTCTTGCAATTTCAAGTTTATATCTCACAATTCTGACTCTTTTTTTCACACAATTTTGAGTTTAGAACTCGCAATTTTGACTTTTTTCCTCTTTTCTTCAGTTTTAGTTTTATTAATTTCAGTACTTTAAGTTATTTTGTTTGTTTGTATTTTCGTTTACTTTTTTTTTTTTAAGTTCTTCATCAAAAATTTATTTTTCAAATATATATTTCAGCTTCATTTCAATGACCAAAAACTATTTTTAATAGCTTTAGTTAACGCTGGTGTACATACACGTACACAAAACTAGTGTAGTAGACAGATGTGAGAACGAAGTCTGTGTGAACGGCCCCAAAACCATCAATATACTGAATTTTTAAAGTCACATTTTGTAAATTCAGTGCTTTTATCAGCCACAATAATGTAATTTCTCAGCAAATATATGCCATTCTGTGCTACTAATTAATTCAGCATACCACAATCAAATTGATTAAACGTTTTAATCGATTGATAGCCTCAGCTTATTTTAAAAAAGAAGATATTGTAGCAACTATAGTACAAAACATCTGTAGCCCTAGTCTGCAGTTTTTTATGCCAAGTTGTTACCCGTACTTTGTATCCAAGGGGTGACAGGTTGGGGCTGCTGAGGTCTTCCATCTCTGAGCCACTGGAGCCAGAGGATGATACACTGATCTGATCAGCAAGAGTTTTCTTTGAGAAGTTCTCACTGCCAGACAGCAATCTGCAGTGAGCAGAAGAGAAACATAACACAGAAAAGAAAAATAAAAGTTAGCAAAATGTCTTATTACATTCTGAGTCTGAGTCTAAGCCTAAAGGCCCCTATATACTTCAAGTGAAATCGAAGAACAAACTGGTGTGACGTCATTTCGAACAAAGGCCAAAACAAAGTTCATTTTGTGAGTTTGAAGCAGCTTGCCAAAGCGAACTTTCTGGAAAAGTTTGCTGTGGCTGGTAAGCACCTTCGAACCACCATTGGTCAGTGGCAATTATGTAATAGGTTGGCTCTGAGGCTCTGCTTTCTTCGATGTGGAAATCTTCTTTGGTTCACTTCTTCTGTTTAGTCCATCGAGGTTAGACACGAGTGAAAACATGAACACTCTAGAGAGCTGCTTTATAGTAGAAATTGAAGTTATAATTCTAAGTGAAAGCGACACTGACATTGTGTTTCATGTTTAATGCAAAATGTAAAAGCAATCAATTGTATAAAATGCTATACAAATAAATGTGACATGACCGACTGGAGTGCCAAATTGCAGAGCTTGTGCAAACATATTCACATCCTGATCATATGCTTTCTTAACTGCCGTTTTCTCGCAATTGACCCTTCGCAAAGACCCGCTCCCCCTAAGTTAATGTTGCTTTGTCCGAGAAGCCATGGCGCTGTAACCCCACGCAGAATGAAAAATACATCGTGGAGCAAAGAGGACACTAACAACACGTCGACAGACAAGACAGAGCAGGTTATGATATTAAACAAAGTCCTAGCTTTCAAATTGTGTTATTTTTTTTTAAAGAAATTTGAACAATAAAAACTGTTTTGTGGCTCTTTAATGTGTCGTAACAGATTGCTGTAGCGCCTTTGCTCAAGCGGCTCATGAACCGATCGTCTCTTCCTACTAGTTAATTTATAGCATTAAATAAACATGAATGAACATGAGAAGGAATGTTGTTTCAAACGTGGAAAGACGACAGTACACGCCATTTTTCAAGTTCAAGTCTACCGAAGTTAATCTTCTAACTCCTGACTGCTTTGTCTGACAAAATGGCAGATTATGATTGGTTAGATCGCTTGTCAATCAAACTCCCGGCGAAGGTTCAATTGTCATTTTTGTTGTGTGATTATTTTGTTATTGAGAGCAGCAAATATTTATATATATTCATCTAAATGTCACTCAAAGCAGCATGGGTGGTATTGGGATGTTCGCTAACAGTATATCACTGCAAAAGTATATCGCTGCAAAAGTATATCGCTAAGCGGGAAAAAAAACTTTTCTGTGAGTATATTCGGGCCTTGAGTCCATAAAATGGAAACATCTGCTTTGAAACTGTGTCTTATAAAAATAACAACACTCACGAGGTCAGTTTCTTAGTGATGAGCCGGTGGCTCCAGGGATTGGGAGAGCCTGGACAGGGGTCAACTGGTGGCTCCAACTCTCTTGACAACTCATAACTGATGAGAAAGAAAAACTGACTGTTGGTATCTAAATATCTGAGATGCTGAGATGACAGTACCACTGCCTTGAATTCAAAGTCATTTCTTTTAATCTCAACCAATATTCTTAGCAAGTAAATGTTCATCCTGAGAATGATCAGCAAAATGTGCAAAAAGCATGTCACCTCTTCTGGTCGGAAAGGGGCATGCTGCTGTTGATCCAGGAAATGATGTGAGGATGTGATTGTAGAGTGTACTGAGCACATGATGCCTGCAGCTGTCTGATCTGAGACAGGATCTCAAACTCCTGAATACAGAAAGGAACGGCGAGAAAAAGCCATGAGTTGAGCCAAAACCTAGAGAGCTTCTTTTCATTAAAGCAATATTTAAGATAACTGTACTTACTTTTCTACGCTTCTCAAAGTTGATGAGACCTCCCTGTGAGCACAAAGAAGAGTGTTTATATATTTGGTTATATATATTTTTTTAAACCTCAGTGTGGGAACTGAGTTAGAAAACACTATGGGCCAAATTTACTAAACAGGGCAAATTAGTGTGAGAAAAAAAAGCAGCAATGGGAGTGGAAAGTTCTGCACGTGCAAATTAAAGAACACACATACACAGCTGGATCTTTCCATAATGACCGACGCAATCTACCAAGAGCAGCTCAAATTAGCGTCTGGTTTAAGACTCTCTTTTTTTGGTGGTAAATAATGGTGCAAAAAGCAGTACTAGCGCAAACCTTAGTAAATCACCTTGCATGATTCATTTAAATATTCTCGTCCTAAATTTTGCATCTGAAAGGGAAACTCCTACAAATGCATTTGCATTAAGGTCAGCTGCAAAACTAACTGCGGCTATGCCTTTTCAGTGCTAAAATTTCACTGCGTGTCTTTAGTAAATCCTGACAGTAGTTTTTTTAATGCCAAAAGAGGGTTTGCGCCGGTGTAAGCTGTTAGTAAATCTGGCCCCATGTCTATGACATGAATTTAGGTCAGAAAACAATTCTCACCTGTACATTATCACTTAGTGCTGTGTCCAACATGGTGAGAACTGTCAGATAAGTGCCCAAGTACGGCACCTCACCATTGGAGGGGTTCTGTCAGAAAAACAAAGTTGTCAGGCAAAAATACACTACTGTACAAACGATCAAAAGGGGTCGGGAAGATTTTAAAATATCTTTGAAAATAGTCTCTTATGCTCACCAAGGCTGCATTTATTTGATCAAAAACATAGTATAAACAGTTATATCGTGAAATATTATTACAATTTAAAAGAAATGTTTACTATTTTAATATATTTTAAAATTATTATTTAATTTCTGTGATGGCAAAGATGACTTTTCAGCATATTTACTCCAGTCTTCAGTGTCACATGATCCTTCAGAAATCATTCTAATGAGCTGATTTTGAATCAATGTTGAAAACAGTTGTTGTAATCAGTGCCAATTAATATTTTTGTGGGAATAATGTGTTTTTAGGTTTCTTTAACAATCAAAAGAACATTATTTGAAATACAATTTTTTGTAACAGTCTAGAAGTCTGTACACTTTTCACTTTTTTAGTAAATTTAATGCATCCTCGCAGAATAAAAGTATTATTTTCTTTAAAAAAAATAAAAATAAAAAATCTTACTGACCCCACACTTTTGAACATTACTGTATATTATATTTAAACACATGAATCCACAGACATGTTTCAATTAAAACTTCCTCTTTTAAGCACACACATCTTTTCCCAACAGCTAAAATTGATTCATGCCAAGTATATCTTAGTTAGAGGAACACAGTGTTGACGAATCTTTACTGATGATAAACCTGACTCCGTCATATTGTGTCGGCCCTCATTATGGTAATACTCTTTTGAGTGTTTTAATTAATGAGCTGGCAGATTCACATTTAGACACATTTTCATTTTGGAAATGAAATTACTTGAGTCAAACTAGACCAGCAAGTAAATTAGCTGGTGCAGATGCATACATCCCAAACAGGGTAGCTGTTTCCCAGAAACAACATCTTAATTAAGTTTCAAAAGCAAGTTGTGCCAGTAACCTTAAATTAGACAAATGCACAACATTCAGCCAGGCCTTGTTATTATGAAAGTGATTCTAGTGAATCTTACCGAGTGCTTAGAAGTAGGACTAAGTCTGGGAGACTTTGGTGCAGAGTGAGTGTCTACCTCTGCTGACTGGTTTCCTTCCTAAATCAATCACAAATAAATAGATAAGAGGACATTTGTCATACTGAAATGCAAACAGTCTGCGATTTAGATAACCATATGACTGCCAAACAAGCACAAGATACACTGAAACAACTGGCCTGGAGAAACATTTACATAAATCACTTTAAAAGACATTCAAAGCCAATCTCCCACACCCGAAGAGATGCTGCAATTTAAGATTAAGTGCAATTACAGAACATGATAAAGATGGAGGTTAAAGAGGAGTGGGATAGACTACCACGAGCCACCATAGATAACAATAATGAATGTTTTGTTGTTATACACTGAACACTAAACACTGCAGAACATTGTGCGATGTTTTGCCTCCATAACAGTTTCTTTGCCAACAGGATGATTCTGCATTTTTTTAACCTCGTCTTCGTCCAGCCCCTATTGATTTACTCTTTGTATGCGAGCTAGAGTAAAAAGGGGTGTGGAAAATATTGAATGTTGCCAGGTAGCATCTTTTAAGATAGTAAAAAGGGCATAAAAGCGCCATGGGATGAGATCACATCATAATCTTATCAGAAATTCAACAGTCTTATCAGCTCTTGCACATTGCAGGCCAAAGTGTTAGATATTGATGGAAGTTTGGGGTCAGTAAGATTTTTTTTTTTTCACCAAGGATGCAGTAAATGAAACAAAAGTTACAGTAAACATCTATAATTTTACAAAAGATTTCTATTTCAAATAAATGCTGTTCTTCTAATAATTAGAAATGTTTCTTGAGCACCAGATCAGCATCATGTGACACTGAAGACTGGAGTAATGATGCTGAAAATTCAGCTTCGCATCACAGGAATAAATTACATTCTAAAATATATTAAAACAGAAAACAGTTATTTTAAGTTGTAATAATATTTCACGATATTACTGTTTTTACAGTGTTATCGCTAAAATAAATGCAGCCTTGGTGAGCATAAGAGACTTTTTTGCAAAAACATTAAAAAAATCTTACTGACCCCACATTTTTGAATGGAAGTATACATAAATGTCAAATATTTTAGAAGATTAGGGTAGACAACAGGTAAAAAAAACGGTGAAACTTACCTCTACAAGGATCTCTCGATTGATCAGCACACAGTTCTCATCAGAACAGGTGTCGCACAGCTGATCAAAAGCAGTCATACTCTCCCTGAAATTGGCATTGCACATTTTATGGATTTACATTTACTACTATGTATTATGCAAATTGTGTGCTTAACATTTCACTAAAGGTTTAATGGCTGGTTTGTGTCAGGATCAGAAAGCATTACCTGCTGACTGCTGCCCAGGTTTTCTTTAGCCGGTAGATAGCATTGGACTGAAGAGCAGATAAGATGGCTCTTAGAGAGGAGAAGTTTCTCAACTGCCGGCACTCCTGTAAAACAAATAATAATAAAAAGAACAAATCAGCTTAAAATAATAAAACCATAAAGACTTGCTTAAGAAAAGAAAAGAAACATTAACTTAAACTCACACTGGATCAAATATGCACCAACAAAATGTGATAAAGTTATCTTTAAATGCCCAGAAAGATTCTTTTCAAACTGTAGCTCTGTCACGATAGTAATTAAAGGTGCCCAAGAATGCTTTTTCACAAGATGTAATATAAGTCTAAGGTGTCTCCTGAATGTGTCTGTGAAGTTTCAGCTCAAAATACCCCATAGATTTTTTTTAAATTAATTTTTTTAACTGCCTATTTTGGGACATCATTAACAATGCACTGATTTACACTCGGCGCCGCCCCCTTAAATCGCGTGCTCCCTGCCACATGAGCTGTCGACTATATTACAGCGCATTTACAAAGTTCACACAGCTAATATAACCCTCAAATGGATCTTTACAAGATGTTCGTCATGCATGCTGTATGCATGCTTCGAATTATGTGAGTAAAGTATTTATTTGGATGTTAAAGTTTTATTCTGAGTGAATTTGAGGCTGTCCTCCGTGGCTAACGGCTAATGCTACACTGTTGGAGAGATTTATAAAGAATAAAGTTGTGTTTATGCATTATACAGACTGCAAGTGTTTAAAAAATGAAAATAGCGACGGCTCTTGTCTCCGTGAATACAGTAAGAAACGATGGTAACTTTAACCTCATTTAACAGTACATTAGCAACATACTAACGAAACATTTAGAAAGACAATTTACAAATATCAGTAAAATATCATGCTATCATGGATTATGTCTAGCCTGGGTGCCAGCCCGAACCCCGCCCACAACATTTTTTGGACGGGAAGTTCGGTCTGGACTCGATCCATTGTGGAGTAATTATGCTCGGCTCCCAGAAGGCCGAGCCAATCAAATTGCCAGGGCGGGCTTTAATGGATGATGGACAGGCTATCTGCGGTTACGTAACCACCCACGTCATCAAAGAGCGCTTGGGTTGAATTGGTTTTCACCAACGATGACTGCAGCTGGAGAAGTAAGATGTTTAGATTCCGCTATCACGTCTGTAATAAAAGAAATCGACAGCGCATTAATTTTAAAAGACGAACAAAGAACCGCAATCAAGGCATTTGTCGATGGGAAAGATGTGTTTGCCGTCCTTCCAACGGAATTCGGCAAAAGTTTAAGTACAAGTTCAACATACGTCACTTACTGCGTTGCTCTGATTGGTTGTAGGTCTATCCAATTGAGTGCAGAGTTTTTTTTTTTTTACTGGTTCGGTTAAGACACGCCCCATAATTCAAGTGCAATGGAGCAGTATCAGACTCACATTCTGCCTAGAATATGAGTATAACGAAGTCAGGCTAGATTATGTCAGTTATTATTGCTCCATCTGCCATTTTTCACTGTTGTTCTTGCTTACCTAGTCTGATGATTCGGCTGTGCAGCTCCAGACGTTAACTGGCTGCCCTTGTGTAATCCCTTTCATAATGTTGGGAACATGGGCTGGCATATGCAAATATTGGGGGCGTACACCCCGACTGTTACGTAACAGACGGTGTTATGTTGAGATTCGCCTGTTCTTCGGAGGTCGTTTAAACAAATGAGATTTACATAAGAAGGAGGAAACAATGGTGTTTGAGACTCACTGTATGTCTTTTCCATGTACTGAACTCTTGTTATTTAACTATGCCAAGATAAATTCAATTTTTGAATCTAGGGCACCTTTAACAGGAAAGAGAGCATTTTAGCATTTAGTATCCTCCTAATGCCTATTATAGTGCTCCTTGTGGCAATGCAGAGAACTGCAGAAGTGCAACTTTATATATATATATATATATATATATATATATAAATATAAAGGCAAAACACAGTTTCTCATTGAGCGTTTTTACATAGAAAACCATTATAAAGAAGATGCTTAACCATTCAGCGTGTTGCGTTCAAATTCTGGGCTCATCTGAATATAGTATGCATCGTCAATAAGGTGTATACTGAATTTAATCTTATATCATATGTTTTAGTATATTAAGGCACTATAATTTTTCACGTTAAGTGTTTTAGAACATCCCGCTGATTTTAGTGATTGAAATACTGCAGCAGGAGCTGTATATGCATCACAAGTGCCCCAAACTTGCATTTTGTTCACATATTTTTGGTTTTCTTCTTTTGAAAGGTGATCTAAATATCTGTGGCTTGAAACAGATGGAAAATTGGCAGGCCTGTGCTGCAGTTCAATGGATGTTTTGCCCTCCAGGTAAACTATGAACAGTATGCTTCGAGCCTTATACACACCTGAGCCACAGAGATCCACTTCTCAATAATCTTTGCCCTGTGTGTAGGGCTGCTACGAGGGCAGGATGGTGAGCCGGAAGGGGAGGTTGCAGAAGGGCACAGCAGAGAGGTGATAACGCAGTTAGTGACGGCATTAAACTGGGCAATGGTTGCACGGACCGTGGGCGCTAGATTCCGGTTCTCTTTCTTGTCCCTTTGAGACCAAATGCAGCCAAGGCAGTGAAACGGAACCACTTTGACAAAGAGTTCCTGAGAAAGAAATGGAAACAGGTGAATAAAAGTAGGCCAAAAATAAAAAGTAGCACCAGTATGCAAACCTTGACACCTACAGCGTCTAATAGCGTGAGCTGCTCAGCTATGTCTTGTGCGGGGAAGGCCAGTACATCCCCCAACTCTTCTATGTCCTGTCTGTCCATGGTGTCTTCAGTTGCTGGACTCTCTACACCAGCAGCACTGGCTTCTGCTGATCTACCCATGTGCTTGTCTGTTGATTCATAAGAAGTAGTTTTTTGGCACTGATGTTTGGGGTGTATGTGCATAAAAGCTAAATTAGCCATATTTCAAGGCTTGCCTTCAGTCTGAAATTTTCTGAGAAGAGCATCGGCTTGATGAACCAGGCGTCTGAAACAAAGGCGATGACGCAGATGAACACAGAGCAGCTGGAGAGCCTGGTGATCCGGAGAGTCCCGAAGGTCCTCGTGATAATCGTCTAACCACAGCCGGATCAGACAGGGCAGAGAACTGCGCACACACATATACACACGCTCTTTGTTTTAGACTAATTATTGAAGCTCTTGGAATTAGGATGAATAACCAAGTTAAAAAAAGTATAATGGTTGCATTGGGCAACCAGTTTTAATTTAAAGGTCATTATAAAACGTTACTACATGGCACTCTGAAATATTTGATTCTGATTGGTCAGTCACGGTATTCTGAGGTCAGTTATTCCCCAGTAATGACCGTAGAAATGCTGTATAATGATCGCTCAAATGGGTAATTGATGTCACCTTTTTCATGTCTCTCTGGTTTCATTCACTCCAAATATTTTAAAATGGTTTCTTCTCAAATCAATATTTCATGTGTCCATCATTATTATTATGAAAAGCTGTGCAATAAGTGATACTGACCTATCAAAATCTAGACTTCCAGGAAGTTTCTGAGAATTCAACTCACCTCCTGATACAGACACTGTTGTCCAGATTGGTGATCATGTCCTCTCTACAGAGACAAATAAAAAAGTCCAAAGTTTATATTCAAAACAGTCCTAAAACCCATAAAGAAGCTTTAAGATTATGAACATTGCAACAATTTCTGTTCATGTTTTTAACAAAAATGTGTCACAAGTGCTTTTTCAAGGCCTATTGCCTTTATTTATGCTTCAACAGAAACACAAAGAACTCTCAACGTTCAACAAAAGGGCCTGACGCCTCTGACTAGTCAAGAGAAACCTGTTCTAAAATGTGAGGTGTTCTCCTCCATTCCACTGCATCACTAATGCATATGGTGTGACTGTCATACTGTTAGTCATTAAAGGTGTCTCTGGGAAACACTCTGAATTTAGAAATTTGGGCTTCCTCCTTCATTTGTTTGTTCACGGTCACTGAGCCTTATAAAATGCTGTGTAAATATCATATTTAAATACATAAGGGATAGCTGAGTCAAAAACGGAAGTCAGTCAATGACTTGATGAAGGTACCTTGAGAAGAAGCTGACACAATAACATCATGACTAAAGTGCTAGAAGACGTTTAACTATGTTTTAGACAAAACTAAGCAAATATTGAATGATTATAATGCTCGTTTCTTTAATAGAAATGGAATCATAAGTTGAAAAGATAAATACATTCTACAGAGCCCCAAAGGGGTCAAAAAATCAATTTGTAATGCTTTCGAGTTCTCTAACAAAAGATTTGCATTACCCAAAAAACTTTGCATTTGCGTGCAAAATGGTTGTTTCCCAGAAAAAACATTGTGTTCATTCGTGAAAGCATTGACATATAGTTTTTCTTCCCACCTCATATTAGAACGCAAAGTTTCTCTAAGGAACGCAAAAGCATTGAAATGATTCATAATGCCAATTTTTCATTTTGGGTAGACTATACCTTTAAATTGTAAAAAAAAAAAAAAAAAAAAAAAAAAAATTATATATATATACACACACTATCGTTCAAAGTTTTGGGGTCAGATGTTTATGAAAGTCTTTTATGCTCACCAAGTCTGCATTTATTTGATCAAAAATACAGTAAAAACAGTAATATTGTGAAATATTACTCCCTCTTTTGCAGTCACATGATCCTTCAGAAATCATTAAAATATGCTGTTGTAATATTTTTGTGGTATTTTTTCAGGATTGAAAGTTTGAACAGCATTTATTTGAAATAGAAATCTTTAGTAACAATATAATATAAAACGTCTTCACTATCACTTTTAATCAATTTAATTAATCTTTGCTGAATAAAAGGTATTACCTAAAAAAAATATTACTGAAGCTAAAATTTTGAACGGGAGTGTTTATGTCAGCTTAATGTCCCTGAACCATCTGAGGCAGCAATTAAAGTCTTTCACTGAGCATTTATGCTCACCTTTGAAACAGGAGTTCTATGAGAGCATTTGTGCTGGTAAAGGCTCTGTAGGTGGAGAGGAAGATTTGCGTGTAATCTGGGTCAGGGCACTCCGGGTTCACCAATTCTGTGACGAGACGCTCCAGAGTGGCTGCTTTAAGCCTGCGGACCTTCAGTGTGCGGTACTGCATGAAGCCAAAGGCGGAATCGTTCTCAGCGGCATCAGGTGGGGGTTGGATGGGTTCTCGGTGAAGAGTGACCCCATAGACGGCCCCGTCTTCCACCTCCTCTCCCCACTCCTGCACTGGGTCCTGGACAAACAGAAATGTTGAATTTGTAGCTGACTAATGGAAAAATATGCACACATTGAACCTACTGTAAAACTTGGTATGATGCCCATTGCAGTGCTATTAAACAAAGACAGTGCCATCATAAAGAGTTTATTTTGCAGGCCTGATGAATGCAGTGAAACACCGAAATGTAGGTCTTCAACTGAAAAAACAATGCCCGCAAAGCACTGACCTAACAATTCACCTGTCCAGGAAGAAATATACAAAGCAGGAGTTCTTTGGGAAAATACAGGCAAATTGTTATCCAAATTACAAGTGAGGAGGAGTGAATACACTTTATATTCACTGGCTTGAGAAGACAATACATTGGGTATTACTTGTTTTCTTAGGCTAGCAAATGCTTTCTCAGCAAAATCGTCTACAATGCAATGTTCAAATTATGCTATAAGCAAATACACAAAACATTTTTATGGTACTAACAATAACACCACTGTTCAATGATGCCCACACAAGAAAACCATCCATTTTAATTTAAGGAAATATCATTGTAAAAACAAAAAACATAACTAGTTGACACCAAAATACTCAATACTTTCCTACACAAATCCTCCTTGGTGGTAAAATGAAACCACGATTATTTGCATAGCAAATACCACCCCTGCATGAATAACAGCTGTGGGCGAACAAAAAAAAATGGTATGGGTTTTAAACAAAGACAGACTGTGCGACACACTGGAGTCAATTAAGTCCGGTGTTTTCTCTTTCAGGGCATACAGGGTTGTTGTTGGGCTGGTTGTTGACTGATTCAGATGTGAACAGCATTAGATGACCTCATAACAACCGACTTGAGAACATATTAGCATAATGGTGTCATCGGTCACCGATCCTTGAGAAACGGGACGGCCCACGATTTACATGCCATTAGTTTAAAAAAGGGATAAGAAACATTTCCACATTGAAATCAATCACAGATTTTTACGATGTTCTTAAAACAAAGTCTATTCGATTTTCAAAATAATGACATTAGCTATAAAATCACCTATAACTCAATACTTAAAACATATAATTAACTGTAAACAAAATAATACACTACCATTCAGAAGGATGCATTAAATTTATCAAAAGTCACAGTAAAGACATTTATAATGTTACAAAAGTTTTCTATTTAACAAAAAAAAAAAGTAAAAAAAAAATTCTATTGATCAGAGAATTTTTCTACAAAAATATTAAGTAGTACAGCTGTTTTCAACATTAATAATAATTAGATATCAGCATATTGGAATGATTTCTGAAGGATCATGTGATTCTGAAGACTGGAGTAATGATGAAAATTCAGCTTTGCCATCACAAGAATAAATTACATGTTAAAACATATTAAAATAAAGTTATTTAAATAATAATACTTCACCATATTACAGTTTATGTAATATGCAGCCTTGGCAAGCACATTTAAAGACATAAAAAATACTGATCCCAAATTTTTGAATGGTAATGTATATGAACTTTAAGAAAAATACATTTGTATTTGTAAAAGAAACAGTTCTACTATGACCTACAAAAAGAGGTGAAACTTAAAAATACACCTTTTTATGTCTTTTTCTTCGTCATACATTAGACCTTAAACCTGAGCTCAATAAGGGGACATATAATATATTGTTATCTAGTTTCTTTATGTAATTGTGACTGGATTAAATTTACAACCATGATATGTCAACTCCCTCATAAATTATGAAGGAATTATTTGTAAGCATTAAAGAAAAAATATTAAGAAAAATGCTGCTGTATTTAATATATATTTGACATGTAAAACATGTAAGCTGTCAAGCCTGGTGGTGAACATATTAAACAGAATTATCCTAAATTATTCTGATGTAGGCTACATACAAATAGTGATTTTTCACAGACTGCATCTCACGAATCATTGCTCTGCAGCAATAGCTCCATGAATATCACATAATATGCAAATTTGGAAAAGGTTGTGCTTCCAAGTAACCCAAGGACAGTCTATTCCTCTAACAAATCAAATGCTGTGAAAATCACAAGTGCATTCTTCCCAGAAATTCCAGTCAACCATAACAGAGAGCTTTCCAAGCCAAAGCCCGTGTCTCCTTTAAAACTGTGCCATGGAAGAAAAAGCACAGGGAATGATGGGGGAGGGAAAGATGAAACTATCACAGGTCAACTGTGAAACAGGACAATGTGTGCACATCTTCAATCTACAGGTGGATCTGAGAACAAACACTAAATCAGTTCTATTGTGAGACTCCCGAGGGAAAAATTAAGCACCACACCCTCCCCGGAGTCCTCATTACATGTAAACCCTCGGGTTAATCGCTTCGAAAGGCCAATAACGCATATAAGTGTAAAACCATTAAGGTTTTTGTCAGTGACAAAAGAAAGTACTGAGATGTCCGGAAAGAAAGAACAGGAAATACGGCATTTTCCATAGCATTCAGGTGAAGAGAGAAACACGGTTGATTCATTTGCGCTGGACGTCGCGCGACGCGCTACGCTTCCACGTCTAATGAAAATATTTCTCTCTAACGTTAGTCATTTTAATTTCTTAAAATCACATTTAACAAACTTAATGTCCTTGATAAAATAGTTTAACTCAAAAAGTGACTTACCATTGTGAACTCCCATTTCCCCATGTTCTCAGCTCTCTATTCTTCAGCCGTATGATCAAGCAGTGTAAGCGTTCCCACTTTCCATTAGCGCAGCAAAAAACATTGGAAACTATATTCCTTAGTCAGCTGGTGTCAAAGTTGACTGTCATGTCTAGAGAGCTGCAAGGAATGGATAACTTTGCGTTGTTCGGTTTAATCAAACTCCCTAGTGAAGATAAAGTCAACTTACTGTACATTTCATACCTACTGTAGCCTACTACCTTTATTGTCATCTATTATAAATATGCTTTAACAGAAGCCTGTGGCCCAAGAAAATGATTATCGTTATGATTATGTCGGTGTTTTGTTTTAGCTGTCTAAATAGCACACAGCGAACCTGTCAAGCGCTTTAAAAGTGCCGTGGGTTGGTCTCTACGTAAACAATTGCGTCTAGTATGACGTACGGGGCGTGCTTATTAATATTAATTAGGTTACATGAAGATCAGCGAATCATACTCTGGTGAACGCTTGGGTTATGAATATTAATTAGGTTGTATGTCCAATCGCGTCTGGGAGTTTACTAAGCAACTTTGCATTGCTAAATTAATAGGCATTGTCATAGTATTTTTTTTAAATAATATTAAGTGTCTATTTCTGAGAGTTTTTGGTATGAGAATTCAGGGAATATAAAAAGAGAGACTCTGGAGAATTAAACTAAATGTATACAAAGTAAGTAGCAACATCTAATTTATAATAATTAACTATAAATATAACTATAACTATAAAAACTATTAATAATTATTTATATAATTAAAAAATAATTAACATACAATTGCTTATTTACAGTTTTTCCCCTTGCAATTGAAAGAGTGGCCCAAAAGTCTGAGACCAAGTGAAAATCAAGTGAAACTTTCCATATTATCAGCTTAAAGGGAAAGTTCACCCAAAAATGAAAATTCTGTCATCATTTACTCACCCTTAAGTTGTTCCAAACCTGTATGAGTTTCTTTCTTCTGCTGAACATAAAGGAAGATATTTTGAAGAAAGTTTGTAACCAGGCTGCTTTGGGGCACCATTGACTTCAATAGTAGGAAAAAAATACTATGGAAGTCAATGGTGCCCCAGAACTGTTCAGTTTCCCATATTGTTCAAAATATCTTTCTTTGTGTTCAGAAGAAGAAAGAAATGTATACAGGTTTGGAACAACTTGAGGGTGAGTAAATGATGATAGAATTTTCATTTTTGGGTGAACTATCCCTTTAACAATCAATGGAAGTAAAGAAAATCTGATTGTTTGTATAAAGGTGTTTACATTGTCAGAATTTATTTAATTAGTGACCTACATGCAATTAAATTAAAAATGCAATTTTGAGTTGTGCTGATCAACTTGCAAATACTACTGCAGCCCATTTTATCCAGGAAAAGAGCAAATGACTCAGACACTATGATGCAGATCCTTAGATGAATAATGGTGAACATTTTATGAGATGTTCTTTTACAAACCCCATACACACAACATCTCAATGAGACAATGAGCAGATTGTTGGATTCTGGGTACAGTGGGTTCATTAATGTCTTTCTGTTCTCTCTGACGTGGATCTGTGAATGTGCAGTGGCCTCCTAGAAGCCCATTCTCATAGAGACACAACAACGCAGCAATGAGTGACGCACACTACTGAACTCTTATTGACAGACCACAATCATCATGCTAAAAGTATTTATGCATATCCAATAACAATACCACTCATTTCTAAGACAGAGGTCGCATGCTGATGTGTGTGCATTCACACACTCCAACAAACAGATCATTATTGCTTCATTTTAAATTAAAATTAAATTGAAATATTTTGTTTTACCATCCTATTCCATGGTACAACAAAGCTTGAACACAAGGTTGAATAGCTAACACACACACACACACACACACACACACACACACACACACACACACACACACACACACACACACACAAAAATCTTACATGCCAGCAATGCTAAAATACTTCTCATTACTGACATAGTAACATTCTGGTCAGGTAGTAAATTTTAGTTAGTATCTTGGTGATGGACTGACAACTGCTGGTATTTTTCAGTGAACAGTATTGAAAGATACTTTGTTAGGTTAGCTTCTGCTAAGGATGTAAATGTCAATGCCTGATGCATGGTTTTTACTACAGTGGACTGATCATTTAAATCATTTCTAACCATTCAGGGTTGTGATGCTATACCCAAACCAACTCTTACTCATAATTCTGACTGTTCTCATTATCTAATTGTAGCATTTAATTTTATTACAACATACACTAACGATTAAAAGTTTGGCATTTGTAAGTATTTTAAAATTTCTTATGTTTCTTATGCGAATATCATTGATTTCTTATGTGCACCAAGGCTGCATTTATTTAATCAAAATAAAACAGTAATATTGTGACATATTATTACAATGTGAAATAAATGTAGAATTTATTCTTGTGATGCAAAGCTGAATTTTCAGCATCATTACTCCAGTCTTCAGTGTCACATGATCCTTCAGAAATCATTTTAATATGCTGATTTGCTGTTCTAAAAACATTTCTTATTATTATCAATGTTGAAAACAGTTGTGCTGCTTAATAATATTTGTGTGGAAACCATGATGCATTTTTGCAAGATTTTTTTGATGAATATAGAGTTAAATAACAGCATATATTTGAAATCTTTTGTAACATTATAAATATTTTTGCTGTCACTTTTTATAAATTTTATTGTGCTCTTGCTTATAAAAGGCAACTCTTTCTTTTCTTTTCTTTTTTTAAAAATAAATAAATAAATAAAATAAAAAAAGTTACTGACCCCAAACTTTTATGAAGCTGACAAAAAATTCTCATATGTTGCAACTGACAAATATTCATTAAGAAGTTAGAATGGATGGATATATATTTAACTGCTTTACTGTTGTTCGTTCCAAGCTCATTTCTAGCCAGCTTTGGATCTTTATACAGCAAAACCACTTAAATGGATAGTTCACCAAAAAAATGAAAATTATTCAATGCTTTACTCACCCTCAAGCCATCTTAGGTGTATATGACTATCTTCTTTCAGACGAATACAATTGGAGATGTATTTAAAAATATACTTCCAAGCTTTATAATGGTAGTGAAGAGGTGAGATATTGAAGTCCAAAAAATGCATCCATCCATCATAAAAAGTAATCCATATGGCTCCAGGGGGTTAAAGGCCTTTTGAAGTGAAGCGATACATTTTTGTAAGAAAAATATCCATATTTAAAACATTATTATTTATAGTAACTTGCTTCTGGCAGAAGGCCATACGCATACCCCCTGACCTGATGTATGACGCCATGAGAAACGCGGAAGCGCAGAGGATAGAGCAAAGCAAAACACCGGTCATGAATTAGAAGTCTAAAATGAGAAATTTTAAAGAGAAATGTCAGAGGATTTTGATATAAGAGAAAAGGAGCTTGAGTTTGTTGCATAGCCCTATTTGTTTGAACCGCGAGAGGCGTCTAAGCTTATGATACTCCTACATCCTGCATCATACAACGCTTAAAGTCAAATTGCGCAGTAGGAGTTCGGTCGTCTGCCGGAAGCTAGTTATTTTAGATAATAAAGTGATAAATATGGATATTTTTCTTACAAAAAACCACTTCAAAAGGCCTTTATTAACCCACTGGAGCCGTATGGATTATTTTTATGATTGATGGATGCATTTTTTTGGGCTTCAAAATCCCCCCCCCCATTCACTACCATCATAAAGCTTGGAAGAGCCAGGATATTTTTAAATATATTGTGTTTGTCTGAAAGAACACAGTCATATACACCTAGGATGGCTTGAGGGTGAGTAAATCATGGGATAATTTTCATTTTTGGGTGAACTATCCCTTTAAGGTTCTCTGTTCAGGTTGAATCACTTGTATGTCCCTCATTTGTAAGCCGCTTTGGATAAAAGCATGCACTAAATCAATAAACGCAATTGTCAATGGATCACCATCAGCACTGACCTCACTGCGTTCCTCAAGGTCCAGCAGATGGAAGCTCCTGAGCCAAACGCCGGGCTCCTCGTCCATCTGCACATCCACATGATGCCCAGTCTGACACAGCAGATGCCTCATTCGTCCCAGTCGTGCCCGCAGACCCTTCTCTCCCCCAGACACCACTAGAGACGACCTCATCCTCCACCCGTATAACACGGCAACTTCCTCCAAGAGCAGCAGACACACATCAGGCATATTACCCAGTATGGAGCTTCTGTTTGCTGGACTTCAGTATACTTTGATAACTAAAATATATACATATATATATATATATATATATATATATATATATATATATACATATATATATATATATATATATATATATATATATATATATATATATATATATTTTTTTTTTTTTTTTTTACATTTATTTATTTAATTATCTATTTTTAAAGTTTTGTTGTTGCTTTGAATTTCCTGTTAATTCAGTAAAATGACATGTAAATATAATAGATAAAAGAAGTTGTCTTCCAAGTTGGGACTTTTTAGATTTTTTATTTTATTTTATATTACTTTTTATTGTATACTAATGGTATTCTATGTAGATAAACTCACCATATAATTGTTACAAAATAGTAAAATAATATTAAAAATTATTATATTATTAATATTTCTATAATATAGTAATATAACAATATTTTTATAATCAAAATGGGCGAAATTACTATTAATATAGTATTCATATTACAATATATTAACATTTTAATATATTTAATTTATTTAAATAAATCATATATAATCAAACTGTGGTACATTAATGGAATAAATCATTATTTAAAAGTTTATTCACCTTAAACACTGGATGAGCTACTCACTGTGGAAGATGCTCCTTATTCAGCTTCTGTTCGTGGTAGATCCGCTCCTAATAATCCATGTTGGTACTCTGCTAAAACCAGGAGATGGGATGCCATGACCTTCCAGAAAGATCCATCATGTCCTGACGCAGAGACCTGATGTCTACTGCACAAGTGACTATGAACTGAGGAGGTCATCTAAACTCTAGTAACCCTGCAATTTTCATCCATCCATCTCTGATTCTCTCCATGCTGACTAACATGAACACACTCACACAATCATCTGATTGTCTGCACAGACTAATGGGCTGTCAGTTTGGTTTGTTCCACTCAGTGCATCCTTTTCTTTGACACAATCTCCTTTTTCTGGCATTAATTAGCAGTAACAGTACAGTTCAGTGTTCTTGTGTGTTTATCTGTAGTAACTGTAAATATAAACTACTATTAAAGTGCACAATGTGAAGCATTTAAAATGTTAACATTCTTAAAGGCAAATTAGACACTAAAAGTAAAAGATGGGTGATAACTCCAAAAGAAAATGTGACCACATGTGCTCTACTAATATCACAACACAGATTGTGGGTGTTTCTGTTAAAACTTTAAGATTTAATAATTGTCCTGAACGACATTTAATTATGATTTAATTAATGATTTAATTAACAAATATTTGCCCGAAGAATAAACCGTGCATTCCATTAAAAAAGCGTTTAAATTCAAATACCTGCAGATTTCACCGTGTAAACAAAGATGCAGGTCTCCTTTTTCCGATTTACAAGCCATACCACCTCCCCTTTAAACTTATTTTTGAACACAAGTGAGTGTCCTATAAGCAAAACTCACTGTTGTCTTTACATTTAGCGTGGAAACAACGCGTTGACGCTCACGAGGAGTAAATTCGTGTGGTTGCACGTGTACCTGAAGCTCGCGCGGTTGCCAGACTGCAAAGGTAATTATGAAATAGCAGAGAAAATGTCAAATAGTTGCTCATTAGGTTGCATGATTCAGACTATTACAAAACTATGTATTTATATAGCCTACTGAATCACAACTATGATAATGGCTCTTTGTCTTTTTGATTTTTATTCACGAGTGTTATGCTCATGTAAATCTTTGTTGGAATGACTCTAAATATCTAGTAGTTTTGGATATCTATGAGATGTGTCAGCATACGAAAATAAAACCCTAATCAATGCATACATATGCATTTGGCATTTTCTGAAAATGTTGATAATCAACTTCAGCAGATTATTATAGCTAAACAGGATTTGTGTGATTTTTTTTTTTTCTAGCAATAAACATTAAATTAATGAAAATTAAATTAATAGTAACATTTATACAGTAGCATGCTAGGTCAGTTTCATGTTAGATAATGTATCTCACAACACATTGCATTAAAGCCACAATATGTAAATTTTCGCCGCTAGAGGTCACTTATTCAAAACAAAGGCGTAGCTTGAAGGCCTGTACACACCGGGACGAATATCGCACGCGTTTATCGCCAGCGTTTTTCGAGACGTTTTTTGTGTTCACACCCAAGCGATTTTCAATGGCGATGCAAAAATAGTGTGCGTCTCAATCAGCTCCCTAGTCAGGGCACTGATCAGGGAGTCGGCCACATTCATTTAAATGGTATACTGATACACGACCTAGGAAGCTAGGGAGCTGTTTGAGACGCAGGGATAGTTTGTAGCGGTCTTCCTCGTCTACTTACTTTCTCTTCGTCGTCTTGTGTGCTCGGCAAGACTGTTTTGTGCTTGAGCGCCACCAAGTCGTGTTTTACTGTAACTTCAGCAGCTCCAGGCACGTGAACAAAAGCATCAATCTCATTGGTCGGCCAGTTTTTAACGCGGCGCGTCAAACCAAAAAAACGAACCCAAGGCGTTTTTTAAAAAATGACGCTTTTACGCCTCGCGTTTTTCGCGTCGGTGTGCACACTCACATTGGCCCCCGTTGTTTAGTCACGAGGCGTTAAACGTCGACGAAAATCGCGCGCGATATTCGTCCCGGTGTGAACAGTCCTTGAGGATGCCTTGATTTTGCGGAATCATGGGAGGTGTTGTCTTCACGTCTACAGCCGGTGGAAAAGAATCGGGATGGGGCTCAAGCAGAAATCATGTTCATGGATGAGATTTTTAATGTTGCTGTAGTATAAACCAGAGCGGGGCCGAGTGCTGTAGGAGTAGAAAGAGGCCGCTGGAGCAATTGTGGGTATGATGTCATTGATAGCCGACGCACGGACACGCTCCGTGTCCTGGTTAAAATTGCTTATTTCTCTGGATTTAAACATTCTTGAAAACATTTGGGATAATGTAAGTACACATATTTTAATCCAAAAATCTTACATATTGTGCCTTTAAATCCTAGACCACCAAACCAAAGTCCTGTATTTGTGGAATTTAACAGGAAGAAGTGTGTTTAAAAAAAATGACAGACACATTTTTCTGGAATCTTACTCTAATGTGAGGATCATGCACATTAGTATCATAAAAATATATGCAGAATACAAATGACTACATTAAAATAGGCTGTGATTGCACTTTTCATATTTTATATTGTTTACGTAACCCTTATGTATTTCTCAGCAGTGATTTCATTGGTGTTAAGCTCTAATTTACAATTGTGAATAAAGATTCATTAAAGCTGATAATTAGCTGAAACAGAGATACAATGGTGATGATAAAACCATGACATGCACAGAAAAGAACCCTAGATTATAACTTTATTATCTCTAAGTGCATGCTTCAGCACTAATGGCAGTGAGGGCTAATGAAATGCACACACCCTCTTATACCTTGGTGTACAGCTTAGACGGTTTTCTGCTTCAGTGCCTCCAGAGTGTTATATAACAAGGTCAGGTAAGGACTTTAGAATAATATAGACAGGGAAACTGTACATAGAAATGTCATTCTGCTTAATATGTTGCAGGAATATCATTGATTTACTGTATACCTGTAAACGGTCTGTGATCATGTTTTGTTATGAAACAATTCTCAAAAGGGATTAGTTCTTAAAAAGAGGAAACAATATTATGCTATCAAGGGATGAATAATCTGAATATCTCTGTTATGAAGACATCCAAGATTTGTACAATGTTGATGTCAAATCATTGATAAAATTCAGGTATTTTCTAAAGTATATAATTTTTGTTTTTGCATAATTAATGACCACTTTAATTGTATACTATACACTACTACTAAAATCTTTAGTCTGTAAGATTTTTAAATGTTTTTGAAAGATTCTTCTGCACACCAAGGCTGTATTTATTTGTTCAAAAATACAATAAAACAATAGTATTGTGAAATATTACTACAATTTAAAATAACTGTTTTCTAATTGAATATATTTTAAAATGTAAATTATTTCTGTGATCAAAGCTGAATTTTCAGCATCATTACTCCAGTCTTCAGTGTCACATGATCCTTCAGAAATCATTCTAATATGCTGATTTGAAGCTCAAGTAACATTTCTTATTATCAATGCTGAAGAATATTCTGCTTATTTTTTGTGGAAGCAGTGATACATTTTTTTTTTCAGGATTGTCTTATGAATAGAAAAAGAACAACATTCTTTTGTAACATTATAATGTAAATGTCACTGATGATGTGCATGCATGCAGTCAATTCTAGAAACAATCAAAGGATCCACAGGACATTTTTCAAATTCTGTGCTGAGATGGTATCTTCAACATGGGTGTCACATGTGTCATGTGAGAACTGAGATTACCAGGTGTCACGTTAGAGTCATGAGTCGTGTGGCATGCAAGTAATCATGCACAAACAACTCAAGCAGCTAATACATTTATTAAAATCAACTGCATCAACTGAATAATTCATTTATTTTCCAAAGCATGAATGTGCAGAAGGGAGATAAAGCTACAGCTGATCATGGTTTAAACTGTCAAATGTTGGTGACTGGATCAGATCACAGTTTGCCCTTCCTCTTTTTAATGCGAGTCTTCCTCTTGTTATTTGCGTCAATGATTGACTGAGACTGGTGCTTCAGGGTGACACGGGTGATGATATCACCCTCATCATCGCCGCTGTCGTCCTCATCTGTTGACAGAAAAGACATGCAGGTGTGCTCTCTGCTAAACGTAACCGTTCTGTTATTGTACCCTGTACATACAGTATGGATCAACAGCATTCATAGTTCTCATAGTTCTCAGTACCCACAGGCCAGTCTCTCAGTCACACACACAATCACATGTAAATGTGATCTGGCCCCTGAGACATTAACAAATCCACCATCACTCTGTACACTAGGAGAGCTTTTAACTACCACACAGTGTACAGATAGAGGAATGGAACTAAATCAAGAGAGCACAGGAGAACATCTTCTCGATAAGAGGGAGCTTTTGAACTGTACTACATCAGATATTATTGAGGACGTTTTTTTTTACAGTATAATACCCTGACATTCATGACTTCATGCCCCAAAAAACCTCCAGATTAATTTTAATTCAGAAATAGGATATATGTATGGAAGCCCATTTCCGCCATATTGGCCATAATTTTGACATAAAAAATTTAATTATTGGGAAAAGTCCATCTTTTTTATAAAAAGTCAATTATGGCTTAAAATATTTAAATTATCAGGAAAAGTCATAATTATTACAAAAAGTTGAAATTATGAGATAAAAAGTCAATTATGTCAAAAAAGCTTAAATTATCAGGAAAAGTCATAATTATTACAAAAACTGAAATTGCGAGATAATAAGTCAATTATGGCATTAAAAAAAATTAATTATCAGGAAAAATCATAATACAAAAAAAGAAATTATGAGATAAAAAGTCAATTATGTCAAAAAAGCTTAAATTATTAGAAAAAGTTATAATTATGACAAAAAGTTGAAATTGTGAGATAAAAATTCAATTATGGCATAAAAAATGAATTATTAGGAAAAGTCAATTATGAAAAAAGTTGAAAATATGAGATAAAAAGTCAATTATTATGACATAAAAAGATGAAATTATGATAAAAAGTCATAGTTATGACAAAAAAAATCATAATTGTGACAACATTTGACTTTTTATCTCATAATTATGACTTCACCAAAGCATGATTTTTTTTCTAATGTGGCAGAAATAAGATTCCATAGTGATATGAGCTAGTGTCTCACCATCAAAAGGGTCCTGTTTCTGCTTCATATGCAACTGAATGCGCGTGTTGTACTGGGGTAGTTTCCCTGCTATCCTGGCTTGGAACTGCATGGGGCATGGAAAAAACAACATTAAAATATTAGTAAGCATTATTTTACAACTTACAAAAAACTTCAAATATGACATATTCCTAAAGTAAACAAAACTGTCAATAGTTACACATCCTTAGCAAGCCAAAATACAATAACACCAACTTGACTAATCATTGTTCCTCACCTCTTCTTCCTCCATCTCCTTCAGGGTGATTGTCAGATCTTTGCCCTGTAGTTCCTCCTTTAGCAGCATCAGTTTCTGCTCAGCCTCAGACAGCAGCTGCAGCGCGTGTTCGTCTGAGTCTGGAGGCAGCTGTGGTGTCGGACCCTCCATCTGCCAGAGACCACGAGAAACACTCAGATATTTATAATCTCTGCTCAGTTACATACATTTCATGCATGCATCATTTGAATGTAACAACTTTTCCTTAATAATAAACTATAGAAAACAACTCTGGTCACTTTTAATGAATATTTCTTATGCAATTTCTATATTTTACACAAACAACATTCTAATTACACTACAGTTTTTTAAGAAATTCTTTTCATTTAGCAAGGGCACACTAAAAAGATCAAAAGTGAAAGTTATAATGTAACAAAAGATTTCCATTTGAACGTTGATAACAAGAAGAAATGTTTCTTGAGCACCAGTCAAGCATATTAGAATGATTTCTGAAGGATCATGTGACACTGAAGACTAGAGTAATGAAGCTGAAAATTCAGCTTTGCCATAACAGGAATTAATAACATTTTTAAATATATTACAATAGAAAATAATTATTTCAAATTGGAAAAAAATATTTCACAATATTACAGTTTTACTGTATTTTTAATCAAATAATGCAGCTTGGGTAAGTTGGTAGTACACAGTACATACCAGTATGATGTACTATGAAACATACTGTAACCTTCAGAATTCCCATACTAGAATTAAAAATTACATTTATTAAACTGCAACTGTATGAAGTATTAATGCTCATTTGACGTGAAAATGGGTTAAACAAACATTACAGAGGGCATTTGCAGAGACGTCTTAAATGTACTGTGGCAAAAACAGCCTGTTTAAGGTCAACTAAATTATAAACAAATGAAAGAATTATTGGTGCAAGAAACCTTGACTAACATTATAAATGGACCTTAGGGAAGAAAATACACTTTGAAATGACCTCTTTAAATTCCAGGAAACTATGCAGTAACCTCAAGTTCCTCAAAACCTTCTATTTGCAAAAACACATTTCTAAAATTAACCGGGGTACATGAAAAGCAGTGTTTCGTGTATTGTATGTTTAATGTATTTGACAGGATTCATTAGTACCAGCGGTATGTGCTGTAGTTTGTCACTGAGTTGCTGCACTCCTGCTTTGACAGTGTTTAGTGTATATGCAAGTCTGTCCAGATGGTCTTTAACCGCATCATGGCGCTGCTGCTCCTGCTGCAGGTCACGCTCACAATCCTGCAGCTTCTGCTGCCCGCTAAACAATCGAACATATTCACAGAAGAGAGTGACGTTATGTTATTATTCAGTCACAATAACAGAGCATGTGAAGTGATATCATAGAACTATTCAGCCTACAATGTCTGCTCTCACCTTAGGAGTTCAGTTTTTTGAGAGTATTTCATATCCTGAAGCTCAGTCTGCAGTGTATTCTTCTCTTTATTCAGCTGAAGCAGCATTCTCTCATTTTCTGCCTTCATCTTCTCCAAATGTTCCTGTGTTTCTCCCTGAGAGATAAACCTGTCCACTATTTCCTATTATAAGAGAAATCATGAATAAACATTAGCTTAACACAAGAAAAAGCGTAATCTATATACACCAAAAACTGTCCTCACCCGTGAGTCTGTGACTCCAGTGGCCTCTTTGATGCGCTGGAAAGCTTCCTCAAAAGTAGAGATGGCTTCCACTTCTTCTACTGGGTTGGCACTGTGCTGGGCCTCACTGCTCAGCTCATCGGGGTGCATGGCCGCCCACTGGGGCTGGATGTGACAGACAGAAGGGGAATGAAGGGGAGATGGATGAATAAACTTGACAAAATCATTCCAAAGCCTGGGACACACCAAGCCGACTTCAAAGAACTAGCGGCGACAAAAATCGATGGTGTTGTCACCTCGCGTCGGCTGTATCTGGACCAAAAAGCCGCGCTTGAACACAACACAGACTACAGCTGACTGCAAACTAGCACATGCGTTCTGGACCTCCGTGTAAGGAAATAACCGTCTATATCAGCAGGTAACAACAGTCTATAGTGTATTCGTCATTCAAAAGGAGAAACTGAAACAAGGATATACGAGATATGCACAGATATACGAAACAAAGCAGCGATTCCTTACCATTTTGAATACCAGTTATGTTGATAACTTTCTTCATTTTAAGTGGCTTATGTTGTTATAAAAATATTCAAGTTTTGAAATGCTCGGGTAGGATAACATAAGTCTCTTATGCTCACCAAGGCTGCATTTAAAAAAAAAAAAAAAATCAAAAATACAGTAAAAACAGCAATATTGTGAAATATTACTACAATTTAAACAACTGTTTTCTATTTGAATATATATTAAAACGTAATTTATTCCTGTGTTGGCAAAGCTGAATTTTTTATTCAAACATTCTAATATGCTGATTTGATGTTCAGTTATTATCAATTATTATTGGTGCTCAATTATTAATAATGGTTATTATCAGTGTTGAAAATATTAATATTTTTGTGGAAACTGTGATTGTCTTTATGGTGCTTTTGATCAACTTAATTTGTCCTTGCTTGATAAAAGTATTAATTTCTCTTTTTATTTATCCCAAACCTTTGAACAGTAGCCTATCACTGACTGTTTCCTCAAAAATATTAAGTGGCAAAAACTCTTTCGACATTGATAATACTAATAAATGTTTCTTGAGCATCAAATCAGCATATGATTTCTGAAGGATCATGTGACAAGAAGACTGGAGTAATGATGCTGAAAATTCAGCTTTGCGTCACAGGCATAAATTATACATTATAATAAAAAACAGTTATTTTAAATTGTAATAATATATTTCACAATGTTTCTCATCAAATAAATGTAGCTTTGGTGAGCATAAGAGACTTATTTCAAAAACATTATAAAATCATTACTATTCCAAGCTTTTGACCGGTAGTGCATATATTTATATTTAATTGAACTGATAATTTTATTTTTTTGTGTGTGTAGTGACCTTAGCAATGTGATAAAGGGTTAGTTCAACCAAAAATGAAAATTATGTCATTAAGTACTCACCCTCATGTCATTTCAAACCCATAAAACCCGTTAAAAAGATCTTAATTTGTGTTCTGAAGATGAACGAAGGTCTTATGGGTTTGGAACAACCCCGTAGAGAGGTGAGAAATGAATGACAGAATTTTCATTTTTGAGTGAACTAACCCTTTAACACCAAGCTCTATTAACATCAATTGCGAGTCCAGTCTCATGTGCATTTCACATGAGAAGTGCTATTAGTATGACACACATATTTTTATGAGTATTGCATTGTTAGCTGATGTGTGATGGATGAAGCTCACTCTTTTCTTCATCCTCTCTGCCTGAGCCACCTTCTCCTCTGCCTGCTTCTTGTAGCGGGAGAGTATTTTCTCTCTCTCTCTGCGCTCTCTGTACACCTGCTCCTCCTGAAGCTGCAGCTCAGCCTGGACACACACACACACACACACACACACACACATCTTACTATCAGCATTACTTGCATGACCTTTCCCTTGGCACATATGCTTGCTTTATTATGTCATTACATTTTTCATTAAATGCTTTGTCTTTACCTTGGCTGCATCCTTTGACAAGTGGGCGTCGCTGTTCATGACCTGTAGTTCTTTGAGCACTTGTGTCTGCCGGTGAATCTCTGCCTCCATCCTGTCCAGCTGTGGCTGAAATGTAAGACTGTCTTCCTGAAGAAACAAAACTATAATCATAAAAAGATAATCATAAATGTTTACTTATCATGCTGTTCAAAAGTTTGGGTTCTTTGATGAATATAAAGTTGAAAACAACAAAATTTATTTGAAATAAAAAAATGTAAAATACTTCACTGTTATTTATGATCAATTTAATGCATCCATGCTAAATGAAAATATCAATTTCTTTCAAAAAGAAAAATCTGACTCCAATCTTTAAATCGTAGTGTATGAGTGTCATTGGATTGCTTTATTTTCCCCCATCACATATATGTGGTATAATGCTTTATATTACACATCTGTGTGAGTTTATTGTGCTGTGTCAGTATGTAGATGAATCCAGTTCATCTGTTCTTTCTCAGATACCTGTAGATGCTCCTTCAGTTTGAGGTATCCTCGCATTATGTGCTCTGCTTCATGACATTTCAGCTGCGTTTTCTCCAAACGGTTTTCCAGAATGCGCAATTTCTATACAACAAGCAGACAAGTTCATTCCTTTTCTTGCTTGAACTAACATATTAAAATGTGCTCATCAATACAGGTTGTAAACACTCCGCTTACCACTAATCATGACAGAGAGGAAGAAGAAAGGGTTGAGAGAAGGAAGAAAAGAATTTACATAAGAATGACTGCTTAGGGAAACTTATTGGTTCCCTTCTCTACTGTGACATTATCATAGATGTGTATACATAGATGCCACATTGGACCACTCTATACATGTTAACATGTCCGCCATCTTTGAACGGTCAACACTTCAGGTGCTGTCGCCACTCACAGATGTCACAACATTGCGCAGCAATGTGTTAGTGTTTTTATATGTATTAACTCAATATTACAGGTTTTGAAAGTATGGTTTAATGTCTAATGTCTTGTCGTGTTGTATTAAATCCTATGAAAATCATCTGCTGAAGTCTATTGGAGATATAGATATTCATACTTGCGTATAACTATGGTTGCAGACGCAGTCAACTTGCTCTCGAGTGTTCACTGATTGACTTTGACTGTTCCAATATGGCGGACGGCTTAGGGTATGCACGTGACGTCACCGTCGACAGTTATGACTGCGGTTACGCCCACTGAGTGGCAGCACTGGTTTTCAGATTTGAATGCACGAAACACATCAAAAACGGGAAAAAGCTTTGCGATTGACTGTACAAATAGATCTGACACAAAATCTGAGGTATATTTTTACAGACTGCCGAAAGCTACAGAGAAAAAGAAGCAAATGGATCACTGCAATTCACATAACATGGATTTGCAGTTATCATTTTGTGTCAAAATGTTGGATTTTGCAGTAAAATCATACCCTATATATTGTATTGTTATATATTGTGTTGACAACTCATCAATTAAATATTTACCATCTCATATTCTGCATAATTGGGTGTTTTTAAATAAACACTAACAAAAACTTTACAAGTTTTAGGGCTGGACGATATGACGATATATATTACATTGATATAAGTGATCACTCCGATTTAGACCTACCTAGTTATATTTAAGGCTTTCATTGGCAGATTTGCTTTATGTATTTCCCCGGCGTCGAAATCAGGCACATATAAATGTCTGGAAACACAAATCCTGGCTGCATGTCAATATCCATGGATTAGGTTTCTATGACATGTTATAATGAACACTTTCGAGCCCAAGGTTTAGAGTAATCGTTTCTTTTACTCACATTTTCGCAGTTTCCCCTATTAAATCCAGTCATGCAGCAAGTTCTTTTGCCACTCAGTCCAGCTGAGGGAGCGTGTTCCAGCGGGAAAGTGACGTCAATGCATACTCTCTATAGCGGCCCATTGAAACAGCTGCTAATGAGGCATCTATGTATATATGTCTATGGTCATTATAGTATGTAAAAAAAAAAAAGTATTCTTGTGAATGCAATGCAAAAAATACATTGTTTAAATTGTATAATTTATAATTGTCCATTGTGGACATGGTTTTGGATTTTTTTTAACAAAATACAGTAAATTTACAGAGAAATTGAGTCAAAAATAATTTGACAGTGGAAAAAAAGGCTTAATTTTCTTAACGCTTTTTTTTTTCTTTTGATTTTGGGAGGAACAAATAATAACCTGGACAATTCTCAAATTGTGAGATTCACCAGTGTTCATCCAAAATGCCTAGAAAAAAGACAATTTCTACCTTTTCCTCCTCCTCTTGTTTCTGGGTGTCAGGCAGAGGGCTTCTGGTCTGTGGCTTCATGCTCTGGTACTGGAGCTTCATTTCCTCTAAACGCTGCTTCTGTGTCTGAGTGGTGTGTTTCATAGCATTCAGCTTCTTCATTTTATCGCGCACCTCCTTCTCCAGCACCGTCCGAGCAGACTGCACAACAAAAATTTCTGTCAACTACAAATTATTTGCAGATGATTCTGTAACCACAGGCAATTTGACTGGATGGTACCAGAAGTGAAATAAGGGGTTTAAAAAAAGTTTTTACTTTCTATTAAATAACTGGCATAAAGGTTAATTTAACCTCACCTTCACAGACATGTTCCTGAATGAGGCTTTCTCCACCCCACGGCCTTGAAAAACATCCTTGATAAGTTGTTCATCTCCCTGGACACCATGACCAATATATCCATCAATACGCCTATACTTTAAATATGGTTATATTTTAAGATTATGTGTGTTCATAATGTCTGACCTCAGCCAGTTTCTTGTGCAGGTTTTTATTCTCTTGCCTCAGCTGAAGGATAGTTTCTCTGTTCTTCTTGATGGCAGACTGAGAGCTTTCGAAATACGCGCTTCTGTCTCCCTCTAGTGGGCAGTGAAAAAAACATTCAGCGGTCATGCGAAGTTGAGTATCATGCAATATTAACATTCTGTAGACAGTTTTATTGAGCTCTTTAATTTAAAATGAATATAAACGTATTAAACAGCTACAGAAGCAACTTTGCTATTCAATAACTCCAGGCTGACTGCTGACATTATAAAACAACATTACCATCCATGGGAATAAATTATTAATAAGAAAAATAATAATAAAACAATGGAAATACTTGTTAGTCCACTACCTCCGCAATATTACTGAATATTTAAGCAGGTTTTCAGTTAATTGTTTCAGCTTAACTGGCGAAATCTGAAATAAAAACTTACCCAGAAGTTGAATTTTTCTTTGGAGCTCCGAAATTTGATCATGGATAGGGTGCTTAATGCCCCCTGCGACAGACGTGCCAGGCATTTTAGTGTATATTTATTATTTTGAGGTTTATATTTGGATTTCTGTCTCCTCTACCGCCGTGCCAACGGCCTCCTCATTTGTGTCTGAAACTTGTTGCCTAGCAACTGAACCACATTGTAGCTGAACGTAGGCTCATGAATATTAAGTTACGTGGCTTTACGCCCGAGAAAAGTGGACATTACGTGTATGGCCTAATTAATATTTATTAGTTTCTCCCCATATCACATCACAGACACAAGTAGTTCAACAGAAAAATGGCTACGTCACATGGACGCATTGAAAAACACTGCAGAAACCTTTAATAAAACGAGTGGCTTCCATTATATTCAAAAGAACATTAAATGCTGTCAGATAGCTATAACCAATGGTTATAATTATTGTAACGAAATATCACAATTTTAAACTCAAACACTGTCATCACGAGAAAGTTATTCAGTATCACATTATTAGATATTCAAATAAGACAGAAAAAAAATATATAGAATCTAGTCTAATAAAGCTTAATATACAAAAAATGACAACACAAAATACACAATAATCTCTAATTAGCAAAAACAATATATTTGTAACACTTTTGGCTGTAATAATGTGGCATCATTTACTGGTGCCTGAGCTGAGCCATGAAATCAGTGCAATTATGGCAGGTTTGTCTATTTCTCTGTCCCTACAATTCTTTATATCCATCTTTTTGTCTTGTCCTAGTCCACTGATTTCACGCCCTCATTGGACTTCTTGAGGATGGACAGCAGTCTCTCTGGCATGAAGTATGGTCTGTCCACTGTGCCATCATTGCGTTCCAGATCCTCCACTGTTGGAACAATTTAGATTGAGACAAACAATAGCATGATCTTAACATGAAACATTTGACAAAAAGTATAAATGCCAACAGTAGAAGCAGCACCTTGAGAGAAAAAAAGGCTTGAGGTCTCAACAAAGAGAGAGTTCAGTTTATTAAAGCACTGGGAGATCACATTTACCACATGCAAAGATTGAGAAAAGTGAAGCACAGAGGTAGAAAAAGAGGCAACAGAGCGGCAAACAGCGACAAATATCAGGCATTGAAAAGGTTGCAATCTGTCGATACAATAACCAGTCAGAGCAGACCAAAATATAAGGGCAATACACTATTTTTTCTTCTTTGTTTTGTTTTTAAGTTGAATTACTTTCATTGCCTTTTTTCTTTGTTTTTTGTTCATCTGCACCACAAAAATGACCACATTAGGCATAAAATTAGCAAATTTTTCAGTTACATTTCCACAGATTCTTACAAAATGACATTGTTTGGTCTTGGCTGGTATCACTGTAAACAGATGTTTTTTTTTGTTGTTGTTGTTGCTGTAAACATAGCGATAATGCGAAATCTTTTTGCATTCTTCAATATGATTAAGACATTTATAAGTAACAATAATTAGGCACAAGTCGAGCACCTACATTACACTTTAACATGTCCTTAGATTAAAACGTTCTACATAAAACACAAACACAGTCACATTCTACAAGTGCTATGTAGGCATATCTAATAGGGTTTAGGTCCACGTAACCAACTGTCATCCTTTCAAACAGCTCATACTTTGAGTAAAAGACTGTTTCTGTCCTATTTCTGTCATGCCGTCCATTATGACCAGTGATTACTAATTAAGAGACAGTTCTCAAAATTGATTGATTGAGTAAACATTATGACTCAAATGAAGGAGGTACTTTCCTTTGTATACTAATGGCTTGCTAAAGCAACCAAAGTGCACTAGTTCCCAAATCAGTAGGCTTCTCTAAAACTCCACCTTCACTGAGCCTCCTAGTACAACTACTCCTGAGGGGTGAGCAGGGTCTCGCTCTCTTGAGGTCCGTTTTCTTGAGGCTTCGGTTCCTCTGGTTCTTGTTCTTGTAGGTTCTCAGCCTGTGGTGGTTCTGCTTGAGGTTGGGCCGCCTGCTCCTCCTTGTCCTCAGCGTCCACCTCTTGGGGTCCATTTTGCTGCGGAGTCACTTGTGGAGGTTCAGGCTCTTGCGTTGTAACCTGCTCTTCGGGTTTCTCCTCTGCGGCTAAGGGTGCCTCTGGTGGTTGTGTTTCTTGGGGCGGCTCTTCAATGTGCGTCTCTTGATTTAGTGGCGTCTCTTCTTCTTGCTCCTGCTTTAGAACTACCTGCTCTTTGAGCTGCACCTCTCCATTCTCCTGCAGCGGGACTTCCTCTTCAGCTTGCACCTGTATGACGGGTATCTCGGCATTGTCCGTCTCTTCTGCGCTTTTTTCAATAGACAAAATCTGGTGCAGCTCAGGGGACATGAAAAACGGCTTGTCTGAAGAACCATCGTTTCTCTCCAGGTCTTCGCCTTGAGTTTGTGTATGTTTGTGATAGTGATATTTTTAAATGTTAGCGTTTTGAGCGTGCATTTAGCAGAAAGGAGCACAAGGACATGATTGAGCAAAATCATGTGGAAGAGAGAAAAACAGAGAGAAAGATAGGAAATGGTTAGTCATAAAGCAAGCCGAAAGCCCCTGTAAGCATTTGTGATAAGCAGATATGTCAACAGTGGGTCCCGGAAGTAAAAATCTCAGTCATTTTCTCCATACAGAAAGACAAACCATGAGCTCTGAGGTTATATGTGCTTCTGTAGAAGCCATAAAATGTGATTTCAATTTTCAAAAAAATTTTTAATAGCCAATTTCGTGAATACAAATGGGAATCACCACAAAAATGCTAAGCAGTGATTGCCCACTCCTATGTGTATATATTTTATACTAAACCAAAATATATTTTGAAATAAACCTCAAATATATGGTATTTTATATTTGAAGACATTTATATATTATACTGTATTTTCTGAATCACTTGCAACTTAGTAAAATGCTTCATAAATAAATTTAAAGTCGTATGAAACGGAAGTTGCAATAGTCTTTTATTCCCTATTTTGGCGTATATCCGAGTGAAAAGGCTTCTCGAACAAGAAAAACGTAGGACGGGACATGGCTTTGTCCATCGGTATTTGAGTGTATGGCTGTGGTTTGTTATTGGTCGATCTCATGTGAGTGACAGGTTGCCCCGCCCTCACGCCAGTAAACATGGGGCACGTTCAAGCTCAAACCAGTGCGCAACATTTTGCTACGGTTTCTGGGTTGAAAGACATGTTTCCTAGAAACGGTGTGAAACGGTGTGCAAAGGGTACGTTTGAGATACGTTTTCTCTTGTTTGGTGGGTGTGTCAAAAATGACAGCCCAATCAGCATCAACATATTATAAACCACGCGGTATTAAAGAAACAGATCGTAAATGTAATTAACATCAAAATAAATTCACAAGAGCAAGTATATTGTTTATTGTGTATTTACATTAATGGCAAAATACCTTAAATAATAAGAGCACAAGTACAGATCTAGAACTTCTTTAAGCCTGTCTAAATATCATTTAGTAATTGCAATGTCTTCTGGTCCATATCCTTTCCTTAGGAAGGTGTGTTAGACACTGATAAATGTAACATAAAAATACTATACTTATATATTTTGCTATTATTGTGGAGTTACTTTTATAAATTTTCATAAACATAAAGGCAAATGTTGGATCACAATAATTAGGAACCACAGTTTCCACAAATCCCTTCACTCGATTGAGATGTTTTATTCTGGACGGCAAGGGCACTGACTGTAATATTGAGCGTATTTTGCAGTATTAAACATGTATTTATACCGATTTCATCAGGCTCCGAAAATTCTTCAAAAAGAACACAAAGAATAGCCTTCTCAGCTGCCATAGTTGCAACGGGGTGTTCAACGCACGTTTTGCACCGTTTTGTCAGGGCTGAACGCAGCCATGGTTTCAAAGAAGTTGCAAGAGGGATTTTTTTATTTTGATTAAATATTACAAAGGCACATGAATTTAAAAAAAAAAATAATGATGTGCACGGATAAATCATTTATAATAAATACTGGAATGTTCCATAAAAATAAGAATGGTCAGTTTAGATTTCATGATGACTTTAAGTGTTCAGTCTTGAGCTTTTTTTTTTTTCAAATATGTTTTCAGTTGAAATTAAAGTTTGTGATTAATCTCAGAGCTAATTGGTTTTCAAGTCTTGAAACCCTTTATTGAATAACATTTTGAAATGATTATAGAGAAAATGAATGGAAATCCGGTGGGTGGTCACTGTTGCTCTCCATTGCATTGTAAGAAAGAACAACAGTTAAAAGAAAGGAAAGAGGTTTGATTGCTGCTAATGTGTTTAGCTGATGATAACAATAAAAGTTCGACATCTGTGAAACTTATTGCTCAACAGCTGCTATTTATCAGAACCCTTGTTCTGTTATGCAACCACAACAATGACAACTTGTTCATTACGTATAATCTTGTGAAATCAAAAAAACGTCATCACACTTACAGAAACAGAGGAAGAGGGTGTCCACACACATGGCATAAACACTAAAAAAGCCATGAGCAATCAGATACGCGCCAAACACCACAGTCTGTAAATGAAGGGAGATGAGATTAAAACACAGTCTGGAAATTGAAAATTTTGGTATTGCAAATGGACAATCTGGTATTGCTTTCAAGTCAAGAACACTTACCAATATAGGCACCCAGTAATAATTAAGGGATGGAGCAACATCCTGCACTACCTTAAACTTGCCCGTGAAAAAGAAGAAGGAACAAATTCCTGAGAAGAGGAAGAAAAAAAGCATGCCGTGTTACATTGGTGAATTTGAACATGAGAAGTCAGTTCCAACCAAATAACCTCTGGTTTCACGTGACATCTGTATTATTCTTTGAGCAAATCACTCACCCACAATTCCTACGATAAGGAGTTTGCCCAAAAATAAGAGGAAGTCTGTCACTTTGTCAAGAACTACCACACTAGAAAACAAGTCAAGTAAAGAGATTCAACTCTGTTTCATCTGTTTATTCACACAAAACACAGACTAAAAGATTTAGATTTAAGTAACACTCACCGGACAATGTTCCTCATCAGAAGGAAGAATGCATCCTTGGCAGATGTACAGAAATTTTTACCATATATCGCCACCTGAAAAGACAACGTGCCTCAATATAACTCCGATTCGGTTTCAGCAATTGTGTTTGAGCACTATAACACTAAACATGCACTACTGATGCTCTCAAGCCAGAAACAATGCACAAAAGAGAGAAATTAAAGTGTACCATGATATAGGCATTTCTGTTCAGGAACTTGATGAATTTCTCCAGACACCAGAAGCAGCACTTCAGGCAACTGAGCAGGAATTTTGCACACTTATTCTGGGCACCTGAAGGAAGTAAATCGCACAATCAAGACTCAAATGAAAATAACAGACAGAATACAATGGATAATGTATTCCGTAATCAATTCCCACACTTATTTCTTTGATACGGATGTATTTCAGACTTTTTTGCATGTCAGTCAGCGTATTGTATTTGCCAAAAGTGAGATAGAATCCAGTTCAAAAGACATTTCAACAAAGAAGCAGGGCACATCTGAGCTGATCTCATATGTGATTTATGTTACTTCATGGTTTTGATAGATTCTCTTATGGATTTTGCTCATTGCATTTTAAAGAAATAGTTAATCCAAAACTGAAAATGTGTCAGCCTTTATTCGCTCTCATGACTTTCTTCACATAAAACACATTTGTGTTCATGTATATTAAAATATGTTGCATCAAATTTCGTTATGCCAGGTTTAACATAAATAATGCCAAACCTCATTAGCTTTTGCTCCTTCATAACCAATCACAACAAATTTTCAGTGTCATTTTAGTGTGCGTTTTTGAGCTTGACAGCTCCTGGTCACTATATGCTTTCATTCTTCAGTCTTCAAAACATCTCCTCTGTGTACCAGAGAAGAAAACCATATTGTAGGGCTGTAACGATATGCGATATGAAACCGAAATCGCGATACGCAGGTCCACGAACCTGTATCGCGATGTGAGAAGGCAGAATCGCGACACACCCCTTCCAACTCCCAGAGTTATCCTTCCTGTCCAGATCCAATGCTACCACATTTTTAAATTACTATAAGTATTAGGGGTGTAACGATTTATCGTAGATGGTGTGTCTCAATCAGCTCTCTAGTTCAGTAAGTGTTTCGGGCACACATTGAATCTTGCAAGCAGGTTTAAACGTTTCTCATGTCAGTCTCTTGCATGGTCGCGTGAGAAAAGTCGTGGCTTTCTTTCACCGCAGTGCACAGCAATAGCTGTGCTCACAGAAAAGCAAAAGACGCTTGTGATGCTTTGCTTTAAGTTAGGGGCCGTTCACATATTGCGTCTTTTCCGCGTGCAAGTCAGTTATTATTTTCAAATGTAGCCGGGCGGCAGGCGCGCTCATAATGGGATCAACGCGGTCGCGACGCGCATGCAATTCTCAACTTCTCAGAATGCCGCAAGGGCACCGCAGGTCGTGTGACAAGAATCAACCGATCAGCTATGGCCTTTCCTTAACAAAACATCAAAAGCTCAGCCGAACAGCTGATCATAGCTGATCATACCTGTTCATGGTGGTTTTTATATCTTATCTCCATCAATATATCTCGTAGTAAAACTAATGCAAGGGCTAGAAATCATTTATCCTTTGCAGAAACATCCTGATCCTCTTGGAGAGCTCAGTTCATGGTTGCATAGCAACGGCCGACGCCACAGGAGCGCAAGCGCTTTGGAAAGAAGGAGAAGCGGTGCGGCCGCGCCTTCCACGCCTTTTTAGACGCGATATGTGAACGGCCCCTATTCATAATTCTAAGTTCATGTTAAATTTAACATTTTTTTTCAGTGACAGACAGCCCTATTCAACTGTTAATTTGAATACAGAAGGTTTTTATTAAAATTTTATATTTATTTATTTTATTGAAATGTGATCTTGTATGTACAACAAGGAAAATTATTGAAATTTGTTCATGTTTTTTTAATAAATCTTGTTTGAATTTCAGTTTCATTTTGTTCAAAATATCGTGATACGTATCGTATCGTGAACTCTGTATCGAGATACGTACCGTATCGTGACCTGAGCGTATCGTTACACCCCTACCATATTGGTTGCGATCAACAAGCAAAAAGATGACTGAATGTAAATTTTAAATATTTTTGAACAATTTCTTGAATTGAATAGTTTCTGAAGGCACATCCTCTGAAGCAGAATAATAAAGAAAACAATAAAGCAGTGAGACCTTTCAGCTTCTGATCCAGATACTCCAATATGACCCTGATGATCTGAACGATGGCAAGAATGAGGGAACCAAATGCCAGAGTACCAGTGTGATACCTGGAGAATAAATAGAGCATACACAAGTTCAATGTTTTGCAAGAAGGATTTTTGTTAAATTTACGAAAATCAACTGGAAAATATTCTCTAGCCACACACCTGAGGGCCCTTCCCAAAGAGTTGAAAACAGGGTAAGCTGGGATATCATCAGGCTTTTTGAATGCCCAGTAATAGGAGGCAAATGCCCCTGCCAGTGTGACCTGGCCCAAAGCTGTCACGAAGTTGACACACCAGAAGAAGAGGAATAAGTTATAGAACTGTAGCAGAATCAGGTACTTGTGGTATAACGTCTCTCCTCCATAAAATGCAAACAGACACTCAGCATCAGGACATTCGGTGGTGATATTTGAGCTGTTGAAAGTCTGCGGAGAAATCAAATCAATGCAACTTTATTAAATGTATGCATTTGATCAAGTATTGCTCTACAAAATGTGCTAAAACAAATCAAACATACACCGTAAAAACAGTAATATTGTGAAAAATAATTACAATTGAAAATAACTGTTTTCCATTTGAATATATTTTAAAATGTAATTTATTTCTGCGATGCAAAGCTGAATTTTCAGCATAATTTATGTGACAAGTCTTCAGTGTCATATGATCCTTCAGAAATCATTCTAATGTACTGATTTTGTGCTCAAGCAACATTTCTTATTATTATCAGTTCTGAAAACGGTTTAATATTTTGTTGTGGAAACCACAATCATTTTTTTATTTGATGATTAGAATGTATTTGAAATATTTTGTAGCATTATAAATGTCTTTACAGACACTTTAGATAAATTTAATTCATCGTTGCTCAATAAAAGTATTAATTTATTTCAAGCAACAAAAAAAAAAATCTTACTGACTTCAGACTTTGAACAGCGTTTTTTTTTTCAAAATCATATAGTGTAATGCTTCATTTATATCAACACCAAAGAGGCATTGTTTGACATCAATGCAGCACAAAGCAATAAAATTCTCAATAAATAGCCAACATGACTGCTTTTATGTAGTGATATGGCAAAATTTTCATAATAATCCACTAACCTCAGGGTTGCAGGTGTCTCTGGAATACATACATTCGGTTGTATTGAAAACCTTGTATACTGGCTCATTGGATGTGGACAAAAACCTAAATAACAGTTAAGGAGATTATGTTTGTGTGGAAACTATTTTTCTAATATTCACTTTTTCCCAGCGTTTATTACTAAAGTGTTTAGGGATTGAAACTAGTCTCCGTCTATTTGTTATGATGCGTCATTGCATTATTTTCTTAAGGATACACAGCAGTGATGGCCCAGTATGCGATGACCAAAGACAGTAGGGCAAAAGTCAGCAGCGGGTAGAACAATGATGACATCACATGACCGATGGCCCTGAAAAATAGATGGGATTTTTAGAACTTCCTGTCCAATACTCCTAGATAACCTAATTATTATTTCATGAATTTATGCCTCAGTTAATCCATCACACCGAGGAAAACACTGCTGTTTAACTGCTAATGCTATTAGAGTACCCAAGGAAAGCAGTAATATGGAATATGAGACCAAACAACGCATCTGAAAATACAGTTTGCTCTACAGTGAGAAGGTAGACTGACTTGCTGGCCTCTTTGATGAGAGCAATAGCAATGAGGAGCCTCTTCCTGAGGAAGATGAGGAGGAGGATGATGACCACTTCCACAATAGACAGGATAATCACTGTGTGGTGATAAAGGAGGACAGGACGCAGTAGAATGTAATGAAAATTAAATGTGACAAAAGAAACCAGGTACATTTTATGGCTCATTTAAGTGCCACAATTGCAATAATGAGAAATCGCTATTTCAGGAAAGATTTAATATTACATTTTTTTTTTAATGAACACACACATATATATATATATATACATAGTATTCTACTGTTCAAAAGTTTGGGGTCAGTAAGATTTTTTAAAAAGATTATTTTAGCAAGGATGCATGAAAGTAATTAAAGGTGACGGTAAAGGCATTTATGTTACAAAAGATTTCTATTTCAAATAAAATTTCTATTCATTAAAGATTCCAGAAAAAATTTGTATCACAGCTTCCACAAAAATATTAAGCAGAACAACTGTTTTCATCAATGATAAAAATAAATGTTTCTTGAACATCAAATCAGCATATTAGAATGGTTTTGAAGGATCATGTGACATTGAAGAATGGAGTAATGATGCTATTTTAAACTGTAACAGTATTTCATATTATTTTACTGCATTTTTGATCAAATAAAATGCAGCTGTCTTTCAAAAACATTACAAAATCCTATCAACCCCAGACTTTTTAATGGTAGTGTATTGATTTTTGTTTTGCACATTAAAGACATAATGATGTAAAAACTCACTGAAGGCAAGCCAGGTCTGCTGAATCTGTAAATACACAGAGAAGTCAGTCTGTAGACCCAGATCCTTGATAGTGACATCAGAACCAGCCTGTCCTTTCAGACTGGCGTACTGCATGTAACAATGGAAAATACCTGCAGTGAGAGCAGAAAAGCGTAAATAAAACGAATAGAATATTTTCTCTCTAATTCAGTAAAATATGAGTTTCCTACAATAATGAATCATCAAAGATGGTAATGAGAACTGCAAAAAATAAAATGTCCAGGCGCATTACAATAGTAGAAATTTAGGGAAAGATTGTGCTTAAATATTAATGGTCCTAAAAACAGCCTTCAGTTTCTTTCTGCAAAATATATTTGTATTTATTTTCTCTTGATTTTGGGCTATACCTATAAATGTGTTAAGGTTAAACACAGCACAAGTGTTTGGTAACAATAGGATAAACATGCACGGGACACGTAATGTTATTTGAGAGCTGTAGACGAGACAAGACAACAGCCCTTACCGTATCCAATAACAATGACGACCATGATGATCATAACCCAGATCATGACTCCAGCCAGACAACGCAAGAGGAGAATAAAGATCAGACTGACCAGCATGGCGATCACCAAGCCACTGAAAAGGACCGCACAGAGATTTGATCAATGCTACTGTAATTCATCTATTCATCTATTTAGCTCACCAACACTAAATCTGACTGCCATAACTGAACACTGACTGTTATTTAGGCTAGTGCAGCGGGGAAATAAAATGAGCTTATTAGAATATTATGCGCTTACAGAAGTATCCAGTGCCAGGACTGCGTATAGTCCTCAAAGATCCTCATGGCTACTGCCCGGGCCTCAACCACTACATTGGATTTCCTGCAAAAAATAACATGATAATTATAATCAAAATGATTTAATGTTCAGTATGATTCACAGTATATTAAATACTATTACAATAAAAAAAATCTATTATAATTAACAAATGCAGAACACAATCGAATGCATAATATCACTAACTTTGAGGCATCAAGGAGATCTGTTGCATTTCTATTTTCTCCTTTTTCATCCACGAATGTAGTTTTGTTGCCAATCACAACTATACCACCTTTCAAGGTCTCTAGAGCAGGTAAGCATCTCCGTGTGACTGAAACACAGGGGAAGGTCATAATTTTAAGGCAATTTACTGATATAGCGCTGATCAGTTGTTAAAGTGTAGACAACATAACTTAAATCAGAGTAGCTTAACTACTTTATGTGATTTAACAAGCATGTTTTAAAAGGTTATGAAAAGGCTTACAATTCTTGCTAGGTGTGAGTATTGAAGGGCACAAGCCATCCTTCAGGATTTCAGGAGCTTTCTAGAAAAGAGAAGGACATTTTTACTACACTCTTAAAAATAAAGGGTCCAAAACGGTGATTTTGCAGTGACGTCATAGAAGAACCATTTTGGGTTCCACAAAGAACTTGGATCTACTAGACTAAAGCAACTTAGCTTTACTTGATTATCCATTCATCTTTTTTTTGTTTTTAATTTACATATTTATTTATTTTTACCAGAAAAAAACTGTTTAAAATGGGAGTATCAAATATGATACATCAATCATTTATTTTTCACCTTTCAAAAATCACTGCTTTGCATTTTATATATTGCCCCCACAATAAAAACTAAGAGCTTTGATCATAAAACTAAGCATTAAAATACCATCTTAATAAGACATATTAATGGGAGATACAGAGTGACAAATGATACACTATATTGCCAAAAGTTTTGGGACGCCTGCCTTTCCGTGCACATGAACTTTAATGACAACCCATTCTTAATCCGTAATGTTTAATATGGAGTTGGCCCACCCTTTGCAGCTATAACAGTCTCAACTCTTCTGGGAAGGATTTCCACAAGCTTTAGGAGTGTGTTTATGGGAATTTTTGACCATTCTTCTAGAAGCGCATTTGTGAGGCCAAGCAATGATGTTGGAAAGAAGGACTGGCTCTCAGTCTCCGCTCTAATTCATCCCAAAGGTGTTCTATCGGGTTGAGGTCAGGACTCTGTGCAGGCCAGTCAAGTTCCTCCACACCAAACTCGCTCATCCATGTCTTTATGGACCTTGCTTTGTGCACTGGTGCGCAGTCATGTTGGAACAGGAAGGGGCCATCCCCAAACTGTTCCCACAAAGTTAGGAGCATGAAATTGTCCAAAATGTCTTGGTATGCCGAAGCATTAAGAGTTCCTTTCACTGGAGCTAAGGGGCCAAGTCCAACCCCTGAAAAACAACCTCACACCATAATCCCCCCGTTCCCAAGTACCGTTCTCCTGGCAATCTCCTAACCCAGACTCGTCCATCGGATTGCCAGACAGAGAAGCGTGATTCGTCACTCCAGAGAACAGGTCTCCACTGCTCTAGAGTCCAGTTGCGGTGTGCTTTACACCACTGCATCTGATGCTTTGCATTGCACTTGGTGATGTAAGGCTTGGATGCAGCTGTTTGGCCATAGAAACCCATTCCATGGAGCTCTCTGTTCTTGAGCTAATCTGAAGGCCACATGAAGTTTGGAGGTCTGTAGCTATTGACTCTGCAGAAAGTTGGTGACTTCAGTGCACTGTGCGCCTCAACATGCGCTGAACCCGCTCTGTGATTTTACGTTGCCTGTTGCTATTGTTCCCAATTGCATCCACTTTGTTATGATACCACTAACAGTTGACCGTGGAATATTTAGTAGTGAGGAAATTTTACGAATGGACTTATTGCACTGGTGGCAACCTATCATGGTACCAGACTTGAATTCACTGAGCTCCTGAGAGTGACCCATTCTTTCACAAATGTTTGTAGAAGCTCTGCATGCCTGGGTGCTTGATTTTATACACCTGTGGCCATGGAAGTGATTGGTTCACTTAAATTCAGTGATTTGAAGGGGTGTCCCAATACTTCTGGCAATATAGTGTATTTATATAAATGCATTTTATGTACATACTGTAGTTTGCTCTACTGTTCTACAGAAATAATAGATTTATATTACAAGCTATTAGTATTTAATCTTACTTGCCATGCAAATTGTATAACTTTGCTCAGTTTGGTCCTCTGAATAAAATCAAGGTGCTTGTTCCTCAAGTATGAGTTATCATATTTGCTACATCAGGCTTTTATGACTCGTATAGTATGATATAGTGACATTGTCACTATATCATACTATACGAGTCATAAAAGCCTGATGTAGCAAATATGATACACATAAATACATGTAAACTTTTTTGGATGTTTAAAAATATTTCATCTACAGATTCAATAAACTGTGTCATTTAAAAAATAGACTTTTCTGACTATTATTTCATAAGTCAGGCTTTACAGGGTTACGCTTGATGCCCAAAGATCTTGATTTTCATGTTTTTACCTCAACTAGCATACAAAAGATTCATTTTAGGGTTGCTAATCTAAACCCTAAACCACTGTATCAAAACTTAGGGGCAGTATGAACAAAATATTATCTATCGTAATCGTATTTTTCATGATATAATAATTTTTGCTGGGAATTCAAGACAACAAAACTGTTCCTTTCAGTACATAACTTACCTTGGTCATGTCTACTCCCTCCTTGCAGAATTGCTTGTAGTAGTCCCTTTCTTGATCATCTTTCAAAGCCTTCACTAAAGTCATGAATTTAGAGGGACATTTCTCCACACAGATCTGTCAAATGGAAAAAAAAATGCTTTAATATGTGACATGCTGTGTGACAAAGACTATAGATACATATGGTACTGCAAAAATAAGTTTATTGAACCTGAGTGGTAGGACACTGAAACTCCAGCAGGACCAGAGGACTGGCACACTTCATGATGTTGAAGTAGAACAGCAAGGGCTTATTCCTGGTTATTCAGACAGATTAAGATAAGAACAAAATAAACGTTCATGTCTGAGGTACATCTGAGTAAAGGCCTGTTCACACCAAGGATGATAAAGATAACAATAAAGATAAAGAAATAGTTCTAAAACTCATTGTAAATATAAATGAATAGCAGAGTCCACACCACAACTTTCACAATTACTTTTTTTCCAGTTGATGAACGATAAAAACATTGACAGCCAATCACAATCCATCCTGCTTTAAGAGCTCGAGCATTTAAAAGGGCAGGTGACAAAAATGCAGTGTGGGCTTAGAATAAACAAAACAATTATAGTTATGTTTATGGCCTTAAGAGCCACAGAATTGCATTAAAAGTCTTTTGTGGAGGCCAACACAACATTAAACATGTCTAGGTAAGAAGTTTTCAAAAAGGAACAGCTTTACTCACTCAAGTGGTGTGCCGACCTGCCCACAAAACTGCCCCTTACTGTCTGTAGGGTAAATCACCTTCCGAGGGTCACCTTGAGACCATGCTATAACAAAAGATACAGCACTGTCAGTGTGGAAAGACAAATAAATTGTACTCAGAAACGGACAATGTTTAAAATGTTCCACCCATGCTCACATAGTGGCATTGTGAATAGAAATGTGAAAATGAATAGGCTGAATCTTACCCAGAATGCCTACTGCAAAGTAGCCCAGCAAGGCCAAGATGAACAGTATGCAACAGATAATATCTGTGCAGCTCCTGTTTACCAGGAAAAGTAGACACATTCAGTGCTACAGCACAAATCTTGCCATGAAGTTTATAAGATTACATAAATCCCATAAAATTAAATAAATACAAAATTACATAAATAAATGGTTTATAACATGAGGTTAAGTTTGTCTTATAAAATTTGTCTCACCTGTTATAAATCGGGCCTTTAAATGTGGGGTCAAATTTCCTTGGCTCACCTGTGAAGACAATAAAATTGTGTATTTATTCCCAAAAGAAATGTAATTTGTGGGCATGTCCATGTTTGTTATTTTAGCCGAAAATTCTGTAAAGAATAAGTATATCTAGTCATTTGAATAATATAGTGAATTTTCATTTTTCTAATTAAAAGGTACTTTTTTACTTCATGGACAGAAAGTTGTTTATTTATTTATTTTTTACAAAAAGAGTAAAAACAGAAAAATAGCTTCAGATTATGCAAAAAAAAAAAAAAGTTTAAAACAAAAGACTAAAAAAAAACCTCTGTCCTGACACAGATAACAACAGCCCAAATTGTGTTAACCACAGTGGCTTATTTTCAAAATAAGTGCGTACGGCCATTTGTCACTTCCATGTGTCTGGCTTCCGGTGTCATCCGCTTCCAGTAATTTTTAACTGTACAAAACAGCTCATGTATGCTAATTGATATTGCAAACTAGTATAGCCTTACCACCCTGCCCTAGTGTGTCCATGTGTATTCTCTCTCTGTCTCCCTTCACTTAAAGGATAGCTCTGCAGGTTGGCTACTGTTGTGATGATGAGGCTGTGCAATCATACAGAATCAAGTAGCAAATTTCATTGTGAATGGTGTTAGGGGCATATAGGTCATTCTCTAAAGTTCTCCCTGTTAGTGAGTGTCAAAGTCTAATGGATCACTTCCATTGATCAACGAAAGGTTATCTTAGTTCAAAAACTATTCTTTCCTATTGTCGAAGGTGAAACACTAGGCAGATACGGCTGGTTCTGTTCAGTTTGTAACTATATTAGACTGGGTAAAAGTGTATGCTTCTTTAATCTGCAACTTTGTAACTGGTATGTTTCAAAGTATTTACATATGTCACATCACCCCGACACGTCCTTCATCCTACATGAGACGAGTTAGCTAGAAAGCTGAATTATCAGGCATTTTTGGATGATGCTGTGGAGTATTTGTTTAACTGGTCTGAATATTTGGCATGTGTTTGTGATGTCTTCAGTCATGTGTGCAATGCCTCACTTTCACTTCACTCAGCCAAGTGTGAATTTGGCAAAGCTACAGTGTCTATTTAGGGAAACAGGTTGGGCGGGCAGAAGTGCATCCTGTAGTAGCTAAAGTAAATGTTATGAAACTCCCTATCCCTAAAACATGACATGTACTTCAAAATTACTATTAGAGGAGCTTTTTTACAGCAACTTTCCTATTGTAGCCCTCCTTAGTCCTCCTTTCAAAGCTCTTTTCCACAGCACTGCATGCTGCTCCAAACAATTCAATTGATTTACCATTTATTTATTTATTTACTTACTTACTTATTTATTCCCTCTTTTTTTCTTCCTTTTTTGGGATTACTTATTTGCTCATGTGGTGCCAAAAGTATTTGATTTAAATGTACTTAAAGTGTTTAAATGTGTATCTGTATTGAACAGATCTTTGATCAGATTCAACAAGGGACAAACAAATAATAGCACAAAAACATAATGCTGGTGCTTTTTAAAATGATTCTAGAAATGCCCAAATACTTTTTATCTTTTAAACAGTGTATCTATTGTTTCATAATTTTAAACCTAAGAAATATCTTTTTGTAAAAGATTTTGCTTGAGAGGCATTTTGTTTTATTTTTATCTACAATAAATTCTACTTTGTATGATATTTTGTTACATAATGCAAAGACATTCATACATTGAGTTTTTAAGTGTGCATACATTTATATGTGTCCAAGTACACTACCATTTAAAAGTTTAAGGTCGGTATGTTTTTTTTTTTATGTTATATAAAGAATTTTCAGCAGCCATTACTCCAGTCCTCAGCATCACATGTTCAGAACTCATTCTAATTTGGTTATTTGCTGCTCAAGAAACATTTCTCTTGAAGGAGATGATAGCCTAGTGGGCAGCGCTGCGATGTATAGCGCAGTTGCAATTCGAGCAACACGAGTTTGAGTCATGGCTCGTGGTCATTTCCCGATTTTGTGGAAACTGTGATACATTATTTTTCAGGATTCTTTGATGACTAAAAAGTTCAAAAGAACAGCATTTATCTGAAACAGAATCATTTGTAACATTATAAAGTCTTTACTGACACTTTTGATCAATTTAATGAGTCATTGCTAAATAAAAGCATTAATTTCCTTCAACAACAAAAATATCTTACTTTTTTTTTTGTGGACACTACATTTTTGTATATGTTTGAGATTCCTTCATTTCAAGAGATTTCCTTAGTATGAAGAGATTTCCTTAGTATTTGGCTGGGATACATTTTTGCCGCCGCCCTAAAGCCCCTTGAGGCTACATGTAACCACTGCAGGCCTTGGCTCGTAATAAGCATTTATTTTATGCGTCTATGTGTGTGTGCACTATTGACAGTTTATTTTATTGAGGTGCCATCCATTTAGAGCAATCATCATTGAACCAGACGCACTTAGCTATCCACAAACAGCTCCCTAATGACCTGAGCTTTCCAAACAGTTACAATCACACTGTCCCGCATCTCTCAGTGAAGCTCTTTGCATGCTGCTAATCTGTCACATTCTGCTTTAAGAAAGCTATTTGTGTATTATTTATGCTATTCAAAGTTAAAGGTGCAGTATGTAATATTGACAACTAGTGGTTGAATGGGTGCTGCAGTCCAAATTCAAAATATTGGAGAAAGTGGTTTCACCCACCCCCGCTCACACAGGTTGCCAGAGTGAGGATGCAACATGAACAAGCACAACTGTCAATGGAATGTAGGGCTGCCGATATTGAAGAAAAATGCGAAATGCGATAATTTGTTAAATAATGCGATATTCGATACAATAATGCTTTATGTGTGTAAAATAAATTAGAATTATATTTAAATAGATTTCAAAACTGAAAATGATATAACCAACAGAAATTGAATAAAAAAAATGTAAAAATAAAACCCTGCAATTATTCAGTCAAGAAAAGTGAGTGATATTCTCTTTGACATGTATTGTTTCATTAACATTAAGCACACAGACGGAAGCAGGTTTATTAGGCTGCTGTCACTTTAAGAGCTGCACAGATCCAATATATTTTTACACACATGCTTTCTGCGTTTACTCAACTTAAGACATAACTGACTGTTTTTACGTGAATACTCACCAAGATGGGCATTTTGACAATTTTGTGTGCATTTGGCCATATAAGTTGTGGAAGAGAACTAAATTTGGGATCTCGTGCTGTCCGAGAGTCGGTCTTCTCTGCATGCGAGTACTTCGCTTGTTGCGACTAATAACATTGAGCATGTCACACGTTTGTAACGGTCAGTCCAGTCTATTCTCTGCTGCCTGCGTCGACCTAAAAGTCTAAGTTTTACGTTGACGATCTTTTGAAATATTAAACACACAACAAAGGGGGTGAGGCAATGTTGGGCTGCTTTAGAGAAGAGGAAGAGTTGTTGTGGTAGTGTTGTTGCAATACAGTCATTTTATACCGCACTGCTTCACAAACGAGGGTCAATTCAACGCTGGATTTGTACAAAAGATTAACATGACGGCACATGCTAGTCAATGAGTTGAATCAACTCCACAGCAACTACATAAATTTATCCACTAACCATTCAGAAACATCCAGTTGCATTCTAAAGTTGTAACTTCTTCCTGAGTCTCTCCATCAGTGTCCGACTCCGGTTTGAACAATGTAAGGCTGAACACCGTTACTGACAATCCTCATTTTGGCTGCGTGAGATTCTATAGCTTTGTTGTTGTTGAGCAACCGAAGCACAAGCAGCAGCTCATTTGCTTTTAAAGGGTTTTTGCTCACACCCAAATAGGGGCAAATTTGACAAGCTATAATAAATGATCTGTGGGGTATTTTGAGCTGAAGCTTCACAGACACATTTCAAGCATTGTAGCATTGTTTTTCAGAGAAAGAAGTATTTGAATTTAGCATGTTTCCTAAATCTCTGTGAACATATTATAGTATGTTTTTTATGCCTTAGTACAGTCAAAAAGTTACACACAGCACCTTTAAGCAGAAAACAAGTTCTCTTTAAAAATAAATGACTAGTAGTAATATAGAGACGGATATGTTGCTACCTATAGTTTGTATGGTAATTTAGTTACTTAATAAATTCACACCAGGGCTGCATGTGAAAGTAAGCATATTAAGCACATCTTCCCAATTCTCTTCTGAAAATGCATTACAGCTTGAAAAATTTAAATGCCAAACCTCGTTTTCCATAATGTGTACCCTTTCCCATCAGATTGCCTTTTCAGTATTTTAAGTTTTAATGTTTGTTTCCGTCAGTCAGTCTGTGCACCACTTCCGAACTCTTGAAGAAACAGGAAACTAGTCATGTTTTCATTCTCAGTAATACGTCTTGACTGTCCTACCCGTGAAATACACTTCCTTTACCCTAAATGTGCAGCATATTTACATATAGAGTGAATATACAGTTAGACATATACATACATATTCATATGTTACATATACAGCTTTTTTACCCATATTTTAAAGTAAAATTCTTTCAATACAAGTTCTACAAATCAAGGTTATATCTGGGTGATTGTGATGTACAGGAGATTTATAGTGGCACTAGCGGTCAATTGTTAGTTTATTTCAATGTCATTTCAACAATTGTTGTTTTCATGAATGTGTACATGTTCAGTACAAAAAAATCCAGGTTACCAAGTGGCTGATCAATACTGAAACACCAGATGTCAAGCACAATGCACAACTTTCCACCATATAAACCCTTACATGCAAGTTAGATCAGTGACAGCTGTGCAGTTAAAAGCAGTGATCAACAGTGTCAGGGTATCTGGGGGGAAATTACAATTCAAACAATCAGATTGACATTTTAAGCGCCAAAAAAGAGGGAGCTATTTTCATAAAGGCAATCTGTAGTGCACAGCTGTTGTTTATGTGGAAAGGCATGTTTCTGCGTTATCAATTTGGTCTGTCTCTTCCACAGATTGTGCATTTTTTTCAAGCTTGATCTGATCAGACATATGGCCAGAAGGCAACCTACAGCTTGATTCTAATCACACACTTTGGCCCCTGTTTCAAACTGACCTTTTCCACCCGCAAAGTCACGTGATCTCCAAACACAATAAGGGGCACGGATATTTGAGATGCCTTTGTAGTTATAAGGGCATTGCTGCAATGTTGTAAGATTGCTAGGCAACTGGAGAGAAATGCATCATTGTCATTCTTGAACAAGCCTTATAAATGGTACAGACTGTAGGGCATCATAAGTAGGCACTTCCCATATTCTTAGTCAGAGATTGACTAAGACCTCTGGTGTTTATGTGGTTAAAAGACCATAATGCAAACCTGACAACAAGTCAGTTGAGCATGTGAGTCTGCTTCACTCCTGCCCAGACTCATGAAAATCATGTTACAACTTGTTATCAAAAGCAGAACTTTAAAATTCTTCAAATGAAGTTCAGGAATGAGACTGAGGTTCTAGAAAGTCTCAGGATCCTGATAAAGAGGCTTTACACTATTAAAAATAAAGGTTCCAAAAAGTAGGTTTCACAACGATAACAGAGAAGAACCATTTTTGTGCCACTGAAGAATCTTTCAGCGAACAGTTCTTAAAAAAAAAAAAAAACACTGTTTTCTTAGTGTGAAGAACAATTTAATAATCTAAAGAACCTTTTCCACTATAAAGAACCTTTTTTTTACAATGGAAAGGTTCCATGGGTTTTAAAGGTTCTTTGTGGAACCATAGATGCTAACAGGGCTCTCAAGTGTCACGCATTGAGCGTGACAGTCACTCATTTCGGTCTTTTGTCACGCACTCCCGCCACACATTGTATTTCTCACGCAGAAAAACTAATTATCATATATTTAATATGCCGCAGCGCCCAAAATGTATCTGGCCGCGCCGCTCTCTCTATGGAACCGGGCAGGAATCAAGCGCGTCTCGAACCTGCCACTTATCAGCCAATCAAAAAAAAAGAAAGAGGCTACACAATAGCCAATCAGAAAATAGCACTATTGTATCTGGGTAAGATTTAACGCAACAACCAATGAAAAAAAAGCATATCCTGGAATTGTTCACCATCATCCTCGTTCACCCACAGAGGAAACCACTGGAATCAAGCAAAGTAAGTCATATCTCCTGTTTTAAGTTACAACAAATCACAACTTGTTTGACACAAACAATGACAACTTGACTGCTGTTAGATAATCAGATAATCAGCTTCAGTTTTTCATGAGTGTGAACTTAGACAACAGTTTTACAGCCTGTTCATTGACACCTGCTCAGAACAAGTAGTCTAGGCCTAGTTATATTTGCTATCAAACGAGGACTGATTTTGTTACATTAAACATCTCTCTCTCCAAATAGTTTTAATAATTTTATAGCACTAAATAAATTAAAGTGTATTGCATCGTCGATGTTATAGTCACTTTTAAAATCATGTACATTTTATATCCAGGCCATGGACAGTGTTTCCCATACATTGACTAGACTGTGGCGGCCCGCCACATTCTAATTGGTCCCGCCACAGTCTCAAAATATGAATACGGATATGACGCGATATTTAAATTACCGTCTGATAATTGCGCTCCTTTATATGGCAAAAGTGGGAGTCATAGAGCAAAATAAGTAGACTAAGTTTTTGTGCACTATATTCAAAGTCATCTGAAGCCATTCCATAGCTTTTTTTTTTTCTTCCAAGAATTAGGCTACAATACTTTTTGCTGCTGAATTATATACTCACCTAGTTTACTTATTTATTTATTGGTCAGCTTATGATTATATATTTTTATTCATTTTTTATTTTTATCTATAATGAAGTGGTGTGTTTAGTGCATTCTGGATTGGTTAACAAATCAAAGAGTGACCATTAGTTCCACAAATACAGTCACAGGCTCCCACTAATAAATTAATTCAACAAAGGTAACCTCTTTTGCTACATATTTTTAATGGTTTAAATGTGTACTCTACATGTTTGACCACTTATGAACTCTCATCTAGCCTACTATATGTTGTGTACATGACTAATGTGCCCAACCATCAGCAATAAATAAATTACTTTTAGAGCACAAAATTGTTTACAAGAGAACAAATTTCTTCATTGATCTAGTCACTTAATTTTGCTCTTAGAATGCACTAGATTCATGCATTTAAATTTAAAATGTACAAAATTTTCCTCCGGGGGGGGCATGCCCCCGGACCCCCCTAGAACAACCGATGTCCACCCACTACAGTCTCACAAAATCCTGTGGGAAACACTGTCGATGCATTAATCATTGCATCTGTCTTTCAAAGGTGTCAGGTAAAAGGCAACTAATAAGCAGCACCTCATTCACCCTGAGGCCAGGTTACAGGATGCTAGCCCAGAGAAGGTGGCGAAAGTTTTTTTTTTTTTTTTTATTGGGGGGGGGGGGGGGGGGTGGAGATGTCACTCTTGCCTCTCTCCAAAACTTGAGAGCCCTGGATGCTAATAAAGATCCTTTTTATTAGGAAGTCTGAATCTTCAGCTGAATCTAGTTTAGGCATGTTGTATTGTTTAATCAGGTTTTCTCAATTTTGAATGACTCTTTTAAAAGGGGCTCTTCATTCATTAAGTATTATTATCCTTAACTCTTTTCTCAAGCAATAAAGTTTAGAAGTAGTAGCAGATTAAAACTGGATAAAACCCACTGAACCAGGCCCAGCTAATTTTCTGACCCATGATAATTAAAGGTGCAGTATGTGATCTGGGAAATGCTAACATTAGCCTGCTAGCATTGAAAGCATACGATCCCAGTCCCACCCTTCCTGCAATTTACTGTCCAAAGCCACGCCTCCTCCAAAACACATGAGCGCACACACACAGCTGCTCTAGGCAAAGCGCCACAAGAGACGGCGTTAAACTACCTCATGTCTCAAAGCACATAACAGTAAAATAATAATAAATGTAAAAAACTTAGAGGGCTTGTACCTGACTGCTGCAGATTCATTTCGGTGTTGATACTCTTGCCATGGACACACATAATTCCGAGTCTGACTGACCAGCTCCGGTTAGAACGTCACGGGTTGCAGTCTCTTAATAACAGTAGTTATGGCGTGAACGCAGCATGAGCTCATTGTTTTGATTCAGTAGGAACTGTAAAAGGTGGCTGCTGTTTGTTTGCAGTCTGAGGTCTGTCTGTATAAACTCTGCATAGCAGTGCTCTCTCCTATTGCGTCTTTGATTTTGAAATGAGCTGATGATCAATAAAACACAGTCCATATTATAGTTAACTAAAACCAAAACCATAAAAAGAATTTTGTTACTTAAAAAAAATGAATATTCTAAAAATGAAAATTCTGTCATCATTTACTCACCCTCATGTTGTTCCAAACCCGTAAGACTTTTGTTCATCTTCGGAACACTAATTAAGATATTTTAAAATTAAATCTGAGAGATTTCTGTCTTCCGATTGACAGTCCACATAACTACCACTCTAACGCTTCAAAACGTTCATAAAGAGATTGTAAAACTAATTGAGAAAACAACTGAGTGGTTTATTCCCAACTTTCTGAAGAGACACGACCACTTTATATGATGAACACATTGAATTTAGGCTTTTATTCACATATTGATCAGTGAACATAAACAGAAGCTCAACTAACCTGCTTCATGCGTGAGAACATTGGTTCTTGTGGAAGCTCAAACATGCTGCGTAACGCACAAGAATGAACCTCACAGGTTCTGACACGTCAAGCAAACATGCTTGAGCTTCCGTTTACCACAACTGATGTGAACATTGATGAATGTTTATATGCGAAAAAAGCCTAAATTCAATCTGTTCATCATATAAAGCGATCATGTCTCTTCAGAAAAATTGGACTGCTCGATTCATATGGAATAGTTTTATGGTCTCTTTATGAACGTTTTGAAGCAACAAATGGTAGTTGTGTAGACTGTCAGTGGAGGGACAGAAATCTCTCAGATTTCATTAAAAATATCTTCATTTGTGTTCCGAAGATGAACGAAAGTCTTACAGGTTTTGATACGACATGAGGGTAAGTAAATAAAGACAGAATTTTCATTTTTGGGTGAACTAACCCTTTACCTGAAACAATTGCATATTAAAAAAGCTAGTTGCCAAAGCAACATTTCTCATTTTCATTTAGCTTGATGTACTAAAACTGATATAAAACTATATAGGCATATCTAAATAAAAAATGACAAAAAACAAAACTAAATAAAACTTTAAAATTAAAATGAACAAGGAAAAAATATAAACTAATTAAAAATATTAATAAAAACGATAATAGTATCTCAACGATACAATAACACTGAAATGTAGTTAGCCTCCTTTCTTTTTATAGTAAATACTACCTCCTGTTTCTATTAAAGAAATAGTCTGGTTTTATAGAAACAACATTAATAGTTAGTTACCATCATAGTAGAAAGCCATCCAGGGTTTTACATGCGGTTACTATGATCTTACTACAATCTTAACAGTTAGAATAAATGTTGCATTTAGTTGACAAACACACACTCGTTTTTACAAACCTCGGTATATTTTCATATATTTTCAGAGCGATCCAAGCCACTGAAAATGCTCCTACAATCATTTTAAACATACTTCAGGTTTCCTATAATTAATAGGCAACATTCATGAATATTTATAATAGGTGTGTGGTAGTGAAGCAATGCGAGAAGCAATTCTATTTACATTTACTTATTAGGGCGCATAAAACAACCATGATGAACGCAGTAATTATTGGCCTGAGAGTAATTACGCCAGCCATGTGTTTCACCACACGCCTATTGTTTTCTTGTTACATCCGTCCAATTGTATCCTCTCTCACACTGGTTTAATGCAGTGCTTCATGATTTAAGTCGACCACCAGTGTGCAAGTCTGCGTTACTATTATTCTTCATCAAAATGCCTGAGACCCACGCCCCACGTATTAGTCATTGTTTCCATCAGAGGACCATCCCTACCACTTTCTGAAGGAGGAACCCTAAAAAATGTAAACGTCTTACCATATTTTGAATCCGGATTTTTCTCCTCCGGCTCCATTGCAAAGAAAGGATGCGCACTTGTGGCAGTCACTTAAATCTTTAAAGGTATTGTTGTCTAATCTTGTGAGGAATTGGTCATCAGTAATTCCGCTGCTCTACAGTAGAGGTGTATGACAGGGAGCAACACATTCTAACAGTACACGCATGACGAGGTGTTTCGTTTTTTCCGAGGAGAGAGTGTGAGTGCTGAATCCACCAATGAGAGGAGAGGAAAAAATGACAGACAGTCGTATCAGCCAATGAAACATAAACGCTCCTTCACTGAAAATCGCCGACGCTTGGCACAAAAAAAAAAACCTCAATTTGAGTTGCCTTTAATTGTAAATACAAAAGAAACCGACAAATTGATCATATAATACTTAGTCCTACCACTGACAAATTTTAAAAACATTAACTTCGAGTAAAAATCTCTTAAATTCTGAGTTTCTGTATGATAATTGTAAAATACGGTAGAATACAACATTGTTTCTAACAAATGTAGCATTTTGGCGCAAGAAAAACAAATTCATGCAGTTCGACGGAAAACTAGGACGGTTCCTAGAAATACTAATTAAACGAATGTTTTAACAATACTTACCAAATCTGATACTCTCTGATTGTCATGAATAATGTAATAAACAGAATCATGTTTCACACCAGGTGCAAAGTTGTGTAATTTCTTGGTAGGATCTACAAGCCAGCCACACCCTTTACTAAACCGTTTTTAATAAGTTAAAATTGTATAGCTAAATAAAGATTATAAAAATAATCATCGAATTTAAAGTTTTAATTTTGAGTTTTAAAATGTGTTTTACCCAGTGCTCGAATTGAAGGGGGGGGGGGGGGGGGGGTTGTGGTTAGTCTTGCTATATAAAAAATATTTATAATATAAAAAATTATAATATTTTTTATGTATAAATATATAGGCTATCAGTTATTTAAACAGGCTTACATGTGTGAAATATATAGGCTAAGCTATATATACATTTTCTGTCCAAGCAGTGGTAGGCAATAACAAAGAAAGACAAAGAAGATTTTTCATAGATATTTTTGCAGACCCAAAAGGGCAACTATGGCAAAAGCAGATTGACTATAAGCTAAATTTGAGTTAAATAATGACACTAGAGCAGAATATAGCTGAGTTTCCATAACTGATTCTGCTATTTTCCTGTTTATCACTGTGAAGCTGACACAATCTGTATTGTATAAAGGGACTTGAAGACTTGAAAAGCATATGACTTCAAAAAAACACTATAAAATAATCAGATGGCTTCCAAATTCACTGGAAGGACTCATTGTCAGATTCAGCAGTGGCACAGGAATAATTATTTCATAATGTCTCCGAAAGCAGTGATAAAGGGGCAGTCAGTAACTTCAAAATGACCTTATATATCTTGTTTATTTTATTTAATCTTCAGTTGTCAACCGTTCCTTTGCGCCACCTGGTGGTGATTTCGAAAATGAGTTTCACATACTTAAAGGCTCACTGAAGTGTCATTATTCAATGTGTTGACGTAATTTCAACCGAATTTCATTTGCGTCAAAGGAAAGCATATTTACACTGTCTGAATCATTCCATATCCTCTATATAGTGCACTATGTGCCATTCACCATGTAGAAGCTTCAGCATCTGTAAGAGTGTAGGAGGGGGCGGGACTTCAGATTCTAGAGAGCATTTGATTGGACCGAAGATTGGACGAGAAACTGAAGTGCGATGTGATGTCATGAAAATCAGTGATCCATTTTAACGGAAGTGAGAGACTGTAAGATTTGAATGCTTATATCCCCTAAATGCAAATTTTGATTTGGTGAAAGTCAAGTTTTTAATGTTGTTTATATGTCTATGTAGTTTTTAATATGCTTTAAGACAAACAATGTGCAAATTCATAAGTCAACACCATTGCTTAGTATTTTCTGTTTAAAAGTTTCAAAAACGCGGTTTGAAATCGCTGGTGTTTGTGACATCACAAACCACCTTGTTGTAACCAATCATGTCAATGTGCTGGCGGCCTTTAGCATATCATTATCCATGACTGCTCTGAAGCACAGAAGTCTCAAGAGAATATATCCTGGTATATTTTTACGTTGATATGAAAAATCGGGTTGATTTAGCAATATGGTGGGTGTATGATGTATAATACGATGAACTATATGCCTTTCTCCACTGATGTTCTGAGTTGTTCAAAGCATTTCTAAGGATACTGATTATCAGCATGCAGCTGTCTGACTCAGATGGCGAACGGGAACATGGTTTGTAACATTAGCAACACATTATTAGCAGCATTATTAGCAGCTGTTTGATAATGTAGTCAAGCAAAAGGCTAATCATTAATTACTGTCATGTGTCTGACATTGTAAAAAGCGATAGCCTACCATTGTGCAGTGTTTTCCTCAGTAAGTTGACGGAGTGGATCTCTGAGCTCGTGCGAGTGAGTGGAGGCGGGGCTAATTAGCATATTAATAGATTGGCGTATATTAAATGAAGAGTTACATTCAGCCAGGCAAAAAGAGAACGCAAAAGAGATAGAACTGTGAAAGTGTTTTCTAACATACATAATATAAAGCAATATTAACATGCTTCATTTTTTTTTACTATGGCACTGAGCTTACTTTTCTATATAATTTATTCATTACCCAATTGTAGGCTACAATACGTTAATCCCTCATTAATAAACACTTAATAAAAAAAAAGTTTCAAAAGTAATCATTATATACAATTTCAGCCTGAGCCAACACACATACGCAGACAAAACATTGGGTTTTATCTTCCTTTTTGTTACGCCGTTTCATTCTGTGAAGTAAATTAAAACAAAAGGGATCTTTCCGCTATTGATGATAGCCAAATATCAAATTGCAGTAACTTCTTAGTATTATTATTTTTTTTTAGAATATTTATGGATATCTCTGTTTGAAAATAGTCAAAACGGTAATATTTCCGACGACCCTGGCCCAGCAGTCAGTTTATGTTGTAACAGAGCAAATGCACTTTAAAAATTCCTCTCCGCTCACACGCCTCTTATAATCATCCAATCAGAGCGCGAGGTGCCCGAAAACGCCTTCGACATGCCACAGGATTTAGGACGTTGTCATCAGCCATTTTGAGTGTGGCATGTTCAAACTAACTTACTTTAAAATGTAAAATTAAAATCTCATTATTCGTTATTTTCCATATTTTGGTCATATAATCAGTGATATATGTAATTGTGTAGTGTAAAAATGATTATTAACGTTATTGTGGGGCGAACGCAAGCAAAGGCATTATGAAACTTAACGCAGAATCAAAGGCGTTATGAAACAAAACCACACAAAAGATGGAGGGTCCGTTCTTCCAATTTGTGCATGTGACACGTTCCTCCAATAGTTGAATATAAATAGTGTTACAGTAGACAGGGAAATCATCTGATCGAAGGCGGTGAAGGTAGGATTTTTAAAGTGTTTTTTTTTTCTTTTTCAGTTTGACTGCATGACGAATGGAAACAACAACTATCTGTTTATGACTAAATGTTGTAAATCTGAAATATAAGCTATATAGAAGATTTTGAAATCTGTACATGTGTCTAATATGAGTTGTGTAACCATGCGTAGACTACACTTATGCAAGAGAAAAAAAAAAACTTTCTAAAGGAAAAATAACAACTAATACAAGTAAGAGCTCACGATTTTCCTGGAATTATTACAGATAAAAGGAATGCTCATACAATGTTATTTTACTATATTTATGAAATAATAACAAAGTAATAACTCAAAACAAAAGCTAATAACATGTATTTAGTGTTTTGAGTAAAAAAATGGAACGTAAAACCAACAAACAGCTAATTACACAGGAAATATATTAAATAAACTTGTGTAAGCACTGTTATAATGTTGCTGTAACATTATTATTAACAATTTTTGTTACATTTTTCAGGTTTGAATACACCATGGCATTAAGAACAGCTTTATCACGCCTGTGGATGAACTCACAGCGATGTTCTCTGATCTCTGTGTCAAGGACCCAGGGCACTTCAGCAACTGCTGCATATGGTTAGATCACTAATTCACCATAACTTAACCATAACTTGGAATGATCATAACAATTGTGAGGAAAAGTAGACAAAACAGTAAACTGTTATGTCATCATCTAGCCCCTCATGACATTGTGTAAATGCATAGCGTGATCATCAATACATTTTAAAAACTTATTTTACATTCATTAGGCTTACACATTGATCAAATGACATCAAGAGGGATAATTTACATGTACTGATGTTAAAGGGTTAGTTCACCCAAAAATGAAAATTCTGTCATTTATTACTCACCCTCATGTCGTTCCAGACCCGTAAGACTTTCGTTAATCTTCGGAACACAAATTAAGATATTTTAGTTGAAATCCGATGTCTCCGTAAGGCCTGCATAGGGAGCAATGACATTTCCTCTCTCAAGATCCATTAATGTACTAAAAACATATTTAAATCAGTTTATGTGAGTACAGTGGTTTAATATTAATATTATAAAGCGACGAGAATATTTTTGGTGTGCCAAAAAAACCAAAATAACTTCAAAATAATGACTTTGGAGAATTATGAATCAGTGTGTCAAATCATGATTCGGATCACGTGTCAAACAGCCAACGGCTGAAATCACATGACTTTGGCACTCCGAACAGCAGATTCGATACACTGATTCATAACACTCCGAAGCTTCCTGAAGCAGTGTTTTGAAATCAGCCCAAAATCGGCGCACCAAAAATATTCTCGTCGCTTTATAATATTAATATTGAACCACTGTACTCACATGAACTGATTTAAATATGTTTTTAGTACCTTTATGGATCTTGAGAGAGGAAATGTCATTGCTCCCTATACAGGCCTCACGGAGCCATCGGATTTCAACAAAAATATCTTAATTTGTGTTCTGAAGATTAACGAAGTTCTTACGGGTGTGAAACGACATGAGGGTGAGTAATAAATGACAGAATTTTCATTTTTGGGTGAACTAACCCTTTAAAGCGTGGCAACTGCTTCATTGTGCTAATACCCATATCTCAAATTATCTTATTTTTCAGAGACAGACGAGCAAGTGAAAAAAACAGAGAAAAGATGTAAATATATTTGTTTTATATTTTCTAATTTGTAGTGTTTGAATTTGACATCATGTACTGTATTTGAGCTGAAATTAAAAAGCTTTCTGATTTATAGCTAAGGTGTATTTTAACTGGCGAGATGCTTTGGATCTGGACGGGCAGCTCACAGAGGAGGAGATCATGATCCGAGACAGTTTCCGCACATACTGCCAGGAGAAGCTCATGCCCCGCATCCTCATGGCCAACAGAAATGAACGTAAGTAGAAGAGCTAGTCACATCTGATGTATCAGAACAGGGGTCGACAACCTTCATGCATAATTAAAGGGTTAGTTCAACCAAAAATGAAAATTCTGCAATCAGTGACTCATCCTCATTTCATTCCAAACCAGTAAGACTTTCATTCATCTTCGGAACACAAATGAAGACGTTTTTAATGAAATTTCTGTACTCAAAAACTCTGATGCTTGAGAGATTGAAAAGAAGTCCATATGAAACGAGCAGTTTATTCCAAGTCTTTTGAAGAGACACGATCGCTTTATGTGAACAGATTTAATTTAGGCTATTATTCGCATATAAACATTGATCAGCGAACGTACATAAAGCACTCAAATTTGGAGAACAGAAGTTTAAGCATGCTTGCTTGATGCAAAAGAACCAATGAGCTTCATTCTCATGTACATAATGAATCCATTTTCCAAACTGTGTTTTTGTCTTATCCTGAAACACTTTGGTACATCTATAATAAGTGTTTATATTCTGACTATTTTATACTGGGTGGGCACAGCTGTGGAGTAGAACAGTACCTGCGTGACTCGTCATAGACATAAACAGAGAGAGGTAACTCTGGCTATAATGTTCTTCCGCAAGATGCATGCAGTTCTGTTTATTAACAGCTAGAGTGCCAAACGTTATGGACTGCAGCTCATCATATAAAGTGATTGATATTGTCTAAAGCGATTGCGATGTCTATTCGGAAGACTTGGATTGAGCTGCTCAATTCATATGAATTCAAATATATGGATTTCTTTATGAACATTTTGAACTGTCAGAGTTTTTGGTGAACAGACTTCCAATGGAGGTACAGAAATCTCTCAGATCTCATTGAAAATCTCTTTTATTTACATTTTGAAGATGAACATTAATGATGACATTTTCACCAATAATTTTCATATTTGGGTGAATTATCCCTTTAAGTCTTACTTACTTGGTTTTATTTTATTTTATTCAAAATGCCAAAAGGTAGAATGTCTAGATGAGAAAAAAAAAACCCTTTGAATTCAAATCTGTGACTGTGGTTCTTTAGATTTCCATCGGGAGATTGTAAACGAGATGGGAGAACTTGGTGTCCTTGGGCCTACGATTCAAGGTAAAATCAGGTTTTGAAATTGTTTTCAAAGGATCATCCTCATGAAAGTGGAAATAAATACAAACCACAGTCTCAGTTAACCTTAGAGCTTGTGTGTACAGCTTACATGTGACCCTGATTTTGTTGTCCATGAAATATGCCTGTAATGTATATTGTCTGATGTTTTTTTTGTGTTGAAGGATATGGTTGTGCGGGCACTAGTTACGTGGCATACGGTCTGATTGCCAGAGAGGTGGAGAGAGTGGACAGTGGGTACCGTTCAGTTATGAGTGTCCAGTCTTCACTGGTCATGCACCCTATCAATGCCTATGGAACAGAAGCACAGAAGCAGAAATACCTGCCTAGACTAGGTTAGTCAACTGCTTAAACTGCATGTCAAAGCATTGATCTGCTATAAAAGTGTTTACATAGTTCAAAGTTCCCGGGGTCACGGAAAACCAGTAATATCAGTACTGAATTTAAAATAATTTATATATCCCACTGATTAGTGGACATCCCAACCAATTCAACAGTGACTGGACAAATCATGGAAATTCATTCAAAATGTCCCCACCTTTATTAGTTGCCCTATGTAATAGTGTCTATGATTTTTTTTTTAAATATAAGTGATTATATTGTTTTGTGCCTTTCATTCTTCTCAGCTCGTGGAGAGATCCTGGGCTGTTTTGGACTTACAGAACCAAACCATGGGAGTGACCCTAGTGGCATGGAGACCAAAGCTAAATACAACCCCTCCAGCAGGACCTATACCATCAGCGGGGCAAAAACATGGTAAATGCCACTGAATTGTTTGCATAGTTCAATTTAGTCAGGAGTCTTGTCTTGGACACACTAATTGCTATACACTAACCACATAGCATCAAAAATTATTTTTTACAATTTGTTTTACAAAATAATATAGTCTTTTTGAAGAAGATATTATTGCAGAAGTGAAAGCAGCTTAAAATAAATGAGTTTAGAAAAGTTATAGTTTGTGCACTGTAAAGCAAACGTACTGAACTAAACATTTTATATTTTATACAAAGTATATAATTTGCAAAGTAATTTGGACTCTAAAATTGCTAGAAAATCAAAGCCATATGACTAACAAAATTGTGTTCCAAATTTGAAGTTAATATCACAAAAACTGAGCTTTTAAAGTACAGTTTGCATTTGATGATTACTAAAATATGCGATGGGGAAGAAAAGCAATCACAGAGCCTATCAAGTGTCCTGCTACCAGGACACTGACAGTTAACTGGCTATAACACAACATCCATTTTGTAAACTTGATTGATAGAGTCATCATTGGCATGGAGTTGCACAACATGTTAGTTCATCAGACGGTTTCTTATGTAAGAGATCTCATCTGAGGGCTGTGTACCTACGTCCAGATTTAGATTTTGTAACTTCACCCTCTACAGGGCATTTGTCCCTTGATGGTTTAGGAGGACACTGAAATCTGCTGACCATCTGTTTACTTAATAAGTCTGTATATGGCATGAATCTGGCTTGAAGATAATACATTTGCAGTTACATTTAATCATTTAGCAGAGGCGTTTATCTAAAGCCACAGTTGTACCACAGTATGAGTTTCAAGTATAAACTAGAGCTCTAAATGCCTTCATTTTGCAATCTAGTCCAATGAGCTTTTATTCAATGTGTTATCAAAAACTAAAATTTAAAATGAACTAAAATGAACTAAAATAAGCATAAAAACAGAAATTAAACTAAAATACATTTTTACTTCAAAACTAAAATAAAATAAAAATGGCCACAAATTTATTTTAGTTTTAAACAAAAGCTAATAACATGTATCACAAATGGCAGCACAAAATACTGAAATTACAGTTAACTGAAATGGTAAAACAAACTACATTTTTTTTTTTTTTTTTAAAAAGTGAAACGAATGTGTCATTCATTTATTTACAGTGCAATCGAAAATCATGGTTTCCGGTTTAAGCAAATAACACTCCATAGGAAAAAAAAAAGAAAAAGAAAACAAATTGTTTATGGTGAAATTAAGTTATAAAAAAGCCAAAAATATTATATTAGCCTACATTAAGTAACATTTTGGTTTATATCTAAAGAAAATATATTGATTGCCCAAAGTATACTTCAGCCGCCACACTGTACGTGTGGTGTAATTTTCGTCATCAGGAGATTCTGCGGACATCTGCGTACACCATCCGCGTACAGCTCAACTCCACTTTTAGACATAGACTCGCATACAAACGTCCTTAAGCACTTCTCCCACAACCATTTTGAAGTACATTCAACTTTGTCAAGTGAGCAAGGGAAGTTTATTTGGACAGACCCTCGACCCCTCGATTTTGACAGACAGACTGAGCGAGTCTAACTCAATATGTACGCTTCAGTGTCACGTTTGGCACAGAGACAAAAGGTAAGATCCATGTGCAGCTTTAATGGGATAATCCAAACAGGCAAGGGTCAAAATCCACAGAAACAGTCCATACAAAAACAAGAAAAACACAAGGAAAACCAAAACAGAGAAACCAGAAACCATACATGAAAACACCATAACAAAAGCAGAAACAAACCGGGTATAAATAGACAGACACTAATGATGAAACACAAAACAGCTGGTGCAATGAAGGGATAATGAGTCCGGGAAGTGGTTATGGGAAATGGAAGTCCAAAAGTGAAAACAAGACTCCGGATTGGAGTGCCCTCTAGTAGCTGATTAGGGCACTCCCACTAGTGATCATGACATTCAGGCAGATCCGTAGACCACAATGCAACATTGTTTGAACTTCACAGCAGATCATGCTTAATTTACTCTACTCTAATTTACTCGACTCCAGTGTATGATATTGGAGCTATTTTGACATTTAACCGTATAATACTTGTAGCTACCTTGAGCTGACTGTTATAGTTTATTGTATTGTAATAATTTTCGTTTGTGTAATTTTCTCCAACAGCCCAAGCATACATACAGGCCTATAGAATGATGTGTAAAACAAATTCATAAGGAAAAAAACTAATAATAAATCGGCTCCATTGTCCACTGCTTTAGGGTGTTGCATTTAAACACATTGCAAGGGTTCTGCCAGTAGTGAGCACTCGTGCAACGTAAACAAAATCCGAGTGGATGAGATGGAGGGAAGTTATCGAGGAAAGGGCAAAAAAATTGGGATTGAGGGAGAATGTTGAGACAGAAGAGTCCACTCAGTATAGTTGTGATGTACTATGCATTTGATGAAGAAGAATGCGTAAAGAGCGATACAAAACAAAGCAGCATATCCTTCTCCGTTGTTTTTAGTTTGGTTCTTGTTGGCTTGTTCAAAGTGCTACTTTTCTTCTATCCTTGTGAGCGAATGTTCTGTAAATGACATGACCTCTGATGTCTGGTAGAGTATAAAAAATCAGTTGTATTGTGCATGTGTCAAACTTGTCTATCCAGAGAACTAAATTCAAAACTATAATAACTCCACATTGCACCACATAAATCTTAAACACACAGCACAGGTGAATGATAATAAAAACCTTCTCACCAACACCGTTTTTTTTTTTTTTTTTTTTTTCTCTGAACAGGATCACTAACTCCCCGTATGCTGATATCTGTGTGGTCTGGGCAAAATGCGAGGATGGCCGAGTGAGAGGGTTTATCCTGGAGAGAGGAATGAAGGGTTTGAGCACCCCTAAGATAGAGGGCAAGTTCTCCCTCAGGGCCTCAGCCACTGGGATGATCCTAATGGATGAGGTTGAAGTGCCAGAGGAAAACCTGCTGCCTCATGTGTCTGGCCTCGCTGTGAGTATGTTACTGAACAAACCCCCAACCCTAAATATGAAGACAGCATATTCCCTGGCAACCACACAGATACTTATTTACACATTTTAATCCGCTGATACACTGCTTGCGGTTCTCTATGTTGATTTTTGTAGGGTCCTTTTGGCTGCCTGAATAATGCCCGTTATGGCATTGCATGGGGCGCTCTGGGTGCTGCAGAATATTGTTTCCATGCCGCCCGCCAGTACACCTTGGACAGGTGAGCAGTTTAGCGTAAGGTTATCAAATTAAAAGAAGTGTATTGAAGTATTTGTAGAACTATATGAATGTGTTGTGCAAAATTCCAAACAATTTGTAAAAGGATGCATATATGAGGAGTAGTAGGAGTTTTTTGATGACCCTTTAGTTTTAGCTTTGTTTTGCACTTCATTTTAATAGTCCTACAGTGGGACAAATTGATACAAAAATTACATGTATGCATTATAATTGTAATTTTTTTTATAATATTAGTACCAATTTTGTTGAACATATTGAAGTAGCATGTCCTACAGCAGAACAATATGCTTTAATATTTAATTTAATTTACAAGTTTGGGGTCGGTAAGATTCATTAATGGTTTTTCAGAAGTCTCTTATGCTCACCATGGAAGCATTTATCTCATCAAAAATACAGAAAAACAGTAATATTGTTAAATCTATTCTAATATATTTTAAAATGTAATTTATTCCTGTGATGCAAAGATGAATTTTTAGCATTACTCCAGTCTTCAGTGTCACACGATCCTTCAGAAATGATGCTAATATGCTGATTTGCTGCTCAAGAAACATTTCTTATTGTTATCAATGTTGAAAACAGTGCTGCTTAATATTTTTGTGGAAACTTTTTTTCAGGGTTCTTTGATGAATATAGAAGTTTGAAATATAACTATTTTGTAACATTATAAATGTCAAATGAATGAGTCCTTGCTGAATAAAAGCAACAACAACAAACACAAACTTATGAAACTTTTTTATTTTACCATGTAGAATCCAGTTCGGAGTCCCACTGGCCAGAAACCAACTCATACAGAAGAAGATGGCAGACATGCTGACAGAGATTACGCTCGGGCTGCAGTCCTGTATACAGCTGGGTAGACTCATTGACCAAAAGAAGTGAGTCTTCCTTCTCAGTCTTGATAAATGCTTTAATGTGTAACAGGTTATGTAAAACATTTCAAGGAGTGCAGAGCTCACAGCCTTGTCAAAATACACCTCAGCTGTCTCATTCCAAAAGAATCCTGTAGCTCACTGAATTTTCTCACACATTTCTCCAAAAGTTACGCACCAGAGATGATCTCCATGCTGAAACGGAACTCATGTGGTAAGGCCCTGGACATCGCCAGGCAGGCCAGAGACATGCTGGGAGGAAACGGCATAGCAGACGAATACCATATCATACGCCACGTCATGAACCTAGAGGCCGTCAACACATACGAAGGTAAAAGGAGAAGGAAAATTTTTTTAAAGTGCCCCTATTATGCTATTTTAAAGGTTCCTCATTTTTTGGAGGACACTTTAAATTCCTCATAATATACATTGCAGCATCACCTCTTTTCTCACAGTGACTACGTTTACATGGACAGCAGTAATCTAATTAATGACCTTATTCTGATTAAGACAATATTATGATTAAGGTGTTTACATGAGTTGGCTTTATAATATATTTCTTTCATGTTCCCGTTTTACATGTTATATAACATAGATCGATTAAAGGCAAACGTCATTACGTCCCCACGGCACGCCGTCCGACGTTCTCTACAGAATTTCATGTATCACCACACAGTTTGTGCTATATACAGTTTTGGGTGTTTCATTTTGAATCTTACAAAAGCTTCAAGTGCAGTTAATTATTTGACATGCAATATACGTGCAAATAGATACGGAGCCCTGCACATGACATGCAAAAAAAAAAAAATAAATTGTGCGCACGATTTACTAATTAAATTCCCTCGATTTATAAATGATATGCGCATGATTTATAAATTGAGGGAACAAATTAGTAAACCGTTTGCACGATTTAGCCTAGGCTACTATTTATTTTCCCTCTCATGTGAGGGGCTCTGTAAATATGGTATAGGTGTATAGGTGGATACAAATTCTCCAGCAACAGGCCTCCTGTACTTTAATTCGGCAACTTTCATTCATTCCACCACGACAAACTCAGAGGTTCTGGATGAGAGATGAGGTGAGAGGAATTTGATTTGTGGCTTCTTGCTTGAAGCTTGCTCTCTTGTTTGCTGTCAAAACGGTTGACCACTGCCATGTGTGTATGAGTCCTGTAGCAAAGTGCGGCGAAAACTGCCACATGACGTTAATAGTGTGATTAAGGTGTGTACATGTCTACAATGCACTCCAATAATGCGACTAAAATAGGAGTACTCCACCTGTCTTAATTCGATTTGTGTTTACTTCGAGTATGACTTTAGTCAGATTAAGGTAATAAAACATTGCTGTTTACATGGTCCTTTCTTAATCAGAGTATTGTCTTAATCGTGTTAATATCGGATTACTGCTGTCCATGTAAACGTAGTCAGTGTCTGAAACGGTTCAATCAAGGATCCGGTCTCTCTAAACCCCTCCTTTCCTTGAGCTTTCTTTGCTCTGATTGGCCATTACCGTATCTGAATTTCAGCTCCGGAGCTTTCTCAGCGAACAGTAACTATGGCATAAGTTTTACCGGATCAATTTGGAAGTGCAACACAAACCAAACTCTTCCAGACCTCAGCTACAACTACAGAGTTTGAGGGTGGGTCAAAGTAGACGTCGTTCGCGGGCACCCAATGAAAACCATATGCTGGCATTATGCAAATATGTTACAAACCTTCATAGGTAGGCAGGAAGTAAGACTGGAATTACTGACGACTCGTTTCAGGCTGTTCGGTTCTTTCATTTAGGAGACAGTAACTCTATCTTTAAAACTTTGCAGACCTTTTATATTCACAAACAGCTATATTTCACACTATATGAAAGGTAATGTCTGAGAAAGCATAATGAGGCACTTTAAATGAAAACGATACATTTGGCCAGCAGAGGTCAGAATAGGCTTAATGCAAAGATAATGAACTTCTGTGAGAGGGTGTATTAATAACACAACATTTTCCTTTTCACAGGCACTCATGACATCCATGCTTTGATCTTGGGCAGAGCCATCACTGGACTCCAGTCTTTTACTGTTGGAAACTAAACCCATATTTCTCTCTTAACATGGGTATAATGGACTTTTGCATCTGTCTCTGCAAGGGAAACTCTTTATCAACATCCATCCATAAATGCTTCTATATGTGCTCAAATCTTTTGCTTTGTCAGTGGGTCCAATCTCACATCTGCTGTTTCTGTGGTCAGGTGCATATCTATAAAGGGAAATAGATCTTCTCTCCAGGGTAATGGTTTGACATTCATTAAAATGTCATGTTACTGAGACAGTTGCGTTATGAAACGGTTTAGGATCTTGTCATCAAATTTTATTAGTGAAAGTCATTTATCCACATTATTCATTGGAAAGTGGACAACAATAATACTCATGAGAACTAAAGGATAAGAGATAATTCATAGCAGTTTCAAAATACTGCTCTTTAGTTAAGGATGCCAGACATCCTGCTCACACTTTAGAGATCCAGTCTGACTCACTGATCATTGTCAATGACTCTTGTTAATTTTGTTGTATTTATTGAATAAAGTGAACATCACAGTGATTCTATGCATTCATTCTGATTTATGAGTGCTTTACAGTCGAACCAAAAATTATTCGGACACTAGATATTATTTTGTTATATATATATATATATATATATATATATATATATATATATATATATATATATAGGACACTATAGTTCATGTATGTAAGTGAGGATAGCAAAATAAAGTAAACTGTGACATATTATACCCAAATATTATTATTATTATTCATACAGTGGACTACCAGTAAAATTAATAAAAATTTGGGACCAAAAATTATTCATACACTTTGACCTGACTGTGTTTTGCTTAAGTGTTATCTGACATAATTAAGATAAATATTTTCAGACACAGTTTAAAGGGTTAGTTCACCCAAAAATGAAAATAATGTAATTTATTACTTACCCTCATGCTGTTCCACACCCGTAAGACCTTTGTTAATCTTCAAAACAAAAATTAAGATATTTTTGTTGAAATCCGATGACTCAGTGAGGCCTGCATAGCCAGCAATGACACTCCCTCTCTCAAGATCCATTAATGTACTAAAAACATATTTAAATCAGTTCGTGCGAGTACAGTGGTTCAATATTAATATTATAAAGTGACAAGAATACTTTTTGTGTACCAAAAAACAAAACAAAATAACGACTTATATAGTGATGGCCGATTTCAAAACACTGCTTCATGAAGCTTCGGAGCATTATGAATCTTTTGTGTCGAATCAGCGGTTCGGAGCGCCAAATTCACGTGATTCGAATCATGATTCGACATAAAAGATTCAAAACGCTCTGAAGCTTCATGAAGCAGCGTTTTGAAATCGGCCATCACTATATAAGTCTTTATTTTGTTTTTTTGGCGCACCAAAAATATTCTCGTCGCTTTATAATATTAATTCTTACAGGTGTGGAAAGGCATGAGGGTGAGTAATAAATGACATTATTTTCATTTTTGGGTGAACTAACCCTTTAACTCTGAGATCTCATATTTTATTTCCATTTTTTAAACTATACTGAATAAACTGTAATAATGAATGAAAAGTTCAAGGTGTCTGAATACATTTTGGTTTGACTGTATATGCATATGTGAGTATGTAATATGTTAATTAAAGGTGCTAAAGAGGATGTTTCGTTTTATACATTTTTGCAATATTACTTGAAACTGTCTTTACTAACTGATAAAAGACTATTTATTAGGTGCACTGAAAGGAATAATATTAATATACATCATCTGTGCACGAGGTAGGGCCTTAAAAACATCAGCCAATCATTTACGCGATCATCGCGTAAACGATTGGCCCTCTGGCTTGTCAATCACTGCCATGATGTTCCTTGTGAGAGACGAGCGCGGCTGCGCGTTCCAGTAACTTTCCACACTCCACAGGTGCCGCATGCAATGTTTTTGTCAGGAATAACAACTGCAGATTATGAGTTACCTGCGGTGAGTCCGACATAATGAATCCACTAACATGACACAGCGAATGCCGGTGGTAAACACTCGTGTTCCAATACTCGTGCACGAGTTTTGGGAGGCGTTCCCTCGAATTGAGCTGTGAAGGAGGGGGGTTGTTCTTACGCATGCACTCATTTCAAAAACTCACTAACAGTCTTTGGTTTCTCAGTCAACGGAAAGATCCTTTAACATAGTTAACATAGCACCTTTAACATAGTTAAACATCATAGTTTTTGTAATTATGTCCATTTTAATAATAAAGTGGGAAATTCTGCTCTACAGCAGAGTTTTTCACCTTTTACAGATCCACCCAGACTATCAGCCATTAAAGATACATTAGGCTATATAGTATAAGGCTATATGTTTTGACTCTCAGCCAAAACATAGTTAGATTTCCTCAATAACACTTTTTAATTAATAATAATTCTAAATCAGGCTCATTAGAAAACATGAAAGTGTATGTAGGCCTACCACCCAGGCTCTCAGCCAAAAAAAAAAAAAAAAAAGGCTGAATTTCCTCAATAACACGTTTAAATAACTAATTGTACATTAGGTTATATATAGTATTTACCAGATAATTATTAAAAAAGTAAACAATTAGAAATGCATGAGAATGTTTCTATTCTTCTATGTGTCTGTCTGTCTGTGTCTATAATCTATCTAGAGCAGAGCAGATGATGTTGATCTTCTTCATGTTGACCTTGATTGACCCGTGCGCGCGCCTTGATGGGATTTAAGTGATGACGCGTCGAATCCACCAATCGCCTCGCTGTCCGAGAAAAGATCATGACCGGACGATGGTGTGAGATCTTCAGACCTCCAACACTTACATCACAGTCAGTCCATCTGTCCATCTAATCAGAAAAATGCGCAGGAAATAGCTGGTTTTAAAATCGCGTCCTTGAATGAGTGAACCGCTTTGTTTTACGACATTAATTAAACTTTGGAGGAACAAGCTAACTGAATATTTTCAAATAACATTATGCGCCGAGTCTACTCACCGACAGATAGTTTCCGGTAACTTGGGATAAACTACCTGGAGGACAAACAAGACACGTTTTGGAAGTGGAATAGATGACTTTAATCTTCTCGTGAAATTACAAGCGGTGTTCGATAATGAACTCTGTGAATATGAACAGATTGAACGCATCCGTCTCTGGGAATCAGGCGTACCAGTACGCGGTCTATGAGTCTCCGCTGTATACGGACTACAAACCTCCAGCCAGAGATCTCATCCAGCTTCCCAAAGCCCTGCTCTACCTGATGATGGCCGCGGTGGTGGTGGTCGCTGTCGCTTATGCCATTGTGGGACATTTAATTAAAGACCTCGCTCATGACATCTTAGGTAAATATTGCATTAAATAGTTTGCTGTTACAAGAGGTCGACCAAGTTAGCAGATTGTGCTGGTCAAGTAATGTGGTTGTCCAGTATGATGGTGATACAGTATAAAAATATTGAATTATTATAATTTATATTATTTATTTCAAAAGATTACATAAATTATACAATAAATATGGTTCAAAATCCAGCTAATCTGCATTTAGACCACCATTATGGCAAATGATTTAGTTATGAGAAAATGCTTTGCATCTTTATTTATTTATTTATTTTTTTGCAGATGCCATATGATTTTAGTTATAGTATAATGCAATGAATTACATTATATTAAGTGTGCTATTTTAGCATCTATAACCAAGGCCTGCTTATCTCCAGCTCGTGCAGAAAAAGGGGATTTTTTTTTTTTTTTTTTTTTAGTTGACATTAGCATTCTAGCAGAATTGTGCATACTGTCTAAAATGGCTGTTTAGTTGGTGTAAATATAAATATAATTCATCAAACTACAATCATGAGAGAAACAGACTTCAGATCAGTATGAAATAACGTCTTCAATTAGAACATTGTAGGGTCATTTAAAGAAAGTCCCCACAGATAGATAGATAGATAGATAGATAGATAGATAGATAGATAGATAGATAGATAGATAGATAGATAGATAAAAGAAAGTGAAGCTTAATTTAGGACCATCTTTGCATTGTGATGTTATTTTCATGATACTTGGGCACTTTCGCCAAAGTTCTCGTTGTCATAATGTAAATAGAAAATTAATAGAATAATATGTAATGTATACATAACATTTATACAAATGTTTTTTTCTTGTAATTAAAAAAATACTGTATTACAGTAATGAGAAAAAACATCTTCATGCATTACATTAATGAGAATATGGAAAAAAATATGCTCTAAAATAGGCTTCACTTTCTTTCTTTTTTTTTTCTTTTGACATTTTTCTTGAGATCCACACATACATACTTGCTCTTGTCCATTTTCCATTTTCCGTGTGTTTTCAGATTGGGCTTTGGGTCCAGACGATGAGATATTGAAGGCCGGCAGTGAGGCAGGTGAAGATGGTCCCACGCACATGCCACCAGGCCTCACACACTCCCACCCCAACGCCTTCCATGTTTGGGATCAGGACGATGTGGTCATCCCCCTCTCTCCGCAGCACAGCCCCCAGAACAGCCCTCTTCTGGCTGCCATCCCATTTATTCCTCATTTCTTCCCCTCTCCTGTCTCTCACAGTGTGCTCAACAGCCCCTGTGCCCAAACTCAGCAAGGGGAAAACAAGAGCCCCACCAAGGCCCCACAAGAGGCCTACATCTTTCCTTCACCCAGAATTACAGGACGTAGCTCCACTTTCTCACACATATCATTCCATGAGAGGAGAGATGGGACTGATAAAGTTTGAACTACAGAACAATGGCTCACACTAGACTGTAGTCCAACACTGCTTCAGTCTTAAAATAATAGTTCTCCGAAAAATGAGTATTTTGGAACAACCCTTTTCCATAAAACAAAAGATTTTCATTTTTGGATGAAGGTAACACTTTATTTCAATAGTCCACTTTAGACATTCTAACTTTGATACTCAGAGTTGGTTGACATGTAGTTGCAAAGTTACTTATAGTAGAATATCTTAAGTGGACTATTGAAATAAGCTTAAATCCCTCTCTTTAAACAGATAAAATCAACAAATTTCTTTGTTCAACAGCCAGTGAGGGTGTTGTTGGTATTTACCACAGTATCCTATACTTTTCTATTTGACTGCAAAAGCTGGGCCTCGTCTTGTGGAGCATGTGAGGATGAGTAGCCTGTCCTTAAAATAAGTGCTGTTGACCCTAAACAACCTCAATAAGCGGAGAGCTGTCAGTCCAAGTCGCATTACCTGGAGGAGTTTGCCCGGTAGTATAGGGACAGGGCAAGAGTCTGCACGATCACGTCTGTAGGATTGTGCCAATTCAGGAGCAGCCTTCCTCCTGAAGCCAAAATGCATCCACAGAACATGTTTGAACTGTTGGATTCAGTTCAATGCAGGATAACCAGCATTCTGCAGTTCATGGATTTTCACAGAAGTATTTGGTAACAAGTAATACTAAAACTGTGGCCAGTGAAACTGGATTGGATTCCGAATCCAACGTGTTAATACGCTATTTTCAAGGTGTATTAACCAAAGGCTCTTTTTTGTTATTTTTTTCTTCAATGTAGCCTATGTATTGTAGGAGTGTGTTTAGGCTCCAAAATTAACACTTGCAAAGCACCCAATCAGGCATAACATTATGACCACCTTCCTAATATTGTGTTGGTCCCCTTTTGCTGCCAAAACAGCCCTGACCCGTCGAGGCATAGACTCCACTAGACCCCTGAAGGTGTGCTGTGGGATCTGACACCAAGATGTTAGCAGCAGATCCTTTAAGTCCTGTAAGTTCCGAGGTGGAACCTCCATGGATCGGACATGTTTGTTCAGCACATCCCACAGATGCTCGATTGGATTGAGATCTGGGGAATTTTGAGGCCAAGTCAACACCTCAAACTTGTTTCTGTGCTCCTCAAACCATTCCTGTACCAGTTTTGCTTTGTGGCAGGGCGAGTTATCCTGCTGTAAGAGGCCACAGCCACCAGGGAATATCGTTTCCATGAAAGGCTGTACATGGTCTGCAACAATGTTTAGGTAGGTGGTACGTGTCAAAGTAACATCCACATGGATGGCAGGACCCAAGGTTTCCCAGCAGAACATTGCCCAAAGCATCACACTGCCTCTGCCGGCTTGCCTTCTTCCCATAGTGCATCCTGGTGGCATGTGTTCCCCAGGTAAGCACACGCATCCGGCCATCCACGTGATGTAAAAGAAAACGTGATTCATCAGACCAGGTCACCTTCTTCCATTGATCCATGGTCCAGTTCTGATGCTCACGTGTTTTGGCGCTTTCGGCGGTGGACAGGGGTCAGCATGGGCACCCTGACTGGTCTGCGGCTATGCAGCCCCATACGCAACAAACTGAGATGCACTGTGTATTCTGACACCTTTCTATCAGAACCAGCATTAACTTCTTGAGCAATTTGAGCTACAGTAGCTCGTCTGTTGGATCGGACCACACGGGCCAGCCTTCGTTCCCCACCTTGGCCGCCCATGACCCTGTCGCCGGTTCACCACTGTTCCTTCCTTGGACAACTTTTGATAAATACTGACCACTGCAGACCAGGAACACCCCACAAGAGCTGCAGTTTTGGAGATGCTCTGACCCAGTCGTATAGCCATCACAATTTGGCCGCTCAAATCCTTACGCTTGACCATTTTTCCTGCTTCTAACACAACAACTTTGAGGATAAAATGTTCACTTGCTGCCTAATATATCCCACCCACTAACAGGTGCCGTGATCAAACTATTTTTTTTCCACTGGCCATTGACAGGAGTAGCAAATCATTAATTTTCTAACCCTGGGTGTGTGTATATTTACATAACGCACACTTTTTCATGTGTGTTGCTCCCATTTCAGTCTTGTTTAATGTTCTGAATATAATGCTAAGCATTACACCATTAGAGGATCAGCTTAACGAACTAACTGGTCAAGAGCAAGAGTTAAAGTGTTTAGTAAGGATGTTATCGGATTACTCTCCTCTTTTTGCTCTGTGAGTTAAACCTGAGCGGGAAACAGTGACAGATTTAGCAAATCACACGCCCTAATATTGATATATATATATATATATATATATATATATATATATATATATATATATATTTAGTGTTGGATTTTTTAAAAATGTTGTCTATGTTATGGTTTCCTCTCTTGTAGTATACAAGTTATTTTATACACATTTACAAATGTTTTCTGTATAAACACGCTGTACTTGTTAATCTTTGGACTTAAATGACATTTGAGTGCTGTGACCTCACCTGTTCACCTGTTTAGATAACTATTGCTGACTGTTATTATTTTCAGACTGCATTCATCAAACTTACAGTGTTGTTGAATATGCTCATATATTTGATTTCATTCAAAATATAATTGTATTTTATTTTCCTGTTGTTAATCAAACTTAAAGTTTATTAACTGAAACAAATGATCTCTGCAAAACCTTTTCTTGGTAGTGAAATAATATAGGGACCAAATGTAACATGGTAAGTGAGGGTTGGAGATAATTATAAAACAATATGATGGTTTAGGCACTGTAAATAGAACAATTAAACCTATTAGATACCGGTAGTAGTTCATGCTTTAATGCCACAGGCAAGAAATCACCCTGCAGGTGGGTAGAGAAGGCTTAGCATTACACTAATACTAAAGAGCCACATAAAACTGCAAATTGACCTGGTCGCCCTCCATAGAGTTCCTTCTAGAAGTTATTAATGGCAGTTTAGTGTAATGAAGAACAACAAGCTAGAAGAACTTATCAAAAAGTACTTTATTATGGAAAGTAAGCCAATAAAGGCATCATAAATGTTTAGTTACACAAAATTATGTATAAATATTTTTTTTGTAGGAATTGAAAATATACCTTGCACATACAAAAGGTCTTCCTTTCCAACCCAAGGCTTTACATAATGATAAAAGCTAAATTAAAAGGGAGCTGCACATTGTAAGGGGTTTGCTAACTGTTAAATCAGGGCTGAGGGAATCATTTAGATTAGACCAGATTGAATTGAGGACAGAGACACGGCATGTGCAGAAAGGATTAGGGCCTGCATCCTGAGTCCTGACTGCCAAGTATATTATGTGATGGCTGGGATTTGTTGGATTAAATCATGAAGCTTACATTCACACCATTCTTTTTTAAGCACCATTACCCTGTTAACAAAAAAAGAAAGTTGTTTGGATTTAAAAAGGCAAATACTTAGAGTCTATGACTGGATCAGTATTGCAGTGATTATGTTTCTAGCAAGATTCAACAGGCTCAAATAGTGAAAGAATGGTTGGAAGGGAGCATAAAGAATCATTTTCACACATGAATTGGCACCTCCGAGTCCTGACCTTAAATTCATTAAAAGTATTTGGGGTGTGCTGGAGTAGACTTCACAGAATGCTTGACTCTTGCATTGTCAATACAAGATCTTGACCAAAGATTGATGCACCTCTTGATGGAAATAATCACATTCATTTCCATCAAGAGGTGCATCAATTTTTGGTATTGACAAACAAGAGTTGAGCACTTTGTAAAGTCTAAGGCTAGCAGGTGCCCAACTTTGTGGGAGAAACCAGTTTTAGACAAAGCTATTTGATTATGCATTAAAATGGCCCTATGGGGGGGGGGGGGGGGTCGGGGGGGCCTTGCAACAAGCCAGAACACCCTGACAGCTGCAGCTCAAGCCCCATGACAGGCCACTGCATTACTAGTTACCTAATTTTAGAAACTTTAATCATGTTTCACGAACAATTTTTTTTTTGAGTTTAGGAAGTGCCAACATCAAAAATTAGAGTAATAAACACTACAGACAAGCTTTCAAAATAAAGTGGCATGAACAATTTGACATGATCCATGCAGTCATTTGAGAAGACAATACTTCAATTAATCTGGGAAGCAGACTTAGGACCACAAAAAGTACTGGTAGTTTAAATAAGTTGTTTAATCACTTTAAAACACTTACAGGTTCTCAAGACAAACATGCAAACATTTATTGGTTAAACCATTTAAAACTAATCTATAAATACTTAAGGATTCAATAGTGCATTTTCAAGCTATCTTGAGCACTTTTCTAATTTATAGCATAATTCTAAAAGAAAAAAACTGGGTCAAAAGCCCAAAGTCTCATTAAAACTGTATATATATATAAAAAAAAAAAATAAAAAGAATTCAAACGTAGTCATCCTCTTCGGAAACATCGTCACGTCTTTTAAGAACAGCCCTATAAAGAGAGGTTCCTCTAGCCTGGATAAAAGTAACAGTCAGCTGTTTCTTGTTGACCTCCACGTGGGCAAAGCCACCTAAGGTGCCAGCATCACCGTTGAAGAACTTGAGGTAGCCTCGAGGAACCTGGTTGCGATGCCGAACGTCGGGATCCATGAAGTTACCAGCTCCACTAACTACATAACCGATTCCAGACTCCTTGATGTACTGAAACAGCAAAGCAGAGGCAAAAAGTCAAAAGAAGTCTTAAACCAAATTTGATCAAGAGGCTTCAAGTACCTACTTGTAGATTGTGATCATGGCCACACAGGTAAGCGGTGGCCTTGTACTTCTTAAGCAGTGGTCTCAAGCTCTTCAGCAGACAGTCAGTTGGCCCATGCTCTGATATGGACCACACCGGATAATGGCCAGCTACCAGGAGATAGTCAGCTTTAGATTTTGCCAAGCGTTCCTGAAGCCACAGCAGTTGTCTGTTGGCCTGAACACCACTTCGGGGAGCTCGGGGCTGCTGGTCAAGGAAGTCGTCAGAGTTGCCACACAGCAACACGGTGTCCAACATGATGATGGTCAAAGTGCTGTCCGTTCGAGGAATGCGGAAGTTCATCTCATAATAATAGTAGGGGAAGTTCCTGAGAGACAGAATTAGTGTTAAAACCACCTGTTTGGACAAGAACAGGGTGTCTGCCAAGTCAACACACCAAGCACAGCTGCATTAACAGTAGAAATAACATTGCAAATTGGCTTATGAGCCAGCAAAAGCTAAATCAATTAGACAGAGGCCTAGATACTTTGGCTCACATACCATCTCTTTGACTTTTGGCTGTACTCAATTTGAGCAAGGACGTTTCCCGCATGGTCGTGATTGCCAGCAATGACGTACCATGGAATATTAAGAGAATCCTGAGTGTAGACGTCTTCAAACGTGACCTACAAAGAGCATAATAGGACCGTGGCCTACATTAGGTGGAAAGGACTAGACTACACCGATTTGTACCTTCTAAGTCACATCACAACCACTTGTGAGAAGTTAACATTTAACAATTCAACAGTAGACAGGAGAAGCTTCAAGCTCTCAATATAAAAACAAGGTGCAAAAAAAAAAAAAAAAAAAAAAAAATTTAAAGTATGCGTTTACATTTACAAGTCTCAAAAGATCTAAACTCCCAGAGCCAAACCTGGAATCTAGGGTCATTGACGTCACTGACGCCCTTATAGTAGAAGTTGTCGCCAAGCGCCAAAATGAAGTCTGCGCCCATCTGGGAAGCGGTTTTGGCCATCATGCGGGCAGTGGCCTTTTCTATGGGGGTAACGTAGGGAGGATATGGCAGTCCACCCCAGTCTCCCAAAACCAGGAACCTGATGGATGACTTGTTACCTGATTAAGGCAATAAAAGGGCAGGGATGTAAACACTCAGGAGGCTACAAATATCCATTACCCTTAATACTAAAATTCAGGACAACATACTTTTCAGAACTTAACATATACATATCAATGCCAACTCACTTCCTTTAGCTTCCAGGTCAATAAATGAGGAGTGGCAGAGGACCCCAGGGAGAGCAGTTAAAAACACCAGCATTAGTGGTGACGCCATCTGTATGGAAAGACAGAAACAACTACATTAAAAATAGTTAACTACCCAATGCTCACACACAAACTGAAACTACATTGAAACACAAGCAATCCCATGATAAAGAAACCACCTACACCAGCAGCTTTTGCTCTTTGAGAGTCCTCTCTCTACACCTCATAGCCATCTTACAGCATTACCTCTATATTTATATCATTCTGATCATCTATAAGCCACACCCTGATTTCAATTACAGCTGTTTTCTTTTACCCCATTGATCAACTTCACCAATGGGATCGTAGAAAACCTGAAGCTGAATTTTAAATAGCATACAACATTCTTAAATTTAAGGTTGCAAAATGGGGTTTTCGCAGCGATGCCGTGGAAGAACCATTTTGAGTTCCACAAAGAACCTTTCAGTGAAGACAACAGTTCTTAAAAGAATAATTTTTTTCTTTGTGTGAAGAACATTTGAAATCTAAAGAACCATTTGTGCAATGGAAAGGTTCCATGGATGTTAAAGATGCCAATAAAATACCACACTACTCTTTACTGTTTTTACCATATCTGTAGTATGCTAGTATTCTGAATACACAGACATGCATACATACACATATATACAATTTCCCATTGATTTGAAATAGGAAATACCATTTTAGTTTAATTATCATTTCAATGGTATAAATCAAACAGAAAAAGGGGAACTGTTTCCTAAAAGTCTCCTGACTAAACTATAACTGAGAAATAGACAATAGACTTGTGGTAATTAAAATGAATTGCTGTAAACTGTGAAATTATGATTATCCAGAGCAGATAAAGAAGACTCACAATGTGTGGTTTAGTCCTCGAAGTATCCTTGTGTGAGTGATTCCTCCACTAGATGCTCAGTCTCCTCTCATTCACTATATATCAGCTCCCATATGGGTGTGTGTATGCATGTGACTTAACCATGCAGGAAAAGCATGCTCCTACTGATTCAATGACCACAGGCGCATGTGACAAGTGCATTTGTTTCAAACACTCCTAGACAAGGTTTCCACCTTGACATTACTTCCGTTCTGTTTTTCTGTTCCGACCCCATTCAGATGTCTGAAACAACCACAGACCCTAAACTGTTAAATCATATCAAAGTATTTACACGAAACCCCAAGAAATCAGCTTTGAGGCTTTGCTATTTGTCAAAATGTAAAGAATCAGGCACATATGTTTGGTGACGCAGTCAGCGTTCCAATTCAACCCAGAGGTGTTCAGGTTCTGTGCAGGCCAGTCATTTGGATTTTGTTTTGTGCACATGATCATTGTTATGCTGGAATAGAAAAGGCTGGAATCCTCAAAGTGGTGCCACAAAGTTGAAAGCACAGAATTCTCTAGAATGTCATCTAATATTTATATGGCCAAAAAAGTAAAATGATGGGGACCAAAACATAAAATGCAATACAATGCTTCTCAAAAGCCTGACGCATCACATTTGATACATTTTAACACTAACAAAATTATGTATGGATAATCATATACAACTAAATTGCATCAGTCCAGAAAGTGTTGATCTTAAAATTACTAAAAATATAAAAGGTTATGTTTACTTAAGATTTCACAGCACAGGCACAGCATTTATATAATACTAAAAGGCCTTTTACTCGCTAAAAAAAAAAAGTATACAAGACTAAGCACTATGAATTTGATTCAAAATTTCTGTCAAATGAATCAAGAAAGCTATTAAAAATAGAAAAGAAAGTTTATTTCTGCACAGGTCAAATATGACATACAACATCCACCTCAGAGAACAAAACTTCCAGCACTTGCCTATTTAACAGTGAATAGCTACATTCTACATAAAAGACGATACCGAGATTAAACTGAGTAACGCAAATCAAATCTCTTAAAACTCCAAACAATAAACAGCTTGAGTGGTTTCAGGGAATTAAACAACAAAAGTATGTTCATTCTATTGTCCAAAAAAAAAAAAAAAAGGCTAAAATTTTAGAAGCAAAATAAGATGTTGACCATAAATATACCTTTGGGGAAAAACAGAATTATGTGACACTTAATTCCCCATCTGAGTCACACCAACCATTCAGGCACAGACAGAACTTCCACCATCCTGATGTATTATTTCCTGAAACTAGTGGTGAATCAAATCCATGCTAAATCTGTTACCAAGGTGCAGTTCAAATGGCAAAAGTAACACAAACAGTATAAAATCTCAAAAGGTTTAGAGAGTCAATGTTTTATCTCAGGAGGACACCATAGGCTATAGAATTACAGAAATGACTTTTCAGTTGTATAAGGATCTGTACATCCTCGAGCTGGGAAAGCAAACATGGTACATTTATCTGTATGTGTAGTCTGTTGTACTGGCTCCACTGCTGTAGCCACCCAGGTTGGGGTAGGCGCTCTGGGTGAAGCTATAGCTCTGATTTGTTGTTCCAGGTGGCCCGAATGTTGCTGTACCAGGTGGTCCACTGTATGCTATAAAGAAACCAGAGTTTCAGATTGTTCTGACTTAAACCAATTATTACATGGCGTGTCAGCACTCAGACTCACCTGCATAATTGAAATCAGGTGGTCCTCCCATACTCATGCCAGCCCCTTGATATCCATAGCCGTAGTCTGGTCCAACAAGAGGAGCTTGTTGATTTGTTGTTTTGCTCTGGTTTTGATTCTGATTCTGGACCTGACCCTGGGGTTTTTTGAATTGTGAATAGGATTGAGAGTACTGATTGTAATAGCCGGTCACTGGCGGAGGAACAGCCTGGTAGGTGGCCGCGCTGATGGTAGCGTTTGCGGACGGGTCTTCCTGGGAAGTCATAGGTGTGCTGGAGTTGGAAACGGACACAGCTGGGGTCAATCCAGCAGTGGTGGGGCCTGAAGAGACAAATGGATAGAGACTATAAGTTAAGTAGACATTAGAGGAACGGGCAATGTGTAATATGCCTATAAGCACTGATGAGCAAAACATTGTAACCAGTGAAGTGAATATCGTTGATTATTTCCTAACAAGGCCACATATTAAAGAATAAGTTTACTTCAGAATTAAAATTTCCTGATAATATACTGACCCCCATGTCATCCCAGATGTTTGTCTTTCTTTTAGTCGAAAAGAAATTATGGTTTTTGAGGAAAACATTCCAGGATTTTTTTTCCATATAGTGGACGTCAACTGCTACCAATGGGTTGAAGGTCCAAATTGCAGTTTCAATGCAGCTTCAAAGGGCTCTACACGATCCCAGACGAGGAATAAGCGTCTCATCTAGCAAAATGAGCCAGTCATTTTCTAAAAATAAAAATTGATACTTTTTAACCACAAATGCACATCTTGCACTAGCTCTGAGATGCGCCATGCATTACGTAATCATGGTGGAAAGATCACGCATGACATAGGCTTAAGTACTGCGTTAGGGCAAAAAACGTCCAACTTCAACTTTAAAATCGTCCGACATCATTGTTTTACCTTTTTTCTTTTTTTTTGGGCAAGGCCGTTTTGACTTTGTCTTTGCATGTTCGCTTTGTAAACACTTGCTTGGTACTTCCGGCTACGTCACGCGTGACCTTTCCAACGTGATTCCTTAATGCGTGGCGCACAGAACAAGATGAGCATTTGTGATTGAAAAGTATACAATTCATTTTTCGCCACTAGATAAGACCCTTATTTCTCGGCTGGGATCGTGTAGAGCCCTTTGAAGCTGCAATTTGGACCCGTTGGTAACTGTTGAAGTCCACTATATGGAGAAAAATCCTGGAATGTTTTCCTCAAAAACCTTAATTTCTTTTTGACTGAAAAAAACAAAACAAACAAAAACATCTTGGATGACATGAAGTATATTATCAGGAAATTTTTATTCTGAAATGAACTAATCCTTTAAGGTCTGTGTAGATTAGATGGTAAGCAAACAATCAATTCTCGTAATCAACGTGTTGGATGCAGGAATAAAGATCTGAGGGACTTTGACAAGGGTCAAATTGTTATGGCAAGGCGACTCTGTCAGAATATCTCGGTGCGAGATACCACAGGACACCTTCGGGGATCTTGTAGAGGCCATGCCTCAGCAGGTAGATGCTATTTTTTGTTTTTAGAAACTAACAAGCAAAAGGAGAATGAAGCCTTTAATGATGTTAGTGTACCTGCAAAATTGCCAGTGTTGAAACCTCTGCCTCTACCTCTGCCTCTTCCTCTACCTCGATTGCCTGCATTGTAAGGTACTCCAGCCATACCATAGCCCTAAAGATAAATAAAACATTTACAAAAGACTGTAGACCAAGGAACAAAACAAAAATAATGTTGTCCTTACCATAGGAGGGAATCTCTTTTTCTTGAGTGGGTCTGCAGGAGAACCTTCTGGAAAGAGCTGTTCTAAAGCCGCAAGTGCTGCGTTAGCTTTGGCCAATTTCTTATTTGATCCAGAGCCCTGGAATTTCTGTCCATCAACCTCTACCTGAAATAGGGAAAAACACATGCACATAAGATAAAAATCTGAACTGCAAATTGTGTTTAAAGCGAGGACAGCAGGAAAATGTGTCAAAGGAGTAGATTTAAGCAGCAGTATTTCCTCATGCTTATTCAAGGAGTTCATCATGAGAAATGGGATTTAGGGCAACAGAAGGAACTTTTTTTTAAAAATAATATATTGCAGAATGATCGCACAGTTGCTTAGTCTGAACTGGGGGTTAAATGACAAGAATATAAATATACAGAGAGGATACAGGTGTTGTAGCTTGCAGTGCACATTGTTTTCCACAAGTGAATGCAAACATAAATGTATATTTTATAAAAAGTATTTTAAATCGATGGCATACCAGGGAAATTATGACATGCCTCATAATCACTTCTCAACTTGGCACATCTCCAGCTTCATATGGTGAATAAAAACGGGAAGCAGTGTTCTTGAATTACTGAGTCACTGTAATTAGTGATTTATAAACAGAGCTGTCGAGTTTGGCAGGAAATCTCAGGCTTCCGTCATTCGTCCTTGTGTACTTCCGTCAAACAAAACAAGTTCCAGCTACACACAATTTCAGTGTACCTTTAAGAATATAGTATTTTTAAAAAAAAGACGCTTGAAACATGGACATTATTGAAACAATTTATTCATATAACATGTACTGTTGAGTTGCTCATGTTGACTTTGACTGACTGGGCTCCTAGAGAAAAGGGAAAAAAGCGTTTTAATGACGAATTATTGAACAAATGACGAGTGATGTGTCGATCTACCCTTGATGATTCTGCTAATATTTTTGATATTCTCTTTACAGTATTTATGTTGGATTTTGTGCAATTTTGGGTTGCATAAACTGCATCTGAGATTTAAAACTTTTAGACTTTTATAGCCTCTATTCACCCCCGTCACAGGCATGCAGGGCATATAAAAAGATAAAATGTAACATTCAATTTTTTGATTTTACAATAACTGGCTGATTAATCTAAAATTTTCCCCCATACTGTTCAAAAGTTTGAGTTCAGAAGTCTCTTATGCTCACCCAGGCTGAACTTATTTGATCAAAAATACAGCAAAAAGTCATTTTAAATAACTTCTATTTTCTATTTTAAAGTTTAATTTATTCCTGTGATGACACAGCTGAATTTTCAGCATCATTCTTCAGTGTCACAAGATCCTTCTAATATATCACTAATATATCTGCTGATAGACGCCTGCTTTCAAACGCTCCCGTGTGTATCTGTGTAAGCGCTCGGTTAAGAGCGTCATTGATGTCTATTTACAATATGTTTTTGAAGCGTTGATCATTGTAGCTAAATCACAGACATATCGGTTGAGCGTGTAAATGCAATGGCCAATCAGAGGTGTTTAAGAATGTGCTCAAAATGCTAGGGGGAAATGCTGGTATCGTCATGCTGGTGTGTGTGTGTGTGTAATTCTTTGAAAAGAAAAATCAAAATAACAACATTTATTTGAAATCTTTGCAAGGACTTTGTTCCTTTATCAATTTAATGCTTCCTTACTGAAAGGCATTTTTCTTCCAAAAAACACTCACTGACAGCAAAGTGTATAATACACTCCAAAACATAGAACAGATCACTTTTGCTGCCTCAGTCACCATGTACTGTACCATTGCTTTCCCACTAGGTACCACCCAATATGTCTTTGCAAACCGTCATCACTAGCTTTAGTCATCATGTCTAACCTCAATGGTGAAGGTCTTGTCATTGAAGCGTCCCTTGACAGAGACAAGTTCATATTTCAGACTTCGCCGCTTCTCGTTGAGCTCCATGACGGGATTCTTGCCATGTTTGGTGAGGATGGGGCCACCCTGCAAGATGAAGTGGAACCAATCACTCCATGCCAAACCAAACTCCCACAGTGTATAAACGCATCAAATCCCAAAGCTGCTCAAGGAGGTTCTTTGGATGCTAACCTCAGCGCCGTCATCAGACCCTGAAGGAGTGGTTTCATCGGAACCAGAGGCTGCAGGTGTGGAAACAGACTGGCTCTTATTTTCTTCAGCAGGTTTGGTTTCTGACGGCAAGGGTACACCTAATGCCTGCAGTACCTGTGTGTTGTGAACATGGCATAGAACACAACTGAAATTTACACAAAGTTTATGTTTCACACTCATATTAAAGACAACAATCTTTGAAAACACTCCCTATGTTAGTTACATGTGTCATCTAGAACACAAAGTTTCATTTAGCACTCTGTACGTAGCTACAAATGCGAGAGACTATCAGCAGACTCACTTTCTGGGCAACGTGAAGCTTGGCGCTGCGTTTGGAAGGGCCTGTAGCCTCATACGTTATCCCATCCACCTCTACAGCCATTGTGAATTGAGGTTCATGTTCAGGCCCAGTCTGTGACGCCAATCTGTAGAGGGTCCCAGGCCGAAGCTGGTTCAACTTCATTAGGGCATTTGCTGGTTCACTCTTTTCTGCCAGGAGAAAGCACAGGTATATAGGTCGTATTTTACTAAAAGATGAGATGAGCTATAAATATAAAATTAGTGCAGGGTAACTGAAGGGGATGCTGGGAAAGAAACTGAAATTGAGATGCATACCTTTTCTTGGAAATTTCGGTCTTATTTCAAGATCCCCAGCATCATAAACTTCCCTTGGTCTCTTTGCTGGGAAATCGGCGCCTGCAATTTCATTGAATTGAAAGAAGCATGACAAACAGATCATTTTAATACATTTTACCTATCAATGCCTATTCACTGTTCAGCAACTTGACTCACCCTAGAAAATGACAATGAACTATGCCTGAATAGGTTAAGCAGTCCTAATAGGGGTTTATTTACATACAGAAGCTTCACAGGTACACAAGCAAACAGCACATTTAATTGTAAGAGAGGAAAACAGGAAAAACCATTTTTAAAAGTCTGTTTAGGACACTGGAAAAAGTTGTCTTGGTACCTCTATGTTCGCTGAGAATTCTAGCAGCTTTGGAGTTGAGGCGGTCCATCCCAAGAACTTTGTAAAGCTGCCCAAAAGCTGACAGCCTTAAGGCGAACTAGGGGTGGGAGGAAAGCAACAAATTTAATGTGAAAGAATCAAACATGTTTTCTCAAAGATTAGAAATCTTGTAAATGTAGCAGCTTTATAAACCATCTTATCAGGCCAATATGGAAGCTTGTTTCCACTGTTTTGCATAGGGAAGAGTGCGCCTCTGGCTCTTAAATCCTGACCAGACCAAACCTGTTCTTGTTTTAATTAGTCATATCTTCTCACTCACAAACATTAAGTTTAACACAGTGAAGAGAACCTTTAACTCACTGGCTGTACGTGTTGAAGAAACTAAAACCACCAAGTCTTTAAGCATTACATTCACAGCCTAAAACTTTTTGCCACACTAATCAATGGTAGTTGAATTGAGAAAATTAATGGCCATACATATTTCTTAGTAGCCATGCATTATTTTAATTAAATTTTTATTTTTTTTTTTTTTTCCATTTATCTTGCTGAAACTGCAGAACTCTCTCATATTTTTGTTTATGTGAGAAGTATTCCACATTACTCTACTGTTCAAAGTTTGGGGTTTAACACTACAGATGTGTAACTCTCTCAAAATAATTTGGAATTATTAATTCCCAAAACATTAAGATCAGGGCTTAACTTTTTTTTTTAGGGCAAAAAAGAAACACCAGCAGTTTTGGCTGCAGTTACACTGCAAGTCTTAATACACAGATCCATTCTTCTGACCACATCCGATTTTTTGGCCAGTGTGTTTAACTTCACTTTAGAAGCGACTGGTATCCGATATCTGTGTTTACATTATTCCTGCCCCAAAATGATTGTCATTGATAGTTTTTCATGTACAAAGTAGATCCTCGGGTTTTGAATGGCCGTGCTATTAAAACTTATATATTTCATGTCGAGTGGCCATAATTACCTGTCAGAATGGATAACAACTGTGAGTGTCATGGATGTATTGCAGCGCAAAATCTGACTGAACGGATATAGACCAGAAAATAAAAGTAATTTGTGTATGATATTTTATCTACAGTTATTAGTTTTACAATTCCATTTTTCTGAATGAATTCGAGCGAGCTAGAGAGAGAGCGTGCGCAAGAGAGCTACAGTGAAGCTTTTGGCTTATAAGAAAAACAACACTGCACTCTCTTTTAAATTAACTGGCAAAGGTTGAAATAAAGCTGCTGAATGTATGTGTTTGCGCACAATTTCTTTCTAGAAAAATAGATAATGTTAGAAATATAAAGTTCCCACCTCAATAATAAAGCTGCGAATTTTTAGTGTGAGTGCATACAAGCACGTCTGCTTCATAATACAAGCTACCTTTTAGCGAGCAAATGTGTCGCCCTCGCCTTGTGGTGGCTTGGAATTCCAATGGGAATCAGATATGCGTGTTTAGACGTAGGTCACATGTCCAGAGATCGGATATGTATCGGATTTAAAACTACATCTGGAAGTGGCTCAGATCGGATGCGAAAAAAATGGATCTCGTGTGGATTTTTGTGTTTGCATGTGTGCAACTAATTCCAATCTGTGTCAGATGTGAGCAAAAGATCGGATTTTTTGTGCCAGTGTAAACGCAGCCATAGATCATTTTCATAAAAATATTATGGGGGCCATTCAATTTTGTTCTATAAATATCTGAATATGCAATATATCAAAAGAAAGAACAGAGCCTCTTTTTTATTAAAAAAAGAAAAAGAAAAAAAGAGCATTCTCTTTTTATCAACACTTGAATGTGGGTAAGTTTAATAAAATAAAAAAGAAAAGAAAAGCTACATTGTGAACATAAAGCTGAGAAAATAGTGGGGGGTTTTTCCCCCAAAGACTACAAATACACGCGACTACATGTGCATAAGCAATGCTTTTATCACTTGTTTCTGCTCCATTTTTGCATGCGTTTTGATTCTCTACTATTTTAGAAGACGCGTAATAGCGCCCACTGCCATATAACAGGGAAAACAGGAAAATTCCATCAATGGCAGGGAAAGAGTTCATTTAGTGCAGAAAGCCAAAGTTTTTAAAGCATTTAAACCCCAGCACTACCCCTGGATGACAGCATCAACCGAGAAGCTAAAGTGAGTTATGCAGGTCAGAATTCAAGATGTAAACTCGCAATTGTGAGGAAAAAAAAAAGTCTCAATTCTGAGCTAAAATGTCACAATTACCTTTTGTATTTTTTTTTTATTCCGTGGCAAAAACAAGCTTCCACAGGTCACAGCCATTTACTCTGTCACAGTATTTTTCCCCCATCAACAAAAAGGACAAATGTTCACATGGACAGTTCATATATTCATCAGTGTTAACAAGAGCTTGATCCGATTTACAAACGATAAGTCAACAAGTCTCGCTAGGTTGGACGTCATTGTTCTGAATATTTGAAAAAATTTTTGGAGCTGCAGCATGGGTGAAGATTTTCAGTGAATAAACTAAATTAAATTTTTTCTTTGTCGTTTTTCCTTTTTGGAGCTTGACAGTTATGGTCACAATGAATAATACTAATACTAATAAACACACTACATAGGTTTGGAATGACAAGTAAATAATGACATTTTTCATTTGCAAAGTTTATAGACTAGTACAATGTAAAATAAAGTCAAGCTATAGTGTAGGATTGCAAATAACCTGTGCACTCTGGGTAATGTCTTCTCGCTGTTGCAGTGTAAGATGGGCGCCAGCATCAGTGCTGTCTCGCTCACAGGGATCAGAAATGCCTGGACCATCTGTAGAGAACGGTTGTGCTCAGTAGATGCCTCAAACCACACCAAAATATGCACACACACACACTCAATGCTTTGTTTCAGTCTTTACCCTCCATTAGTATCCCTGACGCAAGACACTCTAGAACTCTCCGAAACGCCTCTCCAGGTCCCAGCAGCCTCTCGCTGGTTGAAATGGCCTTCTGACACAGCAGCTCAAGAATCTGCAGACAAATATAGGAATAAAGAGACACGCTTAGAAATGTGACCAGCGTATTTATTTATAAAAACACTTATCAACGTCTTTCTTTTTTGTTGTTTTAAGTCGACTCACCCAGCCTTTGAGCGGGGCCCACGTTGAAACACGGGTACACAAGTCCCGCAAGATCCGAATCACGATGACACACGACTCAATGACGGACACTTTAGCCTGTTAAGCCAACGAAGAACAAACCTGTTAACGCTTTATCATTTATCACTTCTAGATACTTTTTAGAGGATGTTTTGTATTAAGCAGATCAATGTGGCCAAATTATAGTTTCTGACCAAGAACGAACAAATTGCAACCTGGGTAAGATACATCTGACATTTAAACGGAAACAGGTTATACGCAATTCAGTTTAAAGCATTTATGGACGTTTCAATATTCAAACAGTCTTTAAAAGTATTTCTCAGAGAAGCTCAATGTGCAAATATGTATTTTCCCCAGGTCAAATGTCAGATTAATTTATAAGTCGACTTTTAGACAAATAAAGACGGGATGCAAACCTGGAACCACTTGGCCTGGCGGAGAGACGCCAGAGAAGCCAGGCATTTCTGCCTGTCCAGAGCGTCCTGCGGAGAGCTTTCCGCGCACGGTTCTAGTGACGAATGGAGTAAGAAGACAAGGTACAGTTTGACCAAGGGGGGTTCTGTCATCTGGCCAGGGGTTAGACGCAGTGTCCCCGTGCCCACAGGCAAGAGGAAGAGGGGGAACTGTTCAGGAAGTAATCTAACACAAAGCCTAGTATGCAGTTTGAACAATGGTCAATGACAATCTTTATATTACTCTACTTCTACAGACATTTCACCCTCTTCTTCTGTAGGCCAACTGCGCCCCCTTTTGAGACAGAGAGTTTCCAGTTGGTCAAAAGTCCAGCGCCCCTAAAATTGACAAACTAGAAGGCTTGGTTGAGAAAGTCAATTTGCAACCACAGGCAACAAAAGCAATACTTTGATTTAAGTGAATTCAGTTGTGAACAGGGTAAATACTGCAGCAAAACACACGTGAAACTTGCTCTAGACAAACAGATTACTCCTTATTAAGCACAAAACTTGTCGTTACATAAAATGAAGCTAGCTGCAATTATCTGAAATTGTCTTACCCACTTTACAATATAATTTAATAAAACAAGCACGTCTTAAACTATGAGCCTACCGACTCATTTTTGCTGCAATGCAAACCCTTCGTAACGCTTTAGAGACGTTCGGAAGTTTCAATGTTCAACAGTAAAATGCTGAACAATAACGAAGACAATACTTGAAACATTTAAAATGCTGAAAGCATCCAGTATTTGGCTCAGAAGGAATCACCACTTATCCAACAATTTAGTGCAGCAGGAGTGTACTGCAGGAACTTTATTTTCACTCTTCTGATGGTACTGAAGGTCTTTTTGGCCCAGAAACAAGAGTGTGAGATCATACCTCCAGATGCCTCTTTTTCAACCTGCTCCCTGACCACAGGTGAGGTCAGATGGATGCTCAGTTTCAGCATGGGCTCGTTCGTGCTAGTAACAATAATAGCAGCTTCTTGGATAGATGGAGTGATGACGTATTTCTCCTCAGTAACATCCTTTCATTGAGGAAAGTGAGAGGAGAAAGTGCATGTCAATTTACTTTTTCATAAACATTGGCTGTTAACAACCCGCCTTGCATGGAATCAGAACTTGAATGGTTCTTTACATACACTATTCAAAAGTTTGTAGACTTTAAAAGAAGTCTCTGACCAAGGCTGCATTTATTTAATAGAATAAAAACAGCAATATTGCGATTTTTTTTTTTTTTTTACAATTTAAAATAACTTTTCTATTTTCATTATATTTTTAAATATAATTTATTTTGTGACAGCAAAGCTGAATTGTCAGCTGCCATTACACCAGTCTTCAGTGTCATGTTCCTTCAGAAGACATAATGAATTTTCTTATTTCAACTAACATTAGAAAAACAGTAGTGCTGTATAAGTTTTTTGTTGAAACCATGATACATTTTTTTAGCATTCTTTAATGAACAGAAAGTTCAAAACAGCATTTATTTGAAATAGAAATCCTAAAACATTATAATTGTATTTACGGTCACTTTTGGTTAAATGAATACTTTGCTGAATAAAAGTATTTCTTTTAAAAAAATTTTTATTGATGACAAACTTTTGAATGGTAGTGTATATCTTGCACTTTTACTGAAAACATTATCCAATTGTATAATGCTTTCAGATATCAATACAAGTGTAGTGTTGTTAGCTCTCGAGCTTTTTCCTACATTTGAAGGCATTCTGCAGAAAGATGCATTTTTTCCTCTTAATGTGTCTACTGAAACACAAGCAGAGCTATTTGTAGATAATGAATGTATGTATGTATATATATATATATATATATATATATATATATATATATATATATATATATATATATATATATATATATATATATATATATATATATATATATAAAATGATAGAATTGAATAATAAAGTGTGAGAAAAACCTTTATGAATTCCGAGAGTTTTCCAGAGATCAGCCTGAGCAGAGAACTGGTGGGCATATCCCTGGTGAGCAACACCAACTCTAACTCCAAGTCATCTTTCAGTAGAAGTCCTTTAGCCACCAGGCCCACTCTCAAAACACCACGCAGTTTACTTTGAGTTGAACCACTGCTGGGAAAACAGCATGGACTGCAAGCATGAGTCTATACTTCTAACAAAACTGTAATATCAAGTACCTTGCAATAGCTTAAAGGGATAGCTCACCCCAAAGTAAAAATTTAGTCACCCTCATAAAATCCCCAATGTATATGACTTTATTTCTTCAGATAAACACAAATGAAGATTTTTAGGAAATAATCCAAATCTGAGAGTCCACATAATGCCATTGAATGACTCCCACTCATTTGACGCTTAAACCCCAAACAAACAACAACAACAAAAAAACAGCGATTTTGACAGTAATCCAGCAGATGAATCAATGCCTTCTGAAGTGAAATGACAGGTGTGTGTACCAAAAATACTACTGTTTTTAACCATAAATCAATGCTTTCGGTCTACGGTCATACGAGTTTACAAGAGGGAGGTTGTGACGTGTGATGTAAGTGTGTCGTAAAGCTTGTGCAGAGAGCGCCACTTCAAATTTTTCTTACACACACCTATCGTTTTGCTTCAGAAGACATGGATTCATCTACTGGGGTTTTATGCATTACAGTCACGATTGATGTGTGTGGTTTTTCAAGTCTCAAATAAGCGAAAGCCTTTGAATGGCATTATATGGACTCACAGAGATGGATTATTTTCCCAAAAATCTTTTCATTTACCTGAAGAAAGAAATTCACACACATCAGGATGGCATGAGGGTGAGTGAAATTCTCATTTCTGGGTGAATTATCCCTTTTAAAATAAAATGTAGTGACGTGCTCAATTTTTGCCCAAAGTCTAAATGCATCAGGGCAGATGACTTCTATGACTAACACCCATACCTTTCAGTATCAGCGGCACTACTCTCCTTTTCATTCAACCAATCAGAGACAGACTTCAGGGCACACTCCATATGAGACACCATGCTCTGCACTGCATCCAGCTGCTCTGCTGATGGGTACACAGTTGTGTGCTTGGCCTTTATATAGCGATCCTCGTTCACAAATGTTCGCTGAGGCGGTGGCCTCATTGGTGGAAGCTGCTGAGTAACAAGTGTAGACACAAATGTTGCCGTTGCACTTCATTTATTCATGTTTCTCATTATAGTCTACTGTTATTTTATGCAAACAATGTTGAAAACAAATATACTAGTCTTTCAGAGAGTTAATCTAATAAATATTCTGCAACCAAGAATTAATTTGCATTATAAATTTCATATATACGTTAGCGTGACATACCTCGCCTGAGTGCATATTCTCCACTTCCCACTTTCTGTACTCAACAATGTAATCATTGTACTGCCGGAGGTCTTCTTCATAACACAAGCAGTCATACCAATAACGCAACTCTTCATACCTGCAACAAGAATTTACTTTTATCGCATCTTTATGTACATACATACATTCAATCAATCAGTTCATCCACTGTAAGTCAAGACGCCACTCAAAAGAACTGGATTTAGAGAGGGTTCCATGTTTTCCCCATGATTTTCCCAGATATTTGTGAAAGCTGGACAAAACTTGAAAAATAAAATTGTACAAAAGAAACAGCACAAAAATGAATTGAGCAAATTCTACCAGATTAAATGTTTAAGAAAAGTTAATTATAAAATTATACTAACTTAAAAAACAAAATGTAAAAATCACAATTATAAAATTTCTTTGTACTTACAGGTTTGCCATAGCAATTCCAACATTATATTTTTGTATGTATGTTTATGTTTGTTTAGTATGTTTAGTTGTAAGAAAAGACTAGTTGATTTACCTGTCGTAGTCCTGCGGGTGGAGGCGGTAACCCTCCTGCATGAGATTATCCCAGTAAAGCAGCTCCTCGTAGGCCTGGTTCTCACCCCAGGCAGGTGGTGGTCGAGGTGGAAGAGGTCCTTCCCTCCGCCTCGGAAAATGTCCCATTTGAGCCATATCCTTCAAACAATGACCTGCACACAACGTTCACAAACAGACAAACCAATAACAACACGCGCGCGTTAATTAGCCAGAGAACATAAATACTTCTTTGTTGATTTAAAAAGGTTTAACATTCTAGGCGGATTTCTCATTAAAACTAAAACTTCATAACACTACAAATGACAATAAAACATTTATTCATAATAAAAACATCTATCGCGTCTTAACAGAACATTCGTTATCGGCGAAGCACACTAGCATGCGCGCGAACGAGTCATTTGGTTAAACGAATGACATGAAACAACCATTCATATTTACCTGCACAGCTGCTAGTGTTAGTAAAAACTCGTACACGTCTTTAAGATCACGTAGACTTTAATATTGCGTGTCCGTGTATTTATCTACAAATCTAAACAGATTTGTTGTACTCACCATTCGCTCAGTTTATTCAATGGAAGCTAAAATGTTCAACTTCCGGGTTACGCTCTGACCCCGCAGCGCATGCGCAGTCAAAATCCTCCACGCCTAGAGGAAGTATGTGGAACTGCATTTAGTATCACACGAGAGTGAGAGAAACAAGCAAGAGTTTGATGTTATTCAAGTGGTCCTCTGTATCGTCTGGGTAACTCTCAAACTCAAACTCTCCACTGCCACTCAGAATTTAGAAAATGCAACTGACTGTTCAGTGCAGTTAAAGGGATAGTTCACCCCAAAATTAAAATGTTGTCATCAATGGGGTCCATCAACTGTTTGGTTGTTCAAAATATCTTCTTTTGTGTTCAACAGAAGAAAGAAACTTGTACAGATTTAGAACAACTTGAGGGTGAGTAAATGATGATTTTCATTTTTGGGTGAACCTTTAAAACAGCTCAAACATGCATTTTAGTTGGGACTTACTTAAGTGAAACCAGGCAATAGTTCAATAGGCTGAATAAGAATAAAGGTTTGGGTAGGTTGTCACATGTTTATTTAAATTTTCCAATCCCTTTAAGGCCCTGAGGACCAACGAGAGGTCCCAAGTGGGAACGGTGAGGGGGCGAGGAGGATTCAATCGCCTAGCACCCCTCAGGAAACGGATTATAAGGCCGTTACGTCCCACTGATTGGCCAGCAATGGGAGCATGGAACGCCGCAATGGCTGCTACGTAAACCTTAAGAGTAGAAGGGGTGCGCCCCATTTCCAAGCGTTCTTGGAGGAAAGACAGTATGAAGGATACGTCACTCTCCACAGGGTCTATGTTGCGTGAGGAACACCAATCAACAAAGACCGACCATTTCTGGTCATAGAGGCGTCTCGTGGACGGGGCTCTAGCCTGAGAAATGGTATTTAGGACGTCCCCGGGGAGGCTGGTCGGCTCCCATCGAGGGACCAGAGGTGCAGAGCCCAAAGCTCCGGCTGTGGGTGCCAGATCGTTCTGTTTGCCTGAGAGAGGAGGTCCCGTCTCAGGGGAATCGGCCACGGGGCTCTCAGGGAGAGCTTGAACAGCTCCGAGGACCAAACTTGGTTCCTCCAGAGCGGGGCCACCAGAAGGACTCTGTGTTGGTCTTCTCTGATGCGCCTGATGACCTGAGGGATCAGTGCGATCGGAGGGAAGGCGTAAAGGAGCGTGCTGGGCCATGTATGGGCCAGAGCATCGACTTCCTTCGAGAAAAATGTTGGGCAATGAGAGTTGTCTTCTGAGGCGAAGAGGTCTATCTCTGCCCTCCCGAAGAACTCCCAAATCTTGAGGACCACTTGGGGGTGGAGCATCCACTCGTCGGAGGGGATGTTGCTCCGTGACAACATGTCTGCGCCCAGATTGTTCCTGCCAGGAACATGAGTCGCTCTGAGCGACTGAAGCCTCGGAAGAGCCCATTCCAGAAGACGTTTCGCCAGAGCGCATAAGCGGCTGGACGAGAGACCGCCCTGGTGGTTTAAATATGACACCACTGTCATACTGTCCGATCGGACTAGAACATGACGTCCTGTCAAGTGAGCCTGAAAAGACTGAAGGGCCTTCATCACTGCTAGCATCTCTAGACAGTTGATGTGTAGACGGCTTTCCTCGTGACTCCACGAGCCGAAGGCCGGTCTGCCCTCGCACACAGCGCCCCAACCCGAGTTGGAAGCGTCTGTTGAGAGCACCGTCCTTCGTGAGACCGCCTGTAAGGGTACTCCGCGCTTGAACCACATAGGGTCCATCCAAGGTTTCAGGGCTAGAAGACAGGCCTGATTGACTTTGAGACATAAGCGGCCGTGCCGCCAGGCGCTGGGAGGAACCCGGAACTTCAACCAGTACTGAAGAGGCCGCATCCGAAGAAGGCCGAGCTGCAGCACCGGGGAGGCGGAAGCCATCAGCCCTAGTAGCCTCTGGGTAAAAAACTTCAGAGGGAGACAGGCTTTGTTCTTGATCGAGGCCGTGAGCTGCTGAATCGTTAGAGCACGCTCCGGCGAGACTACTGCCGTCATGCGGACTGAGTCGAAAACTGCCCCTAGAAACGAGATTCGCTGGGTGGGGCACAGCGAGCTCTTGGCTAAGTTGACCCTGAGACCCAGACATTGTAAATGGCTGAGGAGCACGGATCTGTGGTGTTCCAGCTCGGCTCGCGAACGGGCTAGAATGAGCCAGTCGTCGAGATAATTCAGGACCCGGATTCCCATTTGCCTCAGAGGGGAAAGCGCCGCGTCCATGCACTTGGTGAAAGTGCGAGGAGCCAGAGACAGCCCGAAGGGCAGGACCGTATATTGGTACGCCACTCCCTCGTATGCGAATCTCAAGAATCGTCTGTGACGGGGGGCTATCTGGATGTGAAAATACGCATCCTTCAGGTCCAGCGAGCAGAACCAGTCCTCAGGGCAAATGTGCGCGAGGATCTGTTTCAGCGTCAGCATTTTGAACTTCCGTCTCATGAGGGAGTGATTCAAAAGTCTGAGGTCTAGAATGGGTCTGAGACCACCATCCTTCTTGGGGACCAGAAAGTAGCGGCTGTAAAAGCCTGACTCGCTCTCTGTCGGGGAAACTATTTCCACAGCTCCCTTTCTTAGCAACGTCATAACTTCAGCTCGGAGGACATGAGCGTCATCCGGATTGACCGAGGTTTGAAGCACCCCGCCGAAGCGAGGGGGCCGTCGTGCAAACTGGAGCGAGTAGCCCTGGGTTACGATCCCCATAACCCATTCTGACACATCGGGGATGGCCTGCTAGGCCTCGGCCCGAGTGGCAAGGGGTTGAATGATATCGGGTGACAGACCGCCGTTGAGGGGGTCGTACACCGAGAGGGGTGGAAGAGGAAATTTGCTCTTTTTTAGATGAGGTGAAATATTGTTCGCCGTGAAAACGGCGTTTGGAGTGGGCGCAACAGGTGTGGGCCCAGCTATCACTTGGAGCATGTTTCCCACGCCCGGAATTAAACGAGGCGGAGGGGAAATTACTCGTGGGAGCTTTGGGGGCTGTCCGGTCGCAACGGGACGATCCCCCATCCTCTTCCTTCCTGACGAATCAGGACGACTTCGGAGGCACCGGGTCCAGCACAATCTTGGGCCGGGGTCCCTGGTGTCTCGGGAAGGGTGGGCGCTTCGCAGGGCGCGAGCGCTGGCGATGCTCCTTGGGTGGCGCTGCCTGTGTTGCGGGTGGAGCTGGCTTGTTCTGCTGAGCCGGCGCAGTCCTGGGGCGGCTGGACGCAGAAGCAGAGCTGGAGCGCTTCGGCAAGAAATGCCTCATAGCCTGAGACGATTTCTGCGCAGCAGTAAAGCGCTCGGTGAAGCCGTCCACTGCAGGCCCGAAGAGACCAGAGGGAGAGACCGGGGCGTCTAAGAAGGCCGTCTTATCCAGGTCCTTGATCTCCGTTAGGTTGAGCCACAGGTGGCGCTCCAACACTACCAGGCTGGCCATGGAACGCCCGATGGCCTGAGCCGTAGCCTTCGTGGCTCGCAGGGCAAGGTCGGTGGCGCTGCGAAGGTCCTTGAAAGCCGGCGAGTCAATTCCAGACTCGTCCAGCGAGCGGAGGAGTTTGGCCTGGAAGACCTGAAATATGGCCATTGTATGGAGCGCGGAGGCAGCCTGGCCCGCCGAGGTGTAAGCCCGTCCAGCCAAAGTAGAGGTGGTCCGACAGGGCTTGGAAGGAAGGGCCCTCTTGGTCTTCCATCCCACAGCCGCGGGAGGGCAGAGGTGAGCAGCCACCGCTTCATCTAGGGGTGGCAGGTGCTCGTATCCCTTCTCTTCGGCGCCGTCGACGGCGGTGAGGGCGGAGCGGTGCGTTGTGTGAAGGCGGGCGGAATACGGAGCGCGCCACGACTTCGTGAGCTCCTCGTGGACCTCAGGAAAAAAGGGCGCTGAGCGCTGGCGAGGTGCTTGGCGGCGGCCTGGCAGGAACCACTCGTCCAGGCGGCCGCGAGATGGCTCCTCTGGAGGGGCCCACTCGAGGTCCAGCTCTTCCACGGCTCTGGACAGGATGCGGAAAAGCTCGGCATCCATGCCCTGGCCGTGCTCAATGGGCTCCAAGGGAGGCGGGGGAGCGGGGTCATCCGGCTCGCCAGCCCATCCTTCCGCTTCGGAAGCCGCAAGTGACATGGAGTCAAACTGCTCGTCGTCTGTGCCTCCGAATGAGACGAGGTCACTTGCTTCGGCAGAGGGACGCTGCTCAGGGCGAGAGAACAGGACGGGAGAGAGTTCCCTCGGAGGAGAAGGCGAGGGCACGCGGGGGCTGGGCCGGCGTGAGCTCGCCTAACTCCGGGCGCTGAGTCGCTCTACCCCGCTGTCTCTTCCTGGCCGGTTCGCGGGAGGAAGGAGATGGGAGGGCGCGAGCGGCGAGATCGCCCTCCGTGAAGAAGGCGACCCGCGAGCGCAGGGAACTGAGACTCATGCACTCGCAGTGCGGGCATGAGTCTCCAGCAAGCGCGCCGTCCGCATGGGGCTTGCCCAGGCAGGCGACACACTCGCTGTGACCGTCGCTATCGTGCAGGGGGGCCCTGCACGTAGCACATGAGTGACGGGGCATCGTGAGACGCCGGTGCCGTGAAAACGGCAGTTGGGTGGCTCTTTGTAGAGCGGCGAGGGCCGCGGAAGCTCTTAGAAGCGGTGAAAACCGCTGAAATCGCTCTTTTAGAGCGGCGTTAAGCCGCGGGTGAAGCTCTCAGGCGGCGCGCCGGATGGCGGCAGGGGACGCACAGGAAGCGGCCGGGAGCGGGAAGCGGGAGGCGGCGGCTCGACGACGGCGCAGAAGCTGCAGTCAGTGAGGGCGCCGGCGCTGTCCTCAACCGGCGGGTCCAGGCGAGTCCGCTGCGGGAGCCTCTTCAGACGGCGGCGAGAGCTGTCAGGAAGGCGGCGAGCTTCTTCGGCTTCAGGCGGAGATCAGCGAAGAGAAGTAGAGGTCGTCGCTGAAGGAGAAAACACTGAAATCCTATGGCGAAACGCCTGCTTATATAGCCCCTAACCCCGCCCATTTCGGCGGGAATATTCGCGCGCTTTGTCGCCATAGGTCGCGCAGCTATGCCGCGCCGTCATTGGTTCAACAACTTGTCTATGAGTGAACCAATGACGATGCAGTTACACTGCGTTATTGAAAAAGGCTTCAGCAGCGGGGAAAAAGGGAGACCTTTCCCCATACGCAGTACGAGTGAAGTATCGAAAGGGAACTAGTTAATTAAAAGAAATGCCTAATCAGTGACCACTTACAGTACTGGGTATTATTATTCTGTCTTTTCGAATATTTATATATTTGTTGATTCATTTATTTTATTAAAGGATTAGTTCACTTTCAAATTACATTTTCCTGATAATTTACTCACCCCCATGTCATCCAAGATGTTCATGTCTTTCTTTCTTCAGTCGAGAACAAATTAAGGTTTTTGATGAAAACATTCCAGGATTTTTCTCCTTATAGTGGACTTCAATGGCCTCCAAACGGTTGAAGGTCAAAATTACAGTTTCATTGCAGCTTCAAAAGGCTTTAAATGATCCCAGTCGAGGAATAAGGGTCTTATCTAGAGAAACCATCACTAATTTTCTAAAAAAAAAAAAAAAAAAAAAAAAAAAAATTGTATACGTTTTAACCATAAATGCTCATCTTGAACTAGCTCTCTTCTTCTCTATTAGAATTCTGGCAGTGTAGACACTGCTAAGTGCATTACTGCCCTCCACAGGTCAAAGTTTGAACTAAATTGTCATATACAATATGCTAGTGCAAGTATATAACAATTAGTTCAAACTTGTGGAGGGCAGTAATACACTTAGCAGTGTCTACACTGCCGGAATTCTAATAGAGAAGAAGAGAGCTAGTTCAAGATACGCATTTATGGTTAAAACGTATATAATTTTAATTTTTTTTTTTTAGAAAATGAGTGATGGTTTTTCTAGATAAGACCCTTATTTCTCATCTGGGATCATTTAGAATGCTTTGAAGCTGCAATGAAACTGTAATTTTGACCTTCAACCGTTTGGAGGCCATTGAAGTCCACTATAAGGAGAAAAATCCTGGAATGTTTTCATCAAAAACCTTAATTTCTCTTCGACTGAAGAGAGAAGGACATGGACATCTTGAATGACAAGGGGGTGAATAAATTATCAGGAAATTTTAATTTGAAAGTGAATTAATCCTTTAAGTTTCAGCCTGCAGATTGGTTTAGCGTGCTTCATGCGGCAAATTAGTTACAAAGTAATTTTTTTTTTCAATAAAAAATTGTTTAATAAGTAGCAACAGAAATGGAATTCACACACAGTAATTTGTTTTGTTATAATATGTATAATGCATTTCAATGTAAAATAACAACAAGCCTCCAGAAAATTGGAGGGATAACACAAGAAATAAATTATACAATAACATAACCAATACTTATTCACATGAGCATTTTTGCACAGTAAGATAAACATAAGGGAAACTCAGTCTCAGAAATAGGGGTTTTCCTCACAGTTATATATATATTATTGATGATTATGCAGTATAAAATCTTGATGGGTTAACTTTAGGTGAACATTTCTTTTCAGTAAAACATATACTTTAATATATGTCTTGTCCCTGTCATGTCGGGTTTCATGCCCAGGGCTGTCGTCATGGGGAACATCTGGTGACAAATGAAAACACTATCCCAGACCTAAAGCAAAAAAACTGGCTGAATTAATGCTTCAATTACTAACTGAAGGCCCAAGACACCAAATAATTATAGTTCTCTGTTACACTGACATGAATATGTCCAACCAAATCCTTATTATTAGTGCTCTATAGCCTTAGGGAGTAAAATGAATGTTCATCTATTTATCTTTGTGCAAATTTGCTTAAATAAATACATTTTTAATATGTGTGCCACATGCTAAAATAAAAGGGGGCCACTGAGATCCTCAATGGTATAGCTCATGGTATTTACTGATGTACAGACAGTAAAATCAGACTCAGACTCTGCTGACAGGATTCTTCTCTGAGCTGGGGAAGGAATGGATCTCCCAGCAGCGAAAAGTGCTTTCCTTAAAATCTGTTTGACGTTTGGTGATGAGGTAAATCTTTTGGAGGATGGAACGACGGAGAAGAATGTAGACCCATGGGTCCAGTATCTGGTTCCAGGAAGCTATTCGCACCCCCATTATCATCAGGGTCTTATAGGTGGCAAGGTCATCTCCAACAGAGCCCTCGTACGACTGTTTCACTGTAATAAGGCCAACAATCTAGAGTTAAGAGTCAAAGACAAAACACCATAAGGATTATGATTATCACAAAATATTAAGGTCCAAGAAATCCATAATCCAGTCAATTTAAAATATTAGGTGTATCCCAGTTTGTGTATGCATACTATTCTATTTTTAGCAGTGTATAAATAGCGTGTTTTATACTGAAAATTCCAAAAAGAAAAATGTGCACCAAATACTCTTAACTGAAAATGAAGTGCGGAATGTTAGACACTTCATGCACTCAACTGTCGCAGGGAGGGGCTATTAGACTCCAAAAATAACCTTATAAAATTCATACACTAGACAGTTAAGTACATAATGCATAAGTGCATTATATTGTCCTTTGGGACAGAACAACTGTTTTTAAGGTGCAGATACTGGAGCAGAAACAACCTATGTTTTGCATGCCTTTATCAATGCTTTCCTGGTCCTTAAACTGAATAATGATTGATTAGAAAATTGAAGAAAAAAAACTTTTTATGTGTATCTTGATATTTTTATGTGTATCTTGAACATTCTTGCTGTTGTACATGTGGCCAAGCATTTAGATATGAAAACCTGTTTAGGCCTCAGAGAAACAAAATTAAAAGTAATCATAAGATAAACTTTAAAATAAGAAATAAAGTCACATTGTGAGATATGAAGTCAAAATTACATGAAACAGATTTTCCTGTGAATTCCACATTAGGTGAACTTGATAAAACGTGTTTTTGTTAGGCACCATTACTCAGATGAGATTCCTCAAATAATTCATTAGTCAAACTTTTCATGTCTAAGTTATATTTATATTTCTATATCTCATTTTACCATAAAGCAAGGGTTGCTAGAAATGAGCAATGGCAATAATTCAACTGCACAAGGCACACTTTAAAGGATTAGTTCACTTTCAGATGAAAATTAGCCCAAGCTTTACTCACCCTCAAGCCATCCGACGTGTATATGACTTTCTTCTTTCTGATGAACACAGTCGGAGAAATATTAATAAATATCCTGACACATCCAAGCTTTATAATGGCAGTGAGTGGGATCAATGAGTATGAGCTGAAGAAAGTGTCTCCATCCTCATTCAGCCATATTCCACACGGATCTGGGGGGTTAATAAAGGCCTTCTGAGGCGAAGAGATGGATTTGTGTAAGAAAAATATCCATATTTAACAAGTTATGAAGAAAAATATCTAGCTTCCGCCAGACCGCCTTTTGTATTTAACTTACGAAGAAAGTGTAAAACTATCGCAGTTCAAAAAGCTTGAACGTCCTACGCCTTCCCTATTCTTACGGAAAAAGCTTAACTGACACAATGTCAGTCCCGTTTTTTTTGTAATTTGAATACGGAAGGCGGTCTGGCAGAAGCTAGATATTTGACTTTATAACTTGTTAAATATAGATATTGTTTTTACACAAACGCAGCGCTTCACTTCAGAAGGCCTTTATTAACCCCCCGGTGCCTAGTGGAGTATGTTTATGATGGATCTCGCTCACTGCCATTATAAAGCTCGGATGTGTCAGGATATTTATTAATATATCTCTGATTGTGTTCATCAGAAAGCAGAAAGTCATATTCACCTAGGATGGCTTGAGGGTGAGTAAAGCTTTTGGTCATTTTCATTTGAAAGTGAACTACTCCTTTAAGGCAGGGGTTCTCAACTCTGCCCCTAAATGTCTACCTTCTTGTTGAGTTTAGCTCCAACCTTGATGAAACACACCTGAACAAGCTAATTTAAGGTTACAGGCAGGTGTGTTTGATGAAGATTGGAGCTAAACTCTGCGGGAAAGTGGACCTTGAGGGCCAGAGTTGAGAACCCGTGCCTAAAGTGTTCCTGGTGCAGTTGAATTATTGCCATTGCTCATACTTACCAGAAGAGGGCTCCAGCAGATACAAGATGTGACCATTATGCCCACAAGTTGCACCACCATCTCAATATCATGGGATTTAGCTGATCGACGGTTGCAGGGTTTCTTTCGTATCCTCGCTAACACCAGAGTCAGTCCACTTATGGTGTTACAGACCAAAGCAACAGCAAGGGATGTCAACCCCAGTCCTGAGAACAACATAACAAAAGCCACGTCTGCCTTCTCTGTATCCTCCAGCACTTTAATGAAACACCAGGTTCCAGGGTACTGGTAGGTGTATGAACCCAGCTGAAAGCAGGGCAGAAGGGCAACACAAAGAGCTGCTAACCAGATAACAGAAAGTGAGAGTTTAGTCCTTGCGGTCGTAACCAGTGAAGCATGGAGCAGCGGCTTTGTCACACCCAAACACCTCTCAGCTGCCATGGCACAACCAAGAAAGAGCGGACACAGTCCAAAAAACACCATGCTGCCCCCTAGAAACTGGCATAATGGGTCCGCCCTGTTGTATTCTTCAGAGGGTACACCACCAGAAAGATACAGCCTCATGACTATTGAACCAGGTATGACGTGTCCCACAAAGTCTGTGGCCACCAGAGAGCCGGCGAACAGGAGAAAGGCTTTGGATCGTCGACGTAGACGGGCATAGGCGTTGGCCAGGATGAGTAAAGCCACAATGTTAGATAAGATCCCCAGGGTCATCGAAAGCATCGCAGCTATGGGGCCGCTCAGGATCGGTCTCTCCGAGGTGACATTCTCGGGATCGGCAAGTGATGGAGAGGTCGCCTGTCCTTCCCATTGACTGTGATTGGAAAATGGGTTGAGTGGCGTTGATTCGCCTGAGGAATTGCCGTGATGCATGGCTAACTCAGTGGAGTGTTTAGCTGCGGGGCTCCCATCTTCATTTAGAGCTGTTGTAAGAGTGGAGAAATATATCTTAGAAACAGATCATTTGAAAGGCCGCATTGATTAAAAATTTAAATTAGAGCGTAGTGTTACTCAGCTAACAGGGAACATTTTCATAACGTTCTAGCAAAGCAGAAGTCCTTACGTGACACAACACATGATTATATTCTGTCTTATTTTTTCTTTAGAGTGATTTGTTTTATACTTTTTCTGTTTTATGGACAAGCCACTTATGATGAACTCTGATTCATCATGTGGTTTCCGGTGGTTTTCAGTATATCAGAGTAAAAATACCATTTTAGTAGTAGTAGAATGGAAGATTCAAGTAATTTCACTTGATGATATATATACAGTTAAATAAAGTAAGTTGTAAAATATACCAATATGCCATCCTGTAATATCAGAAGCATTGTCACCGTATTTTTATGGTGAATTTGTGGCAACCACAGCTGCCAGTTTAATGGGTTAAATTTTAAAAAGCAATGTGAGCACCTTAATATTCCCCACCCAAACTCAGGGATACAAACAGGTAAGGGGAAAAAAAGGTGAGAACATTGCGTGGGGCGGGGGCATGTTCCGCAAGGTATTTTTTAAAAAAAAAATTACATGCTTTACATGCTCATGTTTAGTTATTCTAAGGGATTTTTTAAATTTTTTTAATTACCTTGTATGTCCAAAACTGTAATTTTTCACGAAGTAAATAACATATTGTTGCAAAATTTGGTCAAAATCTAATTTTATAAAATATGAAGTGCTATGGAGGCTATTTAAGACAAAATTGGCGGATTAGACAGCAAAACTGAGCTAAACTGGGAAATGATTTCCCTCTCTCTTCTCCATTCCCACATATCAGACCTCAAATACATAAAATATTACCCTTTATAGACATAGTTTTTAAAGTAAAGAGTAAATTAAACTCTGTACAGTACTTATTGAAACAACCAGTTCATTATTTACCCTTGTAAATTCACAATTACCCATATAAGACCCCCCCCCCCCCTCCCCTCCCATAAAAACATTTTCTCATTGGATCTATGCAAATCCCATGGGTGACCTAATTTGATCTCAAAAAGGTGAGTTGAGGAGTTTGCATCTATACAAACTTCAATACTTTCATATTGTCAACTAAAAAAGGAAGAATTTGAGGTAAATTAGGGGAAACCTATTCATGGCCACACCAAATGCTGCAGCTGAGCTGAGAGAAACAGGCATGTTCTGACAGGCTCCTGTAGCCAAATCGTTTAAAAAAACATTCCTCAAGGTTCATTCGCCTGCGTTTGACCTCTCACTGTTATTCTTTCGTCCTGAAGTCAACATCGCCACTGAGGAATGCAACAGTGAGTCATTTAATAGTGAGTCATATTTAATTGGTTGCATGGATGCATTTAAAAACCCAGAAAAAGATATAAACAAGTTGCATGTTGCAACAAAGTTCCTTTGGTTTCCTATGACACAGCATCTCTGTACAACTCAATGAAGACCGATGCAACTGCTTACCGTCATTAACGAATATCCATTGGGATTAAAATGTCAGAAACCACGAAGATTGCCTGCGTGCGTAAATGTTAAAAACTAATTTTGTATTCTGTTTTGTACACAAAATAAATATGTCATTTTATATACAAAGTGAATGTTACTTTTAACTAGGCTAAATAAAAAATATAAATTACAGTTAAAAAATAAAAATATGTATAACTAAGATTACAAAAGTTAAACGAGTAACCGGTGAACGTAGAAGAAAAAGGGTGCATCGTCATGTCCATATATTCCATACGAGCGCCTGGTCATCTTTACTTCAACAGCAGAAAAAAGTAAAACAGTAGGTTTAAAAAATAGTTGCCCATAAGAGGATAATTATGTAGTTTTAAATGACGCAATGCAAATGGATATATTCGTAGTTTCACGGCGGTACATTCCAACAGCAGACGCGCGCGCTCGGATCAGCCGTTTCAGTACAGTGTGTTTCTGACGGAAACATGCGGGTGATTATAGCCTATAAGACCCTCCCTGACGAAGCCTACTGCTCTAAGGTGAGTGTGAATCAATCTTACCGCTTGAAAGGTGCATGTGTTTGAGAGAAAGATGACGGTGTCTTTTTTTATTTTTAAGAATATGGGTTAAAGAGAAGGGGAAAAAATTCAAGTCATACATTACAAACTAACACTTTATTTTTTTGTGTAATTTCAGACATAGGCCTATTTATGCATGAATGAATAATTCAAAAAATATTAGCCTATTAATAATGATAAATACAGATATAGCCTACCTGTTTCAGCATGTGCGATTTCATTTTTCTCTCTTAGGTCTGACCTTGAACATACTATCAAATGTTCCACTAAACCAGATTTTTGTAGATTGAAGACAGGTGTCTGTGTTTGCTTAAGTTTTTCAATCTGGCAAACTAGAGTAGCTCCACACTTGTGGTTTGGATTTTGACTTACAGCAATATTTTTACATGGTGATATTAAAGAAGGCAAGAGAAAACTTGATGTTGACCACAGAAGTGACATGGGTGTGTATAGCAATGATTTCTTCTCGAAGACTGAACAGCTAATATGCCCTGAATCACTTTTGGTTATACCGAATGATGATATTTTCAAACAGTGCTTGCAGGCTGATTGTCATTTTAACTTGCTAACTTTCTGGATAGCTAGCAAAAGGACAATCAACCATTTTGTCTTTAGTACAAGTTTTTAAAATATTACAACATTTTCCATATTTTATAGCGGTTGTACCGAATGACCTGATGTTTCAGGACATGTGTATGAGCATGAATTTTTCAAAGAGTTAAAAGAGAGTTAATTACTTTGCTTCATGACCATGTGGTCCTTTGCAGGTGTCTGAATGATGTCATATCCTGTCACATGATATTGACAGCATGACTTGATTCAAAATGGTACATTTATTACATTTTAAGATATTTTAATCACAAATGAAATGGCTGTTTTGGTCTTTGGATGGTTAAACCAAATGACCTTTTGACACTTTAATCTTTAAAATACCTTTAAAATAAATCTTTAAAATACCTTTATATGTAGCTATATATATATATATATATATATATATATATATATATATATATATATATATATATATATATATATATATATATATATACAGTGCCCTCCACAATTATTGGTACCCTTAGTAATTATGAGCAAAAGCAGCTGTGGAAAATAAATCTGCATTGTTTATCCTTTTGATCTTTCATTCAACAAATTCACAAAATTATAACCTTTCATTTGAGGAAAACTCACATTATGAAATAAATATTTTTCTCCAAAACATGTTGGCCACAATTATTGGCACCCTTTTATTCAATACTTTTTGCAACCTCCTTTTGCCAAGAGAAAATCTCTGAGTCTTCACCTATAATGCCTGATGAGTTTGGAGAACACCTGACAAGAGATCAGAGACCATTCCTTCATGCAGAATCTCTCCAGATCCTTCAGATTCCAGCTCCATGTTAGTGCTTCTTCTCTTTAGTTCACTCCACTCATTTTCTTTAGGGTTCAGGTTAGGGGACTGGGATGGCCATGGCAGAAGCTTCATTTTGTGCTCAGTGACACATTTTTGTGTTGGTTTTGATGTTTGTTTTGGATCATTGTCCTGATGGAAGATCCTACCATGGCCCATTATTGGATTTCTAGCAGACGCAGTCAGGTTTTGATTTTTTATCTGTTGGTATTTGATAGAATCCATGATACCATGTATCTGAACAAGATGTCCAGGACCTCCAGCAGAAAAATAGGCCCACAACATTAAAGATCCAGCAGTATATTTAACCGTGGGCATGGGGTACTTTTTATCCATGTGTGCAACAAACCCATCTGGTGGGTTTGCTGCCAAAAAGCAAACCCACCAACTGAATATGCTGGAGATTGTTTCTGGATGAGAGCAGAGGATTTTTCTTGAAACCCTCCTGAACAACTTGTGGGGATGTAGGTGCTGTTTGATCTTTTTTTTTTTAGGCTTTCTGAGACTCAAGACTCAACTAATCTCTGCAATTCTCCAGCTGTGATCCTTGGAGAGTCTTTGGCCACTCAAACTCTCCTCCTCACTTCACATTAGGACGATTTAGACACACGTCCTCTTCCAGGCATATTTGTAACATCTTTAGTTGATTGGAACTTCTTAATTATTTCCCTTTTCAATGCTTTAGCTATTTTCTTACAGCCACTTTCTATTTTGTGAAGCTCAACAATCTTTTGCTGCACATCAGAACTATATTCTTTGGTTTTACTCATTGTGATGAATTTTTAAGGAAATTTGGCCTCTGTGTTTCCTCATGTTTATTCTCCTGTGGAAGAGGAAGTCATGGCTGGACAATTTCATGTTCATGATCACCCTGGTGTGCTAAAAAATGTAAATATGAATGGGAATATACTTCAGAGATATTTTAATCATAAGAATTTCTAGGGGTGCCAATAATTGTGGCCAATTATATGTATTGGAGAAAAACATTTATTTCATAATGTGAGTCCCCCCACTTTCAACTGTTTTCCTTCAATGAAAGGTTAGAATTTTGTGAATTTTTTGAATGAAAGATCAAAAGGATAAACAATGCAGATTTATTTTCACAGCCGCCTTTGCTCATAATTACTAAGGGTGCCAATAATTGTGGAGGGCACTGTATATATATATACACTTTTGGATTCAATAAAAGAGATCTAGTTGTACTACCTTACATACTTTGGATGTCATATCTTTGTTTTTTTATTATTATTAAGGCCTTTGGACAAAAAAATGACGCGTCACATCATTGCCATATAAAAAATGAATGGGGCTGGTTGTCGCACAGGCTATTTCTCATGCAAATACAAGGGTTTGAAGTTGTGTGCTTCCTCTTGTAGTGGTCTTATTTGTTAGTTCAACACAACTTTATCTTCAATATTTTGTTTTGTGCATTCTTTCCTCCAAACTAAAATTGCAGCATTATCATTTTTTTTGCCAGTGTTGCGTAAACAAAACCACCACATTAGAACAACACAGAAATAGACTAAGGCAAGACTATATAATGTGTAACATGGTATAATATAGAATAATATGTAAAGATTTGGACTGATCGGTTCTCAGAACAAGGGTATTTTTCATAAATGTCAGGATGGGCAAGTTGTTGCCTGCTTTAAATGCAAAATATCTGTGTGATACCCTTTACATTTTGGACATGTTATGAATTGTTTGGTGTCTCATAATCATTTTACTGTTCACATTTAGCTGAAAAGCCCATAAAAGGGTGTTTAATTGAAGGTTCTATTATGACAGTTTGCTCCATTTAGTAATGAGGCACAAAATTGTTGCTGTCAAAAATGTACAATGTCTAAAACATAAATAAAACATAAAATAGGATCACATATCAACCACATCAATGAGCTCAAGTTTTGAACCACCCAAGTCTCTCTCATTATGTCATCAGACAGGGGTTTTCCTTGTGACAACCTCATTATTAACTTTTGACACTGGAACCTTAAAATGGACAGATGAAGAGTGTCATTTTTTTCTTTGTCATTTTAAACATGTGGTGTTCAGAAATGTCAACCAGGAGTCGAGGCACTTATAGCTACAGCGGAGATTTTCCATTTAGTATAGCACTATTCTCCCGTTCACTTAATAATCTTGTGAATGTAGCCATTTGGATTCTGTTTTATTTCAGTCTCCAAGACCAAGCCTGTGTCAGTGACCAAAGCTTTATTTATTTGTTTAAAAAAAAAAAAACACTGCTGCTTCCTCTCTTCCCATGTCAATCTGTGGATAACTGAACCTACAAATTGAGGGCAGAATATGGCTTGAAAAGGGCACCAAAGAGTCAATCGAGATCTACAAGAGATGAATGCATTAAAGGCACAATATGTAAGATTTTTGGATTATAATATATTTTGTTGACTTACATTATCCCAGATGTTTTTAAGAATGTTTAAATCCAGAGAAATAAGCAATTTTAACTAGTGTCCCGCCCCTTGTCATTGCGTCGCCTATCAGTGACATTATACCTGCGTTATCCTCGTACTTTGTACGTTTTATTAGACAAGGAAACAACTGTTTGGTTATATTTAAAAAAAAAAAAATATTGTGCCTTTAACGTTGGAAATTAAGGATGTGCTCAAAGATGCTTTTTATAAGTGCTAAGAGTGCATTGCAGGTCTTAAATACAGACATATTCATTTGAATTTTTAACTGGAATGTATTTTGTTTTAAATATAAAGGAATAGTTGATAAACAGATGTTTAAAGGCCAGAACACACCAAGCCGACGCCGACGAACTAGTGGAGACGAAAGCCAGGGGCGTAAATCGCGGGGGGGACGGGGGGGACATGACCCCCCCTATCTGAGTGCTGTCCCCCCCAAAAAATATAATTAAAAACCACTCTAAGTATTGTAAATAAATGATATATCCTTAAAATAATTGTGTAAGAAGTAAAGCAATACAAACGCAAACAGGCGTTTTAAGTTTAGAAACATTTTGAGTGACCCCTCCCTTGCCTCACAGTGGTTTGGTCCACCGCGCACGTCACACTCGTGCTTGTAGAAATCGGGCGGCACCGGCGGGAGAGAAGACAGACAGTAATTGAGAGGAGCTCTAGTAAGTAGGCTGTTAAGGCTATTTTATTCAAAAACATCGGATGAAGTGGTTATTTTTGCTTTAATGCTGACGACGCTGAGTAATTAGTCATAACAAAAAAGCAAGATGATAACATGATTTTTTTTTCCCGTGAGTCCGCTATTTTAGCGATTATAATGTTACCTAGCGTTTGGTAGCTTGTTTACAATAGCTTGTTGGATACTATGTCACCCACACCAACAACAATTAACAGTGTGATAAGAATATGTGAACTCTAATAAGGCTAGTAGATTTACTGTTGTGTGTTGGGTTTTGCTCAAAGTGTATTCATCGTATTTTGGTGACTTGGTTGTAAACAACTTCAAAAATATTCCAATAAATAAATGATTTTGAATATTTTGGTCAATTTAGTCAGTTTTTTTATTGAACCAAAGAGAAACATTGAGCATAATGGCAGTCTACATGCTACACTAATAATAGTAGTAAGGTTTTCTTCTGTGTAACATTACATATATCCAGGGGTTAAATTGGGATTTCTTATGTGGGGGGGCTCTGTGGTTTCAGGCTTTCGAGGAGTGCACATGTGTATGCAAAGCCTACAAAATCTTATCAATTGACAAACTAAAAATAAATCGACAGAGCCCTCTGCTATGAACACTAAAATGCAGATCAAAATCATTCTAGATGCTGGCAGTGTGCAAAGCTACATCTGATAACAAAGTCTTTCTGTAGGCCTAAAGGAGAGCATATCAATACAAAATACAGGGTATTGTCCTTTGGACAAGTAAATTGGTCACTTGTCTGACCAAAAAAGTTGTCTGGAAAAAAATTTGATTTTTTTTTTGGTGTAAATATAATTTATTCTGAAGCTATATTCTCAACAGTGTTCCGTCAGCTTTTGCACATTTATATCTGCATATTTGTGATATTTACCCCAAGGGCATTTTTTCCCCTTATCTTATTACATGCTTCATCTTTTATTTCATTTTTTTTTTTACATTTGATCAATAAATTCAATAAGAAAAATAAAGCAGGACTGTTATGAATCAAATTAAATAATTTACACTGAAAAATTACAACTGCATTAAATAATGTTATGATATTCTTTAAATATTTTTGAATATACAAATAAGAAATGTTGGGAAAATTTAAACATGAAACTGAACCGACAGTAGGTGGTGGCAAGAGACTGTCCTAGTCATTCATTCAAACGATTTGTTCAAACGGCTGATTCATTCAAGAATGAGGCAGGTGTTTTGGAATAGGCTATTACTGAATCTTTGACTCAACCGATTCGTTCAAAATGCTGAATCATTCATTAATAAAATATTTATTATTAAATATTTATATTATCCATTATCAATCGCCACTTACACTAAATGTAATAGAATCATGCTTGCGTTTTAGTGATTCCCTAACTATTTTTGTTATTGATGTTTTAATCAGGACAAGTAAAGCTCTCTTTCTCTTGCCCCTTCAAAAAATTAAGCGTTAATGTCGAGCCCTGATAAGCCTATGTGCCGGGGCTCAGCCCCGGACGGCCCCGGCCCAATTTAACCCCTGCATATATCCTTTATAAGTAAAATTTTGGCTGTATTATTTGTGTCCCCTTCAAAAATTGCTCTTGAGAAATTTTATGTTTATTGTCCCCCCCTACTGCCCTGACGAAAGCAGACTGCGGGGTTGGCTCACGTCGGCAGCGTCTGTGTCCAAAGTTGCCCTGCCACACCAAACCGACGCTAAACCAGTGCCCAAGGAAGTCGACCGGAAGTTGAAGTCGGCCGGGTGCCGCCATCTTGTAGCAGAACTTCACTTGCGTTAGCATCCCCATTGACTCCCATTCATTTTGGCGTCACTTTGACAGTGAATAACTTTACATCTGAGGCGTTTAAAGACTCCATTTGTCCATTATTTATTTCTAAAGATACACGACAATGTATAAAGGGCTCCATTACCTTCTATGTTACATTATGGCCCCGTAGATACAGTTTTTGTAAAAATAGGCTAACGATTGCGTCATAACCACTCGACTCTCTGTCGCACAGTAAAGAAATTACCGTACAGACAGGAGGAGAAGCTCGCAGGCAATAGTATGCATTAACTTAATATGGCGTACTGGCGTTACATTTTAAAATACTATACAAAATAATTAATCAGAATAATTACTCCTGCTCACTCACGCCAAAGAACTCCCCGCTCAAGCTCGCCGTCTCTGCAAGATTAACGATGGCAGTTTGGACGCACAGCTACTAGAAGATTTACATCTGTCAGACAGGTTGCTGACGTCATCAAGCTTAGTTTGAGTCTGCGAGTCAGAAACGGAAGTGCTAAAAATCGCTAAAAATGGGCTTCACTTGTCTCAGTTGAGTTCCAATGGGGTCGCTGTGTCCATTTCTTTTACTGTCTATGCGCTAAACAGCCGACGGCCAAGCAGCACGTCAGTTCTGCGCCTGCGTGAGATAAAATGCCTTTCCGAAACAGCAGGCGGCAGTAGCTGAGCAGCCAATCAGAATGATCAGATGGCCCGACGGACCGACGAGCTCCAACGTCGATTCAACATTTCGAATTGGCCGAAAAAAGGCAGACGAGGACCAACTTCAGCCGACGGTGCGGAACACACTGAGAAAACTTAGTCGGCCGACCGTCGGCTGACCGTCGGCTTGGTGTGTTCTATGGGAAGAGTTCAAAATGAAAATTATTATTTACTTGCCCTCATGTCATTCTAAACCTGTATGAGTTCCATGTTCACACTGCTTTTCCATAATTAAAGTAAATGTTGCCGGTACTTTCTTTTTTAGGTTAGCTATTATTTTAATATTAAAGGCTGGTTAGCCAGCAGGTTATGCAGGTCATATCCTGATAGTAATCACAAAGTTAACTGGTCTAAATGTATTTATATGTCAATTATATCATATGTGGAAGGCGTGCGACCATAAAATGTTCGACCAATCAATACAATGTCCTACCTGCCTGTCAGCGTATGTATTTTCATACCTCCGCGCACCCTGCTCACTCAGACATCACACATCATGAGCGCGTTTCATGCTATGCAGAGTTTAGACAGACGTTAGTTACTCAGCACCACAACCAAAACAGCAGCCACGTTTAGGGCCCTATGATTTCCGCGATGCAGAAAACGCGGACGGAATCGAGTCATAAAAACGGAATTTAGTATATAACGCGGATGGAATTTCATGGAATTTGTGTATTTTTTGATGAATGAATAAAAAGCAGGTCAGTACACTTAAATTAAATCGCGATATAGACTAATGTCCGTGAATATTAAACCGCAAATAGACTATTTAAATATGAATCCTGCATATCTGCGTGCCCCCCCCCAACCCCAATAAATAACACAAAATAATAGTATCAAAAGCTTTATATTTATTCACTATTAATGACAGTTATATAGATTTTTTATATATATATATATATATATATATATATATATATATATATATATATATATATATATATATATATGTGTGTGTGTGTGTGTGTATGTGTGTGTGTGTGTGTGTATATATGTATATATATATATATATATATATACACACACACACAGGGTTGCAGGGCTTCTTTAAAACTAATTACAACAGCAATCTTCTGTGAGCCATGTGCTTGAAGACGTTTATGACTTCAATGTGATCCACTGGGATGTCCCTCTCAACACACATTAATACACAGACTACATTCTGCATGATAAAATATAAAGAAGCACAGTGACCTGATGATTCTGTAATATTTTTTAGTTACTACAACATTACTGTAGTAAAACCATGTTTTTCTATGTTTATACATGTGAAGACAAGCGGGGAGTAGTATACAATACAAGATTTAAAAAAATATCTAGCGAGCAAATACTTAACATCGTAAACATTAACCATACTGTGTGACCATATATAATATGATTAAATGTTAATGAATTAAGTGTATCAGCAGATAGCCATCATAAATCAAATAAGAAATTTCTTAGAAATATATTTTACCTAGCTGACGAGGATCACTCGCTTTGTGTCAAAGTCAAATGCAGTTATATGTGTGGAAATGTGCAATGTGCAAAAACATCATCACATTAGGCTACGTCATCATCAATAGGTTATGAGCGCTCAGTTTTTCCTGTTGTAAAATACGTTTGGCCAAAATCTCAATTTATAAAAGATGTAATACTACTGTATGCACAGGCTATTTAAGGCTATTTGTATGCTATTGGCTATGACTAACTTAGATGGCAAATGCTAGCCCCCTCTCTCTCTCTCTCTCTCTCTCTGCCGCCGGTCTCAGGCTTCAAATGCATAAAATATGAAACTTTATAGACATACTAGTGTTTCTTTCGTAAAGACAACGACTTGTAGCCTAATTATTCAAACAACAACAAGATATTTATTTACCGTTGCAAGACGTTCAGGTGCTCTGCTGTGGAACTTCAGTTCGCGGCACTCAGGGGGCGGAGTTAAGAGGTTTGACTGACAGTTTGAGCGGAACCAAAACGATTTTGTCACAAGCTCTTTTTAATACCTTTTATTAGGCTAAATATATTTGTAAATCAGTCAGACATGCTTAAAGGGTGACCAATAGCATTGATTTATTGAAGAAAATGAATAAATAAAATAAAACACCTCCAAAACAAGGGCACTTCGGAGTGTAAGGACAAAAAGGGCATGTGATCTGCACAGGTTGAGCCCTACCTGTGCACGTGCCTGCTCTGAAATGAATGACGCAGAAGCTCGATTTAAAGGTCCCGTTTTTCGAGGTTTTTTGAAGCTTTGATTGTGTTTATAGTGTGCAATATAACATGTGTTCATGTTTCGCGTGTAAAAAAAACACAGTATTTTTCACATAATTTACTTATCTGTATACCGCTGTTTCCACTGTCATAAAAACGGGCTGATGACTTCCTTGTTCTGTGAAGTCCCTCCTTCAGAAATACGTAACGAGTTCTGATTGTGCCAGCGGTTCCTGTGTTGTGATTCGACAGCAGTTTAGCGCATCTTGCCCGGAAAGGTCACGCCTCTTACCATAACATGGAGATGCACGCGCTCAGTGTTATTGTAAACATGTCTTTAATTTTACCCTATCAATTTGAGCCGGAATCAGACCCGGTGATTGGACTGCGGGATGAAAATAACAGCGTTTCGACGACATGGCGACAAACACACTCTACAAACGCAACTCTTGTGTATTCCTGTGGGCGGAGGTTAGTCAAAAAACTGTTTTAGTGACGTCATTAAAGAAGGAAGTAGAGGGATGTAGTCCAAACTGGCCGTTCGATGTAGGCGACTTCTGTTAAATAAAATATCTCGCTTGGCATTGAACTTTGAGCTTTAAAATTTTACAGATTTTATTTATACTCTAACAACAACATTACACACTAACTAAAGTTTGAAACATGGGATCACGAAGAACGGGACCTTTAATTTACCTCACAAGCACACACACACTGAATCATGTGCGACGCTCGTAGTGTTTTCATCCTCTGTCGCCTCACTATATGAGGAAATAAATGCAAGAATTTAATCTCCAGAGCTGCTCTGAAAGTAATTTCATTAGCATTTAACCGCTTCGTTTGAGAAAACTATCGTCATAAACACAGAGAAACTCAAAGCTCTCGGCAACCCGTCAAAATAAAAGTTCGATTTAACTTGGCAAAAACATATTAGTGTTGTAGGCTACAGTACAATTTAGATAAATTAATTTAATAATAAATTATTAAAGCTATCTTTTTAAGGAATAATCTCAGTTTTTCTTCCATATTTTAATTTTAACAGGAAAGCTCTGTTGTGCAGCACATTGTTTGACAAAAAAGTTTAATTTCATGATTAAAAGATAAATTAAAGGGTATGCGTTCATTTGATTGCCGGAAAAAATAAAATACAGAACAGAATTTCTAATAATAATAATAATAATAATGCTGATTTTTTAATTAATACATTTTGTTGTTTTTAAGAATTCAATTAATTAGACATTCTTTTTGAATTAAAATGTAATGGAATCATTAAAATGGAATCCAGAAAAGTTAAAACAGAAAAAGAATTTGGTAAAATTAAAACAGAATTTGAGTGGAAAGAATAAAACGTAGATCATAGAGCCCTAAAAAATGTAATTTTTTTGTTAAACTTTTAATAAATTGTTGATAAGTTGGATAAGTTTCATTATTTCAATTAATTAGACATGCTTTTTGATTACTAAAATTTTATTTAACCATTAAAATGGAGTCCAAAATAAAATAAAACGGAAAAAGCAGAATTTGGGAAAAAATAAAATGGATTTCATAGGGCCCTACTGAACCAAAACAGCAAGCTTATGCTGCCTTCACACCACAACTATTGTAATTTGGAAGAAATGGAAACATGTGACGTTATACTCGGAGCGGTTCATGACTGGAATTTATGCGTTTCAATGGCAGCACTATCAACGCTGAAATGAATGTGCAGCAGTTCTCTTTAGGTTGTATATTTTCATTATTATTGTAATGTTATGTGTTTTGAGACAAGTAGTTTAACGCCACCTCTCTTGACGCTTTTGTCTGCTCCCTGTTGTTCACGTTCATGTGTTTTGGAGGAGGCGTGGCTTTGGAGACGCTCTGAAGAGAGGGTGGGATCTTCAAAACTATAGATCTATTGCTAGCCTCTCCAAAAATGACCTACCCTACCTTTAATTATTATTTATTAAGTTTGAGTTCTATACCAGTAGTGCTGTATTTATAGTGTTAGACACCTTGGAATAAAACTGTATTATTTTTAATATGGTCAACTTGCTGAGGATGAATAAAGTTTGACTCTAATAAAATTAGACTGTGGAATGAGGGTGTAGGCCAAATGGTAAGATAATTTCTTTAATAAACATAACAAAATTGCAGCCTGAAATGAAAATATTTTGCAAAACTTTGAGACTGAACTGAGTGCAGGTTTGGTTTAGATCCCCAGAGCACTCAAAGGGCACAAGTCAGGAAAAGACAGTGGCTCCCAATTTTCCGAAGAGGTGGAACATTGTTCGCTACTTGCCAGACATTACAAATCAACCCAGATGCATATTTTTTCCCTCTGGCACAAGAAGTAAAAACAGGTATTTATCCTGGCATGCACATGGACATGCTGATCCAGAAATGGATCTCTGTGGATTGGAATGTAGTCTCTGTTGATCAGTTGGCTTCATGTAGTCTGCGTTGTAATAGGCTCATTTTGTTTTGCTACATTCTGATTTTGGGTTTTTGCTGATTGCTCATTTGTTTGCTCTAGATCGAGGAATTTTGGATAAGATCCCATTGGAGCAGAAATAAGACACAAGGAATGAGCTGTGGGTAGAACTACTGCAGACACAGACAGGTTTGACGTTACATCTGTTTTTGTTCGTTCCTTTAAATAAAGCGATCAAGCGTCTCAGTAATATGATTTCTAAAAGGGCAGAGTCTTCCACTGATTTGTCTCTGTGACATTCACAGTAAGGAAAACAACTAAAGCTATTTCCTTAACCAATTAGCAAAGCGTTTACAGATGAGCGCAAACTAAATGTCTTCTCTACGAGGCAGATGAGAAAGAAACCAAGGTGCCAGATGGATTCTTGGAGTCTTGCAAACATTTTAAGATTGACAACTCCAGCTATTCAATGATGGCACATGTATATGCATGGATTAGAGTTTTTTGAAACAGCAAAGTTGCATATCAGCATGATTATGCCATCATTTTAGAAATGTCTTGTCCCTTAGAAATGTTAAAGAAACAAAAGGAAAATATAATTGCTGTAGATATCTGAATTTTTAGAAAGACATATGTGTTTCTGTCAAGTTTATTCACAAAACGTTACAAACTAAAGCCTGAATCACATGAAATAACTATCAATTTTGTGTAAATAGGTCAGGAAGTTTTCTAGAAATAATTCCTGCTGTTAACCTTTATCCTCTGTATGACCACAGGCTGAATCTTTGGTTTGAAAGCAAGAGACATGCAAAACCGACCATTTGATCTGCAGCCCAAAATTCCACCCAGCCATGAATCTTTCACAAATCAAATGTGGTTCACCACATTCACATAAAAATGTCAAGGCTTTGAAAACGCTCCCCCCTTCTATTGCCTGGCCCACCAAACAGAATGCCAATGTTATGTGGTGTGGAGGGGTCAAGAAGTATGAGAGAAACCACAGGTTCCCATAGCCTACAACAAGGCTGATCTTGGTCACTTCCTTTCAACAGGGCTACTGCTAAAATTCATCCAATCAATTCCCAATAGACAAAATTCCTGCCCTACTTTTTTTCTTGTTTGAGAAGGGTTTCACTCAGATATACATCACAAATGGGAAGAAAAGACTATTTCAACTTTTCATTTCATGCTGACTTTAAAGGATTAGTTCACTTTAAAATGAAAATTACCCTTTAAATTATGTTCTTTCACAAGATGTAATATAAGTCTAACGTGTCCCCTGAATGTGTCTGTGAAGTTTCAGCTCAAAATACCCCATAGATTTTTTTTAATTAATTTTTTTAACTGCCTATTTTGGGGCATCATTAACTATGCACCGATTCAGGCTGCGGCCCCTTTAAATCTCGTGCTCACTGCCCCCCGAGCTCTCAACTATAATACAGTGCATTTACAAAGTTCACACAGCTAATATAACCCTCAAAATGGATCTTTACAAAATGTTCGTCATGCATACTGCATACATGCTTCGGATCATGTGAGTAATAGTATTTATTTGGATGTTTACATTTGATTCTGAATGAGTTTGATAGTGCTCCGTGGCTAAAGCTAACATTACACACTGTTGGAGAGATTTATAAAGAATTAAGTTGTGTTTATGAATTATACAGACTGCAAGTGTTTAAAATTGAAAACAGCGACGGCTATTTAGAAAGACAATTTACAAAAATATCACTAAAAATATCATGTTATCATGGATATTATCGCTCCATCTGCCATTTTTCGCTGTTGTCCTTGCTTGCTTACCTAGTCTGATGATTCTGCTGTGCACATCCAGACGTCCTGCCCTTTTCTAATGCCTTGAACATGGGCTGGCATATGCAAATACTGGGGGCGTACATATTAATGATCCCGACTGTTACGTAACTGTTCTTCGCCTGTTCTTCGGAGATCTTTTAAACAAATGAGATTTACATAAGAAGGAGGAAACAAATGGAGTTTGAAACTCAATGTATGTCTTTTCCATGTACTGAACTCTTGTTATTCAACTATGCCAAGGTAAATTAAATTTTTGATTCTAGGGCACCTTTAACTGACGCAAAGTCAGATACGCTTTCTTCCTAAGTTGAATACGAAAGGTGGTCTGGCGGAAGCTAGATATTTTACTTTATAACTTGTTAAATATGGATATTTTTATGGCCTTTATTGTCCCCCAGAGCTGTGTGGAGTATGTTTATGATTGATGGATGCACTTTTTTTGAGCTTCATACTCGCTGCCCCCATTCACTGCCATTATAAAGCTTTGATGTGTCAGGATATTATATTAATATAACTCCGATTGTGTTCATCAAAGCAGAAAGTCATGTACACCTAGGATGGCTTGAGGGTGAGTAAAGCTTAGAGTAATTTTCATTTTAAAGTGAAATAATCCTTTAATAACAGAGCTAAAAGATTTGAACTGTTAAGTGTCAAAACATTATTATACAATGTTGAAAGTAGCAGCACAAGTAACATTATTAGAATCTGTTAAAACAAAATCTGTTTCACTTTTCATCAGGATTAGAACAAGATTATTGCTTTGATGGTGGATTTAAAAGTTAGCATGAGATTTAGCATTATATATTTATATATATTTATAAAGTATGCACACATTATAATAACAGTAATGTAGAATTTGTTGCTTACTGAGATCTAAAAAGCCTCTGTCTTATGTCTTCATGAAATTAAAGATATGCAGCGAAACCACTTTCTTCACTTAACCGGAAACCACCAGAAGAACATCACGTTCAGAACAGAACAGAGCATTTTCTTCCAATATCTACTGCAGCTGTCAGGATAAATTGTTGGTTAGAGATTGCAGACAGAGCAATAAATAGAGACAGACATAAAAGAATTAGATTCATATTATGAAATGGAAAAAATAACACCGTGATCCCATTCAGTAGTTGTGCGAACGCAGACACACGCCTTCATTTGAAATAAAACTAGTGTATAACGATGAGTGACTCAGAGTTATTAACAGAAGCTGACAATTCATATATTTTTTTTATCAAGCACTCATCTGAACATCAGGCTCTGGAAATGAATTTCATAGATTGTTCATTAAAAAAAAAAAGTGTCTGGACTCATCAGGACATTCTGGTCTGCATGATTTTCTCTCTAGCTCACGTATTCATCAGCCTCAGGGCACTGGGGGCCAATAGGACAAAAACCTGCGTATAAAGGTCTTGCTTAAGGCCACATGAGACAACCAAAGGCTTTATCTTACCAATGGCAAATCCATTGAAATCAAATTAGGCTTTCGGCATACGCTTAACCATTTGCTTACAAAATACACAGTGAACAAAGCAGTGCAAGACTGTAAAGGCCTAGGGTACCTAACTCAAATAATAGACACGGATCTCCTCATAATTACATTTTTAGCTACCAGAAATAGCTGCAAAAATGTGTTTCGCTCTGCACATTTGCTTCGCAATATTGATTCAGTATTGGCTCCATTACCAGATGGTACATAGACTCAAATCAATTAATGGACTTTTCTCACAATATGTTCTGTCACTTCAGCTGATTTAATGTTTGCTGTTGACCCTAAATGGCTTAGTTAGCAATACCGAAGCTTGCTATTTTTCATTCCATGCTGGCATGTGTTCTATCTGCTTGTTAGTTCTTCAAAATGGCTCTTACAAGAAACCTATTTGCTTAAGAAAGTATACAGGATTACGGAAAAGCTCTTTTACCACTGTCTTTTGAACCGAAAATCATTTTCTAAATGTGAAAAGTGATTAATTGCAGTAATAAAATGCTAGCTGAGCAACGATGATAGTGTAAGAGTAAAATGTTTCTAGAGTATGTGATAAATAACTGGCAATAATAACTCTTGGTCCATTAGTTTTGCTGTAATTTGTAAGACTGTCATGGGCTGGAAATTGAACATGGTTGGTGGGTGGTGAGAGGACCATAATTACATTGGGAGCGATGTGTAAGAAGATTCATATACTGGGGAACATCCATGGAGTCAGCATGAATCAGACAAATGACCTCAATACAGCCGTGTTTCCACTATATTTATAGAATGGACGCTGCATCGGCAAGGTATAGGCTAAACACAAATGGACTCTCTCTCTCTAAAGCCATCTAATTAATTAATGATGGTTTATAAATGCTTTTATGTGAGGTTGAGTTCACACAAACTATGTCAATGAGCACAGCACTAAAAAATCTGTATCTACTAAGCTTAGGATAACAAACTTGCAAGGTTTCTTATCCACAGAACTAGCCTGTTTTTATAGCTAAACATGGTCAAACTCTTGACCTCTGATTTCAGAGACTTAATCAAAACCACTTCCTGTAGTCTGGAGGTTATGATCATGGCTAAATATTGAATTTCCCCTTGTGGGAAAAAAAGCCACTGCATATATATTGAAGGCAAGGAAAATCAAAGATTGTTTGGCTTGTAGCGACAGATAATTTCCTATAATTTCTGTTTTTAAAGTCAAGTAGTGTCATTTTTATCTGGACCAAGATTAAATGTGATACTAAATAACCTTCTTATGAGCAGACTTTACCAAAGCAATATCACATGAGCAAGAGTGTGTTATGGTGGCTTATCAGCATGGTTTGTGATTACCCGTGTTAACTGGAGGCAGCATATTGTGTGATTTTACTTTTATACACAGTTCAATAAACAGAAGTTAATATTGAGTAACTTGCATTTTAGGAGCAACATTGGCAGTTACTTTGCCTGTTTTTGCTCCGTCAATGAAAATAATTCCACACAAATCTGTAACAGACAGCAGTGGTGTTGCAACACATTCTCATGACAATTCGTAACTATTTACATTTTGGCTAATTCGTAAACATTTTTATGATCTGCTATGCCCCACTGATGATTAGGTGCACATTTATGTTTGTTTTTTTCTTCTTTTAAAAATCATATGTTTCCTTACAAATCACCTTGTATGAATTCATATGAAATTGCCATTTCGTAAATAGTTAAGTTTTCTCATGAGATCGGGTTGGGTGTTTCATTCCTGATCAAATCAGTGTTTTGAACGATTTGTTTGAATGAATGATTTAGTGACTCAAATGTAATGATGTAACCTGCAGAAACAGACACTGAAAAATCCCCACCATTAAACAGTGTGTCTAAAAACAAACATACTATATTGAGTAATTTATACAAATAACAATTTAGTTGTGCAAACAAAATAAATTCAAGTAAAGCTGACAATACTCACTTTTAGTATACTGAATTTATTCTGTTCATACAACTAAATTGTTATTTGTACAAATTACTCAATATAGTTGCGAGGAACCCACTTGACGCTGCTTTTTTAAGTAAATCCAACAATTTATTTTTTGAGTTTAAATAGAAATTAAATTGATAGTTCACCCAAAAATGAAAATTATCCCATGATTTTCTCACCCTCAAGCCATTCTTGGTGTATACAACTATCTTCTTTAAGACGAACACAATCAGAGATATATTTAAAAATGTCTTTAGTCCTTCAAGGTTTATAATGGTTGTGAATGGGGGGGGGGGCACGTTTTTGAAGTCAAAAATAAAGCATCCATCCATTAAAAAAGCAATCTATACGACTCCAGTGGGTTAATAAAGGCCTTCTAAAGTGAAGCGATGGGTTTTTGTAAGAAAAATATCCATATTTAAAACTTTATAAATTCAAATAACTAGCTTCCAGCAGAAGACTGTGCAAGTCGACTTGCGCCAAATGAGTAATCCTCTGACGCAATGTATGACACAGGATTTAGGAGTATTGTAAGCTTAGACGCCTCTCGCGGTTCAAACAAATAGGACTGTACGACAAATTTAAGATCCTCTTCTCTGACATTTCTCTTTAAAATGATCGTTTTAGACTCTGTGACCGGTGATTTGTTTTGCTCTATCCTCTGCGCCTCCGCATTCGTCATTGCGTTGTGCATCAGGTCAAAGGAGACTCTTCCGCGGCAAATCAACTTGCGCATTCTGCGTACGGTAGTCCGTCGGAAGCTAGTTATTTGAATTTATAAAGTTTTAAATATGGATATTTTTCTTACAAAAATGCATTGCTTCGCTTCAGAAAGCCTTTATTAACCCACTGGAGTCGTATGGATTATATTTTACTTCAAAACGTGGCCCCCCATTCACTGCCATTATTAACCTTGGAGGACTAAGGATATTTTTAAAGGTGCCGTAGAACCTAGTGTGAACCTAGTGCCGTAGTGTTTTCAAAAGATGTAATATAAGTCTAAGGTGTCCCCTGAGTGTGTCTGTGAAGTTTTTAACTGCCTATTTTGGGGCATCATTAAATATGCGCTGATTCAGGCTGCGGCCCCTTTAAATTCTCTTGCTCCCTGCCCCCGAGCTCGTGACTGCCTTAAACAGCATAAACAGCTAATTCAGCTAAGTTCACACAGCTAATATAACCCTCAAAATGGATCTTTACAAAGTGTTCATCATGCAACATGTCTAATCGCGTAATTATAGTATTTATTTGGATGTTTACATTTGATTCTGAATGAGTTTGATAGTGCTCCGTGGCTAAAGCTAACATTACACACTGTTGGAGAGATTTATAAAGAATTAAGTTGTGTTTATGAATTATACAGACTGCAAGTGTTTAAAAAATGAAAATAATGACAGTCTTGTCTCCGTGAATACAGTAAGAAACGATGGTAACTTTAACCACATTTAACAGTACATAAGCAACATGCTAACGAAACATTTAGAAAGACAATTTACAAATATCACTAAAAATATCATGTTATCATGGATCATGTCAGTTATTATTGCTCCATCTGCCATTTTTCGCTGTTGTCCTTGCTTGCTTACCTAGTCTGATGATTCAGCTGTGCATAGCTCCAGACGTTAATACTGGCTGCCCTTGTGTAATGCCTTGAACATGGGCTGGCATATGCAAATATTGGGGGCATACGTATTAATGATCCCGACTGTTACGTAACAGTCGGTGTTATGTTGAGATTCGCCTGTTCTTCGGAGGTCTTTTAAACAAATGAGATTTATATAAGAAGGAGGAAACAATGGAGTTTGAGACTCACTGTATGTCATTTCCATGTACTGAACTCTTGTTATTCAACTATGCTAAGGTAAATTCAATTTTTAATTCTAGGGCACCTTTAAATAGAACATTTAAATAGCACCTTTAAATCTCTGATTGTGTTTGTCTGAAAGAAATAGTCATAAACACCTTGGATGGCTTGAGGGTGAGTACATCATAATTGGGTTAGACATTTTTGAGTGAACTTTCCCTTTAAGTTCATGTAGTTACATAAGGTTTTAAGTAATGTGAACGAGGATGGTTTAAATGAAACTAACAACAATGAAAGTTCATTTTCTGAGTGCAGTGCAATAAAAAAACCCAGTGCAGTTGTACTGTCATATTAGCACACTTGCAACTCTGTTTGACCAATCAGATTTAGAGACCAGTGTTTAAAATTAAATTTTAAGTCTTGTGTTAAAAAAAATATTAGAAATTGAGCCTTTAAGAACAAACTGTAGTAGCCTAAATTTCTATGTTTTTAAAGGTAATTTGTGAATTTTTTTGCCTAGCTTGATTGCAATGTTTTCTACATCATAAAGTGCAATGAAATACCCATTTCTGATGCCTATTTTATTGTGGCTTGTGCTTTGAAATGCCTGAAACATATCTGGGATGGATGAGACCTTTCCAGCTGTCTTTAACATCTTTCCTGCATGAGAGCAGGAAACATCTGGAAGGTTATGTGTGTGGAAGTGTGTTTACCAATGGTCATTCCAAAGAAGGAACTTTGTCAAATTTCAGCCCCCTGTGGTATTATGTAAATAAATGAATCTATAATTGTTCTGACTCCTCTCTATAGCAGGGGTCTTCATGACCCTAGGTGGTCTGTGGCGGTACAGCAGGGGTTCAGCCAATTATTGTTTGAACTCAAACTAATTTTAACTGCATTACACAAAAATACTGTAAGTTAACAACCCACTGAAGTTAAGATGCTGCAGTTCAATAAAATGTTTTATTGTCCCTGTCTTATTTATCCAAAGCAACTTACAAATAAGGAAAAACACATTAGTTTAGAAGGATTCCTTCTTTTATGGTCCTTGTTCTTCCACAGCTGCAGAGGCTGGTATATCAAATTACAGCTGTAGAGAATCCAGACTGTGAATGAACTGATTTTAGTAATTTGGGAAATAGACTCCCTAAATAGCCATTACAGGACCTCTAGTGTTACCATTTAATATTGTCAGCTTTCAGAATATGGATATATATTTCCCCTAATGAACTTTAGTTACAAATGAAACCGACTGTATATAATCCGTCAACGTTATCCGTTCTCCCTCTTTGCATGAACCATTAATTCTTCTTTTAAGACATACATCGTAAGAATTATTTATTTATTTTTTTTTTAGAAAAACGGATAATGTCCACCTATCAGAAAATTAACAGTAGATCTTTTCTGTTAAGATTATGGAGATTTCCTTCAAACCTAAAACACAATGGAATGCATAATTCAAACTATCAGAGAAACACCTGTGAAAAATCAATACAGACATTTCTTTCATATTAACACAGTACATGTAGGCCATATTTTGCATACTTTTCATATAGTGTAATATCATTTTTTACAGCCATTTTATGGTTTTAGAGTTTTTAGTACCACACTGTAGTGGCATTGAAGTTATAAAATTGGATATAACCTCACAGAAAATGTTAGCAAGCGATTTTTTTTCATACTAAAATCATGTGAACAGACCTTTGAGTATTTTAACGTTTATAGATCGGCCTTATTCAATTCCATTGTAATGTTTTGTTTGAGGGACGAGTAGAAAATGATTTATTCTTAACTTGCTCAGAACCCTACATATTCCTTTAACAATTCTCTTCCAGTGTTTTTAAGAGCTGTATTTGCAAAGTGAAGCTTCAGACTTTTACTGCTCAGGCAATAATAAACCTCTCCGCTGACTCTTTAATTGACTTTATATGTGAGAATTCAAGCTGTGAGGTATAGTGTCCACAGGCTGCCATGGCCTGGGTTGTTTTTCTTCCTGCTTGACCTGGATGAATTGCTGCTTTAATTTTCTTCTTCAAAAGCGTGGTCCACATTCACATGGATTACATATCCATAAAGTCAGCTGCCGCTTAATTCCTCTATATCTCATTCTGCCAAGTTTAACACATACTTTTTCCTTTGAACTGCACTCTCAACAGTCTGGATCTGAAAATGACAAGAAGATTCAATCCAGAAGATTGAAATATTTTGTGTGAACTGCTCACAATCCCTTCATTTCTGACAAAGGAATCAATGTAAAATGAAAGTTCAATATATTACATCCCACACAAAACCTTAACTACCATTCTCATTGTGATCTGTAAGTGCAACAGATATTTTTAGTCTTTTGATGAGATGCTAGACATACTCCTTCATAGGGTTTAAAAGTCTGAGGCCATATTGAAAATCAGTGATTCAAAATCTAATTTAAACCTGTAAATGAGAGTTCCAGGAGAACAAATTTAAAAGAAAGAAGGTTCTAAAAATGAATGAATACATAACATTGATTATGTGAACTCAAAAGGGTCAAGTAGTAGATCATTTGCACAAATTGCATTGCACAAATATTGATTGTTTTCAGACAAGTTTCTCAAACACTCCCCTCCATCTTTTATTGGTCAGACAAACAGATGACCCCACCTTGCAATCACACCTTTGGTCAAGCCAGTGTTACTGCACTGATAAAAATGATTTTATGGTGAAGTAAATACTACAGAAAAAACATAATTTTTGCATGAAAAAGTTAGTTCAGGCAAGAATTGAAAATTCACATATAAATTCTATATTAGTACTCAATTTAAGCTTGTAGAAATTAAAGTGTAAATATCAACATTATAAAATTAAGAGAAACTACTCAACTTTTGTGATACTGGTGTTCCCATCATGCACTGGGCCTTTTTATAATTAATGATGTTGATTTTTCGCTGTTTTCCAGCTGTATTTACACTGTTTTATCATTGCTATTGTGGTTACGTTTAGTAACTTGCCATTTTGTGACATTTGGAGTTCATTTTCTACTCAAAATGGCACATTCACACTCAAAAACGATCCATCGAATGTTACCGTCATTGTGTATTGTGTACTAAGTATTGACATCTCTGTGTTCAGGTGCCGCGTTACTTTCAATATGTAGATATGGTGTCTACACAAAATCTATTGTATTATTTACTTAGATGTTTCTAAGTAAAGCATACACTTTAAAACTGTGGTTTAATTCAGTGTTATATTGTTTGAGTAAAATGTCTTGCAAAAGAAACTTCAACTAAGTAGAGATTACTCAACCTTTTACTGGCCAAGTTAAAGTTACTTATTTTCTTTGTTAATTTTACTTATCTTAGTTAAGTAGACTTACTTAATTCCATTTTTTAAATGTACTTAAAAATATACATGCAAAAACTGGCAAAAGAAAAATTAAGTAAATTTTACTTATTGTGTTTGCTGGTTTGATTGCAGAATTCAGGGGAATATATTAGATATGGTACAATGTGTTTAACGGAAATAAAAGTATAGGCATTTTGATAACTGTGAGCATAAACAAAAACATCATATATATATATATATATATATAAATAACAAAAACACAAGTTTGAGCATTTGTAGAGCTTTGTGAATGGCCAAAACTGTGGTACAGATTCTGTAGGATAAGAACTGGGATAAGAGAAAACATTTTAACATAAAAATGTACACATTTCAACTTTAAGATTCAATAGATAATGTATTGAGAACAGATCGTGACAATAAAATCTTAAGGATTACACACTTTTGCATCTGGAAAAGGTTGATGTTGTGACCAAAACACTATTAGTTCATGTCTCTGGCACACACAATGTATTTCTCAATGGATTTGATCTTTCCGGAGGCTTTGTGCTCTTTGAAAACTCCTGAGAAATGAAAAGCATGTCCAGAGCTATTAATCACGAATGGACATACATCAGTGTGGGATGTTGAATAAAAAGTGAGATGATGAAAGATTGTCTCATAACTCATTTAGTTCTTCATAGAATAAGCACACACTGGCATTCTTGGTTGAGTTTGCAGTTACGGTCAATCTGTTCTCCTTAAAACACAAATGGTGTTTGTCTCCTCTGGGATTGAGATCTATTGGAATTACAAATTGCAGAAAAAAAGTGCAAATATATATATATTTTTTTTTAAATATTACATGATTAGAAATGTTATATAAACAATCATCTAACAACACTAATATAGTATGAAAAGTAGTTTGTTTTAAACATCAAATAGCTACTCTTTCTAATTTCTTTGTTGTCTTTACATACATTTGTAAAAAGCTGTTTTTTTCTGATTTTCCTATTTGATTGTGTTCTCTTAGTCTTGTGTTCATCGTGTAAAATAAAGAGATGTGAAATTAGATCCTCACCGCTGTTCCTTCAGCCTCCAATCCATGACAAACCTCCTGAGGATGCCATTTAAAGGATTAATTCACTTTAAAATGAAAATTACCCCAAGATTTATTCACCCTCAAGCTATCCTAGATGTAAATGACTTTCTTCTTTCTGATGTACACAATCAGAGTTATATTAATAAATATCCTGGCGCATCTAAGCTTTATAATGGCAGTGAACGGGACCAACGAGTATGAAGCTGAAGAAAGGTACATTCATCCATTATAAACATACTCCACATGGCTACGGGGCTTAAAAAAGGCCTTCTAACGTGAAGCAATGCGTTTGTTTTTCAGAAAAAATATCCATATTTAACAAGTTATAAAGTAAGATATCTAGCTTCCACCAGACCATCTTCCGTATTCCCTATCAACTTATAAAGAAAGTGTAACACCTCTCGTAGCTCAAAATGCTTACATATGTCCTACGCCTTCCGTATTCAACTTAGAAAAAGCGTAACTGACGGAAGCTAGATATTTTACTTTATAACTCAACGACTTTATAGCTTTATATGACATAAAACACACCAGTTATAACCCCATTGTGATTTTTTAAACCTTTATTGTGTCTTAAAAATGGTGGTTGCTAACAAGTTGCTAAAAGGGACTACTTCCTTTGGCAGGGACTTTAGACGTCATCATGACAAACAGGATATTTGGACAGCATTTCTCATGAAAAATTGGATAGGTATTCATACACAGCGCAGATCATAATCAACAAGCATGTTGTTTTTTAAATAAAGTTTGAGGAAGCTTGGTGGTGGTGACGTTGATCCGCAACCATGGTGTGCTGTAGTCCGTTTATAGCCTACTGTTAGCTTTTTATATCTGAGACTTTATTTAGGCTTCAAAATGTATAAATGTTGTTAACTTGTGAATATTATCTTGATAGACAAAACCTGTAAGTGTCATAACTCTTTGTTAAACAGAGCTTATTTTTTGTGATTTTCCAAAAGTCTATGGGAAAAATGCAGCTTTCGATCGAGGGAATAACCGCTAACTTCCGGGTTGGCCTACAAAAACACGTCATCTCTGAGGTACTCTATACAGGAGTACAGTATACAGTGCTTGCATCACTTACATTGTATTATAATAATGATGGTGCTCCGTTCTAAAAAAAAAGACTCAGAGAGGAAAAAAGTTGTTTTGTGTTTATGTTAGTCAACCTAGCCCACAGCTCGGTGGTAAACACCTAAACAGTCATAGTATAAGCGTTAGCCCAACGCAGAAACATATTGACAAAGCACTGCAGTTGTACACCAACGTATTGCTCTATTCTTTATCATAACTTTAAGTAATAACAACAACAATCATATGACACATTCCTAGACAATTTCGAGCAAACACATTTATTGCTGTTAGCTGGTTAGCCGGAGACTTGTGGTCTTATGGAATATATGGTGCACTTTCAGATTTAAAACTTTGCAGGATGTTTTCATTCACTTAGAGCTATGTTACACACTACATGAAAGGTCATTTTCAAAAATCCATAATTGGGGCACTTTAAAGGTGCCCTAGATTCAAAATTTGAATTTACCTTGGCATAGTTGAATAACAAGAGTTCAGTACATGGAAAAGACATACATTGAGTTTCAAACTCCATTGCTTTATCTTTCTTATGTAAATCTCATTTGTTTAAAAGACTTCCGGAAAACACGCGGATCTCAACATAACACAGACTGTTATGTAACAGTCGGGGTGTACGCCCAAATATTTGCATATGCCAGCCCATGTTCCCAACATTATGAAAGGCATTAGACAAGGGCAGCCAGTTAACGTCTGGATCTGCACAGGTGAATCAACAGACTAGGTAAGCAAGAACAACAGCGAAAATGGCAGATGGAGCAATAATAACTGACATGATCCATGATATCATGATATTTTTAGTGATATTTGTAAATTGTCTATCTAAATGTTTCATTAACATGTTGCTAATGTACTGTTAAATGAGGTTAAAGTTACCATCGTTTCTTACTGAATTCACGGAGACAAGAGCCGTCGCTATTTTCATTTTTAAACACTTGCAGTCTGTATAATTCATAAACACAACTTCATTCTTTATAAATCTCTCCAACAGTGTAGCATTAGCCGTTAGCCACGGAGCATAGCCTCAAACTCATAGAGAATCAAATATAAACATCACAATAAATACTTTACTCACATAATTAGAAACATGCATACAGCATGCATGACGAACATCTTGTAAAGATCCATTTGAGGGTTATATTAGCTGTGTGAACTTTGTAAATGTGCTGTAATATAATCGAGAGCTCGTGTGGCAGGGAGCACGCGAATTAAAGGGGCGGCGCGCTGAAAAAATCAGTGCATAGTTAATGATGCCCCAAAATAGGCAGTTAAAAAAAAATAATTTAAAAAAATCTATGGGGTATTTTGAGCTGAAACTTCACAGACACATTCAGGGGACACCTTAGACTTATATTACATCTTGTGAAAAAGCATTCTTGGGCACCTTTAATATTATGTTCATCAGAAAGAAGAAAGTCATATATACATCCTCGTATACAGGATGGCTTGAGGGTGAGTAAATCTTGGGGTAATTTTCATTTTAAAGTGAACTAATCCTTTAACATTTTCAGGAAGCTAACCTTCTTTCACTGACTATTTGTTTAAAAAAATAAAAGGAGTTTCATAACTTTGTAGCCCACTATGGAATTTGCAGAAAGAAAAAGAGTCAGATGGTGTGAGAATCAGTCAGTGAGCAAAAAGAGAGAAAAAAGAACTGGAGAAAGAGAGAAGGTTAGGCAATGTGAGAAACACAACAAAACAAGTCTCCAGACCTTCGTCTCTGGATTGTTATTGTCTTTCAACGGTGTCTAGAGATTCATGATTCATAACACAAACACTCACAGATTACATTTGTTCATCACAATAAAAAAAAAAAAAAAAAAAAAAAAAAAAAAAAGAAGCTATTACTCAAAAGACCAAGATGCACCTGGAATTTACAAATACTGCATATAAAATTCCTTGCCCTTCAAATGCACTTATATTTCCCCAATCAAGTCCCTTTAAATGTAAGTGCAAAGGCAGTGTAAATACTAACTAAAGAACCAGCCAATGAATGATTCAGACACTGGGGATAGATAAAGAGAAGTAGCTGTTTGCCATTGAACATAAACATGCACTGAATGCCAAAGAGAATTAGATTTAGCTTCCTTGTGTGAATGAGTTTTTGTAGTAAACTGAGAAGTTTAGAATCCCTAGAATTGTCTCCATCTTTTGCCCCGCTATTGATGGCCCTACTTGTGATACACACTTTAACATGAACTGTAGCTACTACTAGTAATCAGACTCTCTCTTTCTTTCTCATGAAGTGTTGAGACCCTCTGCCTGGAATTGTCATTGAATCAGTCTGCTTTAAATATAGCCCATCTGTAAGTCAATGCGGTGGCTGGACCGTCAGAGAGGCCAAACATCAAACAAGGAATCTTCTGGAAATATATTCAGACAGTGATCTTGCTGTCCAGGATATTATTATTAATATTCAGTCTCATATTGTTACGTGTGCTCACATGAATTATGTGCTGAAACATTCTTTTCATTTAAGGAGTGTGACAGAACGTTTTTGAAACTCAGATCATCTTTCGTGGAAGGGTGGCGGTATATAGAACATGCCTCAGGACAAATTCAAAACAACTTTTTTTACGATTATTTTTGTTACTTTTTCCCCCACATGTGATTTATCTACAAAAAAGCTAGGGATATATTAGGCAGCAAGTGAACAGTTTGTCCTCAAAGTTGATGTGTAGGAAAAATGGGCAAGCGTAAGGATTTGAGCGGCCAAATTGTGATGGCTAGACGACTGCTCTTGTGGGGTGTTTCTGGTCTGCAGTGGTCAGTATCTATCAAAAGTGATCCAAGGAAGGAACGGTGAACCGGCGACAGGGTCATGGGCCACCAAGGCTCATTGATGCACGTGGGTAGTGAAGACTGGCCCGTGTGGTCCGATCCAACAGACGAGCTACTGTAGCTCAAATTAAATTAAGAAGTTAATGCTGGTTCTGATAGAAATGTGTCTGAATACACAGTGCATCACAGTTTTTTGTGTATGGGGCTGCATAGCCGCAGACCAGTTAGGGTGCCCATGCTGACCCCTGTCCACCGCCGAAAGCGCCAAAACACGTGAGCATCAGAACTGGACCACAGATCAATGGAAGAAGGTGACCTGGTCTGATGAATCACGTTTTCTTTTACATCACGTGGATGGCCGGATGAGTGTGCTTACCTGGGTAACACATGGCACCAGGACGCACTATGGGGAAGAAGGCAAGTCGTCGGAGGCAGTGTGAAGCTTTGGACAATGTTCTGCTGGGAAACCTTGGGTCCTGCCATCCATGTGGATGTTACTTTGACATGTACCATCTACCTAAGCATTGGTGCAGACCATGTACAGCCTTTCATGGATGGTTAGAAGAGCACAACAATGAGTTTGAGGTGTTGACTTGGCCTCCAGATTCTCCAGATCGCAATCCAATTGAGCATCTGTGGGATGTGCTGAACAAACAAGTCCGATCCATGGAGGCCCCACCTCGCATCTTACAGTCCATGCCTCAACGGGTCAGGGCTGTTTTTGCAGCAAAAGGGGGACCAACACAATATTAGGAAGGTGGTCATAATGTTACGCCTGATTGGTATATGTGGTATATATATATAAACAACTACACCTAAACAAACTTTACAAATATTAGATCTGTTTCAAATGATTTGCACTCATGAAATGTTTTATTTCACACACTGATGTTTAGTTCTTGCCTTTGTTTAGTTATAATTTTCTCCTGCATCAATATTTAGCTAATCTGAATATTTTGGCTCCTGAAAGCTCTTTTGAGGTTTTGCAAATTCTTCCAATTTTCAGGGGCAGTTTTTCTGGAGACTTGGCTGAATACATTGATTACTGTCAGTAAATCATATGTCACACTGAATAAACATTATTGTTTATGCGTCATCCTGGATCCATCAGTCCCCCGCATCCGATGGGGATATTGAGGAACATTTGAAATTCACTGGAATTGCAGACTGCTGTGTCTTTTTCTAATGTCAAGATCATTTTGCATTGGTCTAATATTTGTTATAACTTAGTCTTTAATCAAATATGCAAATCCTTTGCAGTGACTAGAGCAGTGTTATTTTAATATCATTGATATACTATTATAGATTTTGTTAATGTTTTCATTTTAATTTTAGTTAAGTGTAAGTAATTTTCTTGTGTGTTTTTTGTCATTTTTATTATTATTATTATTTTTTAAATGGTAGTTTTTATTAAATGTTTTTAAAGCTTTTTTTTTTTATTTCATTTTAGTTATTTTATACCTCAATTTAAATGAAAATGCAAAATGTTCCCCTGGCAACTAGCTGAAACTGAAAGTTTATTTTATTTATTATTTTATTTTATTTCAGTTGATGTTTATTTTATTTTACAAGTAATTAATTTTTTTATGGTTTTAATTTTAGTCAATTATAATAAACCTAGACTAGAGTATCATAAGGCCTGTCACAAAAAAAAAAAAAAAAAAAAGAAAATTTACCAACAAACTGGGCTGAAATTCAGCTAGTCACTTTAGCTAGTGTTGGCCTGTAAATGGAATTCACTACAGCCCATCATTAACACTATTATGTAACTTCCTCCTCTTCCTGCCTCCCCTAATTTCACCTTTCCTTCCACTTATCCTGTTATCTCATGGGATGTGATAATATCAACTATCATCTTGTATATACAGTGCCTTACTATTTTTGTACTTTGCCCTAGTGAGCTGCATAATGAAAAATGAACACTAAACAGTAAAAATCTATATATAACAGCCACACAATACATTTGTCAAATTGATTCAGTTTACATTTCTAAATAATTTTATCATTATAAACAAATACACCCCCATAAAGGCAATCCATCCATCCATCTGCCAAATATTGCCCCTTAATGAAATGTAATTCAGTTCGTAATTGAGTTCGCCTGCCCATTTAGTCTTAAAGGTGCCATCGAACGTTTTTTTACAAGATGTAGCCTAATATAAGTCTAAGGTGTCCCCTGAATGTGTCTGTGAAGTTGCAGCTCAAAATACCTCATAGATTTTTTTAAATTATTTTTTTTTAACTGCGTATTTTGAGGCATAATTAGAAATGCGCTGATTCAGGCTGTGGCCCCTTTAATTGCTCGCGCTCTCCGCCCCCTCCCAAGCTCTCGACTCTATCATTGCATAAACAAAGTTCACACAGCTAATATAACCCTCAAAATGGATCTTTACAAAGTGTTCGTCATGCAGCATGTCTAATCATGTAAGTATGGTATTTATTTGGATGTTTACATTTGATTCTGAATGAGTTTGATAGTGCTTCATGGCTAACGGCTAATGCTACACATTAACAACATGCTAACGAAACATTTAGAAAGACAATTTACAAATATCACTAAAAATATCATGTTATCATGGATCAGTTATTATCGCTCCATTTTTCGCTGTTGTCCTTGCTTGCTTACCTAGTCTGATGATTCAGCTGTGCACAGATCCAGACGTTAATACTGACTGCCCTTGTGTAATGCCTCAATCATGGGCTGGCATATGCAAATATTGGGGGCGTACACCCCGACTGTTACATAACAGTCAGTGTTATGCTGAGGTCTTTAAACAAATGAGATTTATATAAGAAGGAGGAAACAATGGAGTTTGAGACTCACTGTATGTCATTTCCATGTACTGAACTCTTGTTATTCAACTATGCCGAGGTAAATTCAATTTTCAATTCGATGGCACCTTTAATAGTTATTGGTAAACAAACTTGGCTTGCTGTCCTTGAAGGAGGCTCGAACCCGAGGCTCAACTAGAGCTCCGAGCTAAACCCCCTATAACAGTACTGCGCAGACGGAGAATAAGAGAAATAGGGGAGGAGGAGGGATGCTGGAAGAATTGTCGCTGGGATGATGCAGTGACTGCTGCTTACATACGCTCGTAATGATGATTGACAGGACTGAATGTTTAGAAAAATTTCTGATACTGATGTTGAGATGCAAATCTTGTCAACCTGCAGTGAAAAACCCTCAGATAATCTTGATAAACATGCTCACACTAGAATGAAAATATCCTTGAGAAACATGATGTCTTTAGTTACACGATGAGAGAAGATCAACTGAATGTTGACAATATTCATAACCTGTCAGTGATGAAAACAAGATACACGATACAAGAGTCATTTTAGGAAGAGCTATGCCATTCATCAAGAAGTTCAAACATCCTTTAGTTTGAGATCATCTTACCTGAGCTTTGGCAGTATATTGCTTCAGATAGATGCAGTCGCGTCAGCCGTGTCAAATGACAGTCCAGTCCAAATGCAGAATCAATGTGTCACTAGTAGAGGAAACCGAAGATGCAGAGAGCAGCATGGCGAAAAACATGTTGTTCCTAATAGAAGGACGAGCGAAGATATTTTCTCTTGTGAAGATACATCATCAGAGAGTGAAATACCTAGCTTTGTAAAATGAACTGTCTGTGAAGATCTAAATTATGTAAATCCTGAAAATAATGCTAAGATTTTCTTATTGCAGTTCGCTTACTAATGTAATTTCTTCACTGTGGGTTTGTGTTGACTGCCAAAGCTAAAATAATTATCATTGCAGTTTATTATTTTATCATGACAAAAAGCAGAATGAAATATAGGACAATTAACATTCAAAGCACATCCATTGAATAAGGTTTTAAGAATATTTTTGTAGAACATTGAGAGGCAGCCTCAGTATCCTCTAGCATAAGTTCATCTGCACTGAGAAACGGCTCCTGTGAGAGCTCGGATTGCAAAGCCACAAGTCGTGTAAGAAACTGTTCTCAGCTGCCAAACCTTGAAATGTATAAATCATCTATCAAAGATTACAGGCCTTGTTTAAATTGAGAAGAAGGCTTGGATTCTCTACTGTAACTCAATATTGCCATCTCACAGTTTTAACCAGACTCCCTTTCCTCAGGCCTCGTGGGTTCTTGTTCTTCGCAATGACAATGGACTTCAAAAAGGACAACCCCCCTGAAAATGCTGCCGAAATACATTTATCCAATGTTTTAAGTTGACTACAAGAAACAGAATATTCTGAAGGTTCCAAATTTTAAAGGTGTCATCGAATGGAAAATTTAATTTACCTTGGCATAGTTGAATAACAAGAGTTTAGTACATGGAAATGACATACAGTGAGTCTCAAACTCCATTGTTTCCTCCTTATTGTGTAAATCTCATTTGTTTAAAAGACCTCTGAAGAACAGGCGAATCTCAACATAACACCGACGTAACAGTAACAGTCGGGATCATTCATATGTATGACCCCAATATTTGCATATGCCAGCTCATGTTCAAGGCATTACACAAGGGCAGCCAGTATTAACGTCTGGATCTGTGCACAGCTGAATCATCAGACTAGGCAAGCAAGCAAGAACAATAGCGAAAAATGGCAGATGGAGCAATAATAACTGACATGATCCATGATATCATGATATTTTTAGTGATATTTGTAAATTGTCTTTCTAAATGTTTCGTTAGTATGTTGCTAATGTACTGTTAAATTAAAGTTACCATCGTTTATTACTGTATTCACAGAGACAAGAGCCGTCACTATTTTCATTTTTAAACACTTGCAGTCTGTATAATTCATAAACACAACTTCATTCTTTATAAATCTCTCCAACAGTGTGTAATGTTAGCTTTAGCCATGGAGCACAGCCTCAAACCCGTTCAGAATCAAATGTAAACATCCAAATAAATACTATACTCACATGATCTGTTGTATGCATGCAGCATGCATGACGAACACTTTTTAAAGATCTATTTTGAGGGTTATATTAGCTGTGTGAACTTTGTTTATGCTGTTTAAGGCAAGCGCGAGCTCCAGGGACGGGAAGCGTGAGGAATTAAAGGGGCCGCAGCCTGAATCGGTGCATTTCTAATTATGCCCCAAAATAGGCAGTTAAATTTATTTAAAAAAATCTATGGGGTATTTTGAGCTGAAACTTCACAGACACATTCAGGGGACACCTTAGACTTATATTACATCTTGTAAAAAAAAAAAAAAAACATTCGATGGCACCTTTAAATCTATGAGCATTTATTCAATTCACAGATTGTGTCTATGAGCAGATATTCAAATCGCAGATTGTAAATCAAGACCTATATCTTAAAGGGGACCTATTATGCCCTTTTTCGAAAATTTCAAACCCCTTTCCATAACTGTGAGTTTCAACACACTAATAACACAACTATGACTTTCATAGTAAAAAGTGGTAACTGCAATTGTTATAATGAAGAGCTATTAATTATTGGTATTAATTAATGTATTTAGGTTGATTCAGTGATGTTAAATGATAGTTTTGGCTGAAATAAAACCAGTTACCATTTTTTTAGTGTACAGACACAGCTCGACTGCTTGTCGGCCACCATATTTCTCCTTGAGTACATCCATTTGAGTGTTGTTGTTCAAATTGTCTTTAATCTTCATAAATGCTTTGCTGAGGTCTTCAACGCTATTTTAAAGGGTCTGGTGTCTCACTACCTTCAGTCCTCCATTAAGATGTACAATGAGCTCTTTACATGCAGGGCTCACGCTGAACTAGAAGAACACTGCATTCTTGCCTTGGTAAGCACCTGGGTCATTCTGGTATTATTGTGTTGGATAAGTTTAGGATTTTTAAGAATATTTCATTTGAAAAGGTTACTGCTGAACTTTCCAGAAATCAAATTTTCCAATTTCAGCTCCAAAGTGTCATTAAATATGATGTCAGAAAAATAAAACCGCAATTTTAATGGGGGAAATGTCACAGCACAATGGGACTGAACAGAAAGTGGAGGGATATGGACAAAAAAACTACATAGACTATATAAACAGTCAAAGTATGTCATTTTAACTGAAATAAAATTTTCAGTTTACCAATTTTTGGATTTTTTTTTTTTTAATTATATATATATATATATATATATATATATATATATATATATATATATATATATATATATATATATATTGCATTACACAAAAGTCTGTCAAGTAATATGTCTATCAGTACTGTTAAAGGCATCATGAACTGCACTATTTTATTATTTTATAATGTTTCCTGGGGTGCACTTATAATGTCAGTATGATTTTTACATCAAAAATTGTCATAATTTAGAAATAAAAGGCATTTTTCCTACCCTGATTTTAGCCCTTTAAGGGGTGTATCTGCTGTGCGACTTCAGTGTAAACGCCCACTGCCGTGATTGGCTTATGGAAAAATTTAAGTATTACATGTGGATTTTTTTAGCATGTTTTTACTATTACAGTTCTCAAGATTTACTAATCGTGAAAAGTGTTGATTATAGCATTATATTTAGATCGTGGCATGAAAGGTTGCAGTGATGAGCATGTAGCTGATCACAGACATGTTGAGTGCATGAATGCAGTGATCACTCGATTTCTGCACACAAACGAATGCTTTCTTCATAACTAACAGTGCAAATGCAATGTAAATAAGAGATTTGTTGAATCTAACGGGAGGTTTGGCGAAAGTCTAGAACACTCGCGCTGTTTGATTAACAGTTCCAGCGATTGTCAAGGGAGCGTTCTTTGATCGCTTTCTATATATCATTTAATCACAGTTTAAATAACAGATTATTTTCATCCTACTAAGAGAAACAATGTGAAGTTGAATGTTTAGTTGATTTACTGACAAAAAATTATTTTGAGACAAAAACATCTGACTTTAGGTCTACATGAATCATTACATATCAGAATTTGGTTAGACATGTACACATAAACAACCTGTAACAAAGCATTGTAACTTTGCAGATGTTGTTTATGCTCAAACAGCAACATTACACACTAATTAAATTTAAAAAATTGAAATCATAATCAAGGATCCCTTTAATATATTTTATTAGTAGCAAGTCAAAGGAATATGCAGCATAAAAATGACCGTTTTCTTGTAAATGGTTAATCTGATAATAGCACAAATGTAACAAAAAGGTGATTCTATGATTCATTGCACTCAGAAAATATATGCTGTCACTCAAATGACCATAAACTGTCATTTGTATTTTATACATAAGTATATATATAAAATTTATGTTTTTTTGAAGACCTTTAACATTTGTAAAGGATATAATTCATTTTTTCCAAACAGAAGTGTTTGATTTCACTTTCCTCTTTGAAACAACCCTTTTTTCATGTAACAGCTTCATAAAGGTGTCGGTCCAGTCTATATGTCCTGTAATTAACATCTCGGCACTGCTGGTTTACAGGAAACAGACGAAACTCTTGAAACAGGAGGGTTTCATTTACATAGGAATATAGCATTAGCAGTCCTCATGAGTGAAAAACAGTGAAATGTCTCAGACACAAGAGATACAGTAAAGATGTATACTGAATTTAATATGTAGAGGATTCAGTAGAACACTGTTTCTTAGGATGAGGAACATGAAAATGTACTGCATAGTAGCCTATAAATGACCCACAAAGCAGTAAAACGATTTCAAGTGTGTCTTTATTAATTGGCTATTAATCAAATGCAGGTATAAAAAGCTTCAATACTGTATTCAAATTATTTTGCAAGAACTACAGCTCGTCATTGACTGTTTGTTTCAACTGACTTGAAATCTTGCAAAGTCTGACTAAGAAAATTGTGAAAAGAAAATATCACACGAGAAATAATGTATATGGAAATATGCAATTTCCACATACATTCTGGAAAGGTATTTAATAGCTGCTGTTGGAGTATAAAACACCATTTACTCCAACCAGACACAGTGCTTTACAAAGACAAATACACAAGTACATGTAATAGTATCACACTGTTGACTAATTTAACTGGTACTCTTGAAGATATAGAGAAAAAAAAAAAACTGATCCACAAAAATGCATTAGTAAAAACATGATATATTAATAAAGACATTAAAGTCTCATTTAATGCTGAGATCACTAGACATGTCCTGGTTTCACTATAGTGCTGGTGTCTGCTTAAATTTGAAAGAAATCTGAAACAATTTTCATTAATACATATAAATGAAAATCTGTAGAAATTCCTTTTATTGGATTTTTGGCATCGAAAAATCAGATTGTTCACACACGTGAGAAGCTGCTTTCAAAATTTTAAGTACTATTAAAAGGTAAGAACAATAACTTCATTTCAAAGACCAAACCCTGGTCTACACAATTTTGTTCACAAAGCAATAAAACATTCTTTAAAACATAACACATTAAGTACTATTGCAAACTTTAAGTACAGTATAAAACAGCTTTGAAATCTTGTTAATCAAGAAAACAGCTAAAATGTGGTAACACATTATCAAAATACAATAAAACCAGTGAAACGCAATAAAAAAAAAGAAAAGAAAAAAAAAGTACAATACATTCAAAACATCCCACCTGGAAAACACTTGACATGTAAGAAACACTGTGGTTATAGTCTTTTTCAGTAGTGTCTTACAAAAATAATCATCTAAAAGTCAACAAAATCAAATCAAATCCACATCACAGTTGGCAGTTAAAGACCAGGTAATAAAGTGGTATTTGTAATAAAAGGTCAGTGTAGTGTAATTGAAGAATTACAAAATGATGAAAATAAAGACCACAGCAGAAAGAGCATCTAGACAGCCTGAGGGCCGATAAGCAGTGGCGCTTCGGTACGATTGAGAGGAGGCTGAGGTGATGAGGTTGAGGCCGAATCCTTCTTAAGCTTCAGGATGTGTTGCTGTAGGTGCATGACCCAATCCTCCTGTATGGACAGCGGTCCTTGGAAAACCTCGTCACAGAACCTATATAATAATTTATAGAAGATCACTTATTATTCTAATAGTGTATTTATGGGAATTTAACAACAAGGAGAGAGACACAACTATTGGGGGACGGGGGACATAATGCAGGTCGAATTCAAAATCTTCATGCACCGTAAGTACAATCACTACTGTAAACTTTTTAAAAGTACAAAGATTTGCAAACAAAAGAAACAATTTGTTCACTTCAGAATTAAAATTTCCTGATAATTTACTCAACCCTATGTCATCCAAGATGTTCATGTCTTTCTTTCTTCAGTTGAAAATAAATTAAGGTTTTTGAGGAAAACATCCAGGTCTATTGCGGAGGAGCAAAAAAACGACATTGTTGTTTTACCTTTTTTTGGTCGTTTGACTTAGTCTTTGCACTTTCGCTTTGTAGACACTGGAACGGTACTTTCGCCTACGTCACGCGTGACCTTTCCAACGTGATTACGCAATGCGTGGCACAACACAGAGCAGTGCAACTCGTGCATTTGTGTTTTTTTTTTTTGAAAATGACTGATAAGAACCCTTATTCCTCGTCTGGAATCATGTAGAGCTCTTTGAAGCTGCAGTAAAACTGCAATTTGGACCTTCAACCCATAGGTAACTGTTGAAATCCACTATATGGAGAAAAATCCTGGAATGTTTTCCTCAAAAACCTTAATTTCTTTTCAACTGAAGAAAGAAAGACATAAACATCTTGGATGACACGGGGGTGAATACATTTTGTGAATATAAAAGGTCTGTAAAGTTTCAAACATTAAAATGCACTATAAATGAGAGTTTTTGTCTCCCAAAAGAAAGAACCAATTCTGAACTGCATGAAACAAGTTATTTCAGTCTTACTTCATTCACAAACCTACACAGGTTTGTAAAATATTTGCATAATGCCAGTTTATGGTCTTCACTGGCTCCCCGCTAAAAACCTCTACCACTTAAATATGCTTGCAACGGTGGTTCGGGTTGATCAGCTACTTCTTCCAATGTTTCATTGTCGGACTGGAATTGATACGATGAAATCAGCGTCATCGTTACTGTTCGTATCACTATGTATCAAGTGCTGAAGAAGCCTCTGAAGCTGAAATTCAGATGTTGTAATGGGTGTTTCGTCTTCAACACGTGCTGTAAGCAGTAGCCCAATCGCAACAGACTGGGCCATCTGACCAATCAGAGCAGAGTAGACTTTCAGAAAGGAGTGGTTTTAAGAGACCGAATCCTTTATCGAACGGTTTCAGACACTGTGAGAAACAGGTGATGCTTCAATGTATATTACGAGAAAGTGTTTTTTGAACTTAGATTCATGTAACCTATTGCAGGAGACCGCATAATTGGGGCATTTTAATATAACACAGTAGAGTGTAGACAGGAAAGTGGAGCGAGAGAGAGGGAGAATGGGATCAGGTCATGAACCTTGAACCTGCTTTTTTGTGAGCAGCACACAACTCTTCTCCACTCCCAGACAGAAAAACCACCACGTTCACAGAACAAACCGATTTGTGGTTTCAACTCACCTGCACTTGAGGGAGTACACCTTCCCTACTAGCTTTACTAGGCTGGTCTCTGGTGGTCTAGGCACCAAGGATGGAATGTTTCCAGCCCGAGAGGGCTTTGAAGGTTCTGTTTCCCTGGATCCACTCTCAGAGTGGTATAAATGCTTTGGGGGACGCCGTTCACAGCCTAAGACAAGCACAGTGATAATGCATAATAATTTTCTTTAATGGCTAAAACTCAATTAATACATCATTTGGAGCCTTAGCTTAAGCGAGAAATACATATTTCTCCTACCTCGAGGAGAACGAACGTTCAGTTCACTGCGAGCCATAGGAGACTGGATCAGGCTGTCTGAGGATAGCTCATCTGATGAAGGCCGTTTCCTGTGTGATGAGGAGGAGTGGCTCATTCCTGCTTTTCCATCTCTAGCTGTTGCCACTGTTGCTTTGGAAAGCTGGTATGCCTGCGGCTGACCAGCGGAGTCTCGAGCTGCTGATGAACCTTTGTGAGATCCAAGACGGACAGACTCAGAGTCTGAGGAAGAGTATGGAGTGGAGGATCGTTTGGGGACCTATAACAGAGGGAGACATAGAGACATTTTGTGACTATCAATAGCTGCATTTCTATTACCCTTCAAATTGCGCAATTTGTAATTGCGAATTGAAAATACGCCCAATGGAAAGACGTGAATTTCGCGAAAAACTCCCAAATATTGCAAAAGTTTTTACGCTCAGGCGTTTTTTCAGGCAATTTGAAATGGAAAATATAAACATTTTTTTTCACATTAACAGGTCACCTGACGTACAGTTACATCATTCTTTAAAGATAGCGTGGTATGTTTGTACAGAAGACGAGAAGGGGGGTGCTTTTCTTTTCTTATTTATGCATCTCTTTCCTTGTGCCTCAGCTTCACCCCCATAGAATCAATGGGAGGATGCAAGAAAAGAAAACGAGGACTGGGTAATCTAAGCAAAACTCAAGCATCACTTCAGAACGTCATCAGCTGCGCTAGAACCTTGAGGGATCTGTGGACCCTTACGTTATTAAAGTTTGATATATAACACTAATAGTATTAATCTATTAACAATTAATAATTAACATAATAGAAACTAATAGTATTAGATGTCTATGCACATCCTCACTCCTCGTTCCTATTTATAGAATTAAAAAGACCTTCGAGATTTTCTTTGATTGGTTTCCAGGTCACAGGCTGGAGGATGGAGGAGCAAAGAAATGAGGAAGCATCCACTGGAGTACTGAGAAGCTCCCAGGGAAGCATATATGAGGAAGAAGGGCTTCCAGAAGCTGTGGCAAATTTTACACTCCAAAATAAGAGCTCTCAGATAGAAGTATCTTTTGTAAAATGACTTGTCACGAGAGGAAAATTACTTATTGCGAGAGTTTCAGTCGCATTACATCGGTAAATGGAAACGCCATCATTTCACAATAGTTTTTTTATCGGCATTTAGAAAACAATCGCAGAAGTTTTGGAAACCTGGCTAATGATGCCCCAAGTTGCTGACAACTTTGTGTACATGCAAATCTTAAGAAGTAACAAAAATACCACAAAAGACAGATATTAAGATTTGTTTTTTGGGAATATATCTTACCTCTTTTTTCACGTTTTAAGTTTAAATTTAACAAACTTTAGTGAGGTTTACTTGTAAAATCAAAACACCTTCCTAAAAGAGATGAGAAATATCATTCTAGTTAGTCAACAATTCAACCTGGACTCACCTTCTTAACAAAAGGCAAGTCCCCCTTCATGTAGCTTTTGTGGAGCTCTGCTACCTTCCCCGGTTCACTCTTCATCCAGGCCTTCAGGGTCTCAATAGGAGAGCCGATGACCTTCCAATCCACTCCCTGCTGCCTCAAGTGGGCTCTTGCGTGGCTGGCTAGTGCCTTTCGATTCTCAAAATCAAAACCACAGAGTTCACAGGTGGCATCACAGCCTACAGCAGAAAAGGAAGAGAGTGGAGAACATGAAAGACTTGAAAGTTAGACATATTGCACTAACATCCACAATAATGTCAGGATAGAGTCAGCTTTGGTCAGTTTGGCCTTTGCAACTTAATATATACAAACTCGATTCCAAAAAAGTTGGGACACTGTACAAATTGTGAATAAAAACAGAATGCAATGATGTGGAAGTTTCAAATTTCAATATTTCATTCAGAATACAACATAGATGACATATCAAATGTTTAAACTGAGAAAATGTATCATTTTAAGGGAAAAATAAGTTGAATTTCTTGGCATCAACACATCACAAAAAAGTTGGGACAAGGCCATGTTCACCACTGTGTGGCATCCCCTCTTCTTTTTATAACAGTCTGCAAACGTCTGGGGACTGAGGAGACAAGTTGCTCAAGTTTAGGAATAGGAATGTTGTCCCATTCTTGTCTAATACAGGCTTCTAGTTGCTCAACTGTCTTAGGTCTTCTTTGTCACATCTTCCTCTTTATGATGCGCCAAATGTTTTCTATGGGTGAAAGATCTGGACTGCAGGCTGGCCATTTCAGTACCCGGATCCTTCTTCTACACAGCCATGATGTTGTAATTGATGCAGTATGTGGTCTGGCATTGTCATGTTGGAAAATGCAAGGTCTTCCCTGAAAGAGACGACGTCTGGATGGGAGCATATGTTGTTCTAGAACTTGGATATACCTTTCAGCATTGATGGTGCCTTTCCAGATGTGTAAGCTGCCCATGCCACACGCACTCATGCAACCCCATACCATCAGAGATGCAGGCTTCTGAACTGAGCGCTGATAACAACTTGGGTTGTCCTTGTCCTCTTTAGTTCAGATGACATGGCATCCCAGTTTTCCAAAAAGAACAAATTTTGATTCATCCGACCACAGAGCCTTGGCCCAGAGAAAACGCCTGCGCTTCTGGATCATGTTTAGATATGGCTTCTGTTTTGACCTATAGAGTTTTAGCCGGCAACGGCAAATGGCACGGTGGATTGTGTTCGACCTTGACCCTTACGCACAGAGATTGTTCCAGATTCTCTGAATCTTTGAATGATATTATGCACTGTAGATGATGATAACTTCAAACTCCTTTCTGATATTGCTCCACTATTTTTTGCCGCAGCATTGGGGGAATTGGTGATCCTCTGCCCATCTTGACTTCTGAGAGACACTGCCACTCTGAGAGGCTCTTTTTATACTCGATCATGTTGCCAATTGACATAATAAGTTGCAAATTGGTCCTCCAGCTGTTCCTTATATGTACATTTAACTTTTCCGGCCTCTTATTGCTACCTTTTTCTTATTGCTATCCCAACTTTTTTGGAATGTGTAGCTCTCATGAAATCCAAAATGAGCCAATATTTGGCATGACATTTCAAAATGTCTCACTTTCAACATTTGATATGTTATCTATATTCTATTGTGAATAAAACATAAGTTTATGAGATTTGTAAATTATTGCATTCCTTTTTTATTCACAATTTGTACAGTGTCCCAACTTTTTTGGAATCAGGTTTGTATATATATATTGTGGCATGTTCCATTCAGTTATCATCTCTCAATTTAATATGCTTATTTTGCATTTCTATCTAATTAACATTTTTGGGAGATTATAATATTAGTTACAAACATTATAACCAGTAACTAACATATAACCTTCAAAATAAATCTTGGTTCAGTGTACCAGTAGTCGTGTTGTCTGAGTCAGGTTTCTCTTTTTCCACAGGTGATAGAGTAAACGTGCGAGGTGGGGATGCTGTCTTTTTCCACTGCACTGCCGCCCCTGATGCAGGTTCCGGTTTGATTTTGGATGCCCGACCAGCACCCTCCCTTTTCATGAGCTCATACAGGGCCTCTATGGGCGGGACTTTCAGCGACCACCTTGCTCCCAGCTGTCGTAAGTGACCACGTGCGTGACAGGACAGGGCTTTACGAGTGTCAAACATCTCGCCACAGTAGTCGCAACATACAAACTGTTTAGGCTCCTGGTTTTCATGCTTCGGATCTGAGGAAAGCAGACACAAGTCATCATAAACTGAACAAAATAAGGGATTCACAGTAAAACATTTCTTATTTAAGTTTTCTTAACATAACATTAAGCTATAAATTTAACCATGCAAATTGTACAATTATGTCATTATATATTAATTTCTTAAATGTATACTTTTAATCTTTAATAGCACACCTAATGGGGTGGTATTAACTACACACTACACCATTTGTTCCAGTGACTTCCATTTATACACATGCAAATACAACAGACAAGAAATCCAAGATCATTTGAATTTCACTTGAAAGTTCTAGTTTGGTGAACTCTGACTTGCAAATTCGTATCACAAAGACAGATGATCAATAGATGATCGATTCATAGTGGCATAATCTCTTAGTTGAATTAAAAGAATTCAAACTGTAAAGCTGTAGGTTTGTATTAAAGTGGAATTGATTGTATAGTTCATTCTAGTGTGACTGCGCCATAAGGCTGAAAAGTCTACAGAAAGTTTAAATGTATAGAAAGAAAAGAATAAAAGAAGTAACTGGATGCACTGTCATTTTTACGCACCGATCATGGGTGATCTAACTGTGTTGGAATCAGATGGAGGTGTTAAAGGGGTGGTGGGTGCGCTTTGTGGCTTTGGAGACTCTATGATAGAGATATCAACTTCCATAGGTTCGTCCTTTGGTTTTGGGATCACAGTCCTGGAACCTTTCTTGGCCTTTGGAACTTTGTGAGGAACAGGAGGAGGAGAGGAAGACTGGATAACGGGCTTAGGGGATGAGAGTAGGGAGGGAACAGAGGGAGGTGCAGAGGGGGATACCAGTGGGGTCAGCGAGGGCGGCTCAGGGGAACTGAGAGATCCGGCAGAACTACCACGTTGGGCCATCACCTCTCGCAGAGTGGCCATGGGAGACCCGTTTACAGACCACTCGGTGATGCCCAGCTGACGCAGGTGATAGCGGGCGTGACTGGCCAAGCTCTGACTCTTCTTAAACTTCTCGTGACAGAATTCACAGCTGACATGTTTAGATGACTCTCCTGGAGTGGAAGAAAGAAGACATCTCATAAATGATCAGAGGAAAGTATATTAGGACAATTTTTGGATATTGGATGTAAAATCCTACCTTAATGCCCCCCTGTGAAGAAGCTTAAAGGGTTAGTTCACCCAAAAATGAAAATTCTGTCATTAATTACTCACCCTCATTTCATTCCAAACCTGTAAGACCTTCGTTCATCTTCAAAAATACAAATTAAGATATTTTTTATAAAATCTGAGAGCTTTTGGTCCCTCCATAAACAGTTATGCAACTGACACTTCAAAAAGTTCATGCAGAAGCTCAAAAGTGATGCATAACACGAGAATGAACCTCACTGGTTCAAGCAAACATGCTTAAGCTTTCATGTACCACAACTGATGTGTGACTTGATGAATGTTTATTTGTGATAAAAGCCTAAATTCAATCTGTTCATCATATAAACCGATCATGTCTCTTCAGAAAATTTGGACTAAACTGCTCAATTCATATGGATTAGTTTTACGATCTCTTTATGAACTTTCTGAAGCGTCAAAATGTCAGCTGCATAGCTGTCTATGGAGGGACAGAAATCATTTCGATTTCATCAAAAAGATCTTAATTTTATGTTCCGAAGTTGAACGAAAGTCTTACAGGTTTGGAATGACATGAAGGCAAGTAAATAATGACACAATTTTCACTTTTAGGTGAACTATCCCTTTAAGGTTTACTGTATATCAAATATATTACCGTTTAAAAGTTTAGGGTTGGTAAGATTTTTTAAAGCGGCATTTAATAGACAGAGCCGTAGATCACTGACAAGCGACGCAATATCGCGTTCATTATCGAAGGCGATTCATCTGCGATAATGAACGTGATATTGCGTGGCTTGTCAGTGAACTACGGCTCTGTCTATTAAATGCCGCTCCATTTGAAAGCAGGTGATGGCGATTTAGCGGTAATCAGGGAACCGGCTTTACTGACGAAATGCGCGTGACAATTGCATGGGATATATCGCCCAGCCCTAATTTATTTGTGCAAATATAAAAATGGTAATACTGCAAAATATTATTACAATTTACTGTTTGCTATTTAAATATATTTTAAAATGTAATTTATTCCTGTGATGGCAAGCTGAATTTAACATGATCATTCAGAAATCACTCTAAGATGCTGATTTGGAGCTCATTCAAGAAAACAGTTATGCTGCTTAATATTTTTTAGGATTATTGGATGAATAGAAATTTCAAAAGAACAGTATTTATTTGCAATTTGTTCTAACAATGTAAAAGCCTTTAATGTCAATTTTGATCAATTTAATGTATCCTTTCTTTTTTGTGTGAAAAAATCCTTATCTCAAACTTCTGAGCAGTGTTGTATGTGTACTGTATACAAAAAAAAATGTGTACAACAATTTCAAAATCAGGATTCCCACAATTTTCGACCAATGCATTTCAATGACTTTCCAGTTGTTCTTGACTGGAAAGACTTTTTAAGATTGCACTCAAAAATAGCAATTTTTAGTCTATAGAAACATGTTATATTTAACTGAATTTAATATTTACACAGAATTTTCCATGACTTTAGTATTTTATTTATTTTCCAGGCATGAGCTTCATACTTTTAAAAATTCTGGTTTTCCATGACCATGTTTTGCTATAAATTATCACCCACCCCTAGGTTTATACATAGTCAAGTTATTCAAACATTACTCAAAAGTAAATAAAAAATAATTTAAATTCTTACCTCGAGAGGGTGATTTCAATTCTTCTTTTCTGTCAAGCGGCAAGCCCTCTGCAACATCTGTAGAAATCTTCTGCTTCTTCGCTGAGGGAGGTGATATAAATTCTGTTTTCTCTGTAAGAGGTAAGGCCTCCGAAACATCTGTAGAATTCTTCTGTTTTTTGGTTGGGGGAGATAATTTCAATTCTCCTTTACCACTGAGGGACAAGATCCCCGAAACATTCGGAGAACTTTTCTTCTTTTTCTTTAAGGGAGGTGATTTCAATTCTGTTTGGCTGCTGAGGGGTATGTTCCCTGAAACATCTAATGAAATCTTCTTCTTTTTGGCTGAAGGAGGAGATTTAAATTCTGCTTTGTTGCCGAGAGGCAAGTTCCCTGAAACATCTGGAGAAATTGGCTTTTTGATTGGAGGAGGTGTTAGACGAACGGATGTCAGTCCTTTAAACGATAGAGGGACAAGAGAGGGATTTTTGCTGATGGATGATGAGGTGGAAGGAGCAGAGAAGGGTGAAGTGTGAGCCTCAAAGTCCGACCCTTCCAGCTGCTCAGCACTGGCCTTTTCCTGGAACTCCTCGCTCTGAATAATTTTATGAAGCATCTCTATGGGAGCACCTTTAGACTCCAAATTCACGCCAAACTGCCGCAGGTGGGCCCGCGCATGGCTGGAGAGACCTTTACGGGTCTCGTACCAGGCTCCACATAATTCACACACATGGACGTCATCCCGCACAGTGGAATTCATCATGGTTGCTGGTGAAAAAACACAAAACACATTTCAAAATTGATTTGAATGTGCCTGCAAGGATTGCTTCATCAGTTTAACCAGCTTGCTTTATAGAGTAGTAAAATTCACTAGTCCAAGTTTTTTTTTTTTTAAATGGATGCCATTTCCAAGCACATGCCAAAACATTTTTAATACTGTTACTTACTTAAATTGAGTGGAGCATCTGTTTCCTGAGGAGCCCAGAGGGGCTTGGCTGAGGCCAGCGAGAGGGAGGTAGACAGGCTGCCATCAGTGAGCCTGGGTTCAACAGCCTTGGGAGGAGACAAGGCCGAAGATGGAGTGGACACCGAGATCTTCTTTGAAGATGCTTTACGAGGCTTCCCTACAGCAAAAGGTGAAGAAGAGTGACCAGATGCCGCTGATCCTTTGGCAGCAGAGGGGGAAGATGAGGAGAGAGCATATTTTTTCTTTACAAGGTTGGATATTTTAATCTTCAATTTTGGCCCAGCGTCCTTTTTGAGTTTGGGCGACTGGGTTTTGTGTTTTTTAACAGGGCTGGCCTGTTTCTCGAGCTTGGGTAGAGTTCCGCCTCTTTCTTTCATCAGCTGGTACAGGAGGTCTATAGGAGCTCCACTGCTGTCGGACACAGCCACTCCCAGCTGCCTGAGATGATACCGGGCATGACTGGAGAGACCTCGTCTGGATTCAAAATTGGTCCCACAAAACTCACAATTATGGACGCCTACTGTAAAAACGTGAGATAAACAATGTCATGAAACCTGTATGGAATATGAACTCATATTTGACAGTCTGTTTTGTCCATTTTTCCTTAAGAATCTATAGTGTTTCCTTGACTGCAACATAAAACAGTTCCTCCAGGATTTGGCGATTCTGTGATCATCACATACTACATGATTTTCTGCAAAATCTTTCAACTACTCCCCAATATCTGCAGACCAGCTCTAACTTTCAGCATTGTGGCAAAAATCTTGGCAAAAGTTATGTATCTTTGGTGTACTTACAATCAGAATCGTCCAAGTCTTTATTCAAGTCTGGTTCCAGACACTCTTTGGAAAAGGTAGCTGTGCTTGTCTTCTTTGACGAGTCTGGTGCGGTCTTCTCCATGGCTGGAATCTCTCCCTGGCACTTAGAGAGAAAAACAGCTTACACATTTAGACCATGCAACTTATCCATTCATAGACAAGAAAAAAAAACTACAGTAATACAGTAATAATTTTCATAGCTGCAAAATTCTAAATGTAGAAAAAACAAGTTAGAGAATCTAATAATAATTGTAACCAAAATGCAATAATAACTACAGCTATTACTGCAATAAATATTACATTAGTAACATTATATCATGTATTAAACATCACTGTAACCAAAATACTAAATAAATCAAAATGACAAAAATATTTTGAAATCTCCTAACGTTGTTTGAAAGATAACAAGTATTTAATTTTATTTTTTATGGTTTTACAGTACCAAATATTGCATTTTAGCGGGAACTATAACTACCATGGTGATTATTGGTAATGTTTACATGTTACTAATACAGTGACAAGGCACTCACTCAAATACTCTGTTTTAAGATTAACTGGCTAAATTTGCTCAGAATTATTTATTTTAATCACGACTGGGGTCGTTATTGTTGTATGCTTATGATAAACCAAAAACAAACTTTCCATCTCGAAGCATGTCATGCATCAGTTCCAACCATTTAACACAATAGACGCGCACATGCAGTTAGCACGAGCTGATTATTTATCAGGCACTGCAAGTCGAAACAGTTTTGCTAGTATGCAAAGCAACAGAACATCTGGCTACATGTAGCCCACCATATTAAAAACAAATCGTTGAAGCACATAATGCTCAAAATTACCTTAAAGTGGCGAGGTTTCTCTTACAGGAACGAGGGACGACAGGCACTTTAATCACAACAGCACAGTCGATCTAGGCAAAATCAATCGATCCCTCAGTTAGAAAACAAATACATGGGCGAATCACAGAACTGGTTGCTATCAGAACTAAATTATCATGCGTTTTGTATACAGAATCTGGAAGAACAGATGGAACGTCTTGTACTGTAGTTAGACATTCATTTTATATCCTTATGTTAAATGTGAAGATTAAGAATGTCACATTAAGACGTAAAAACCGTGTCTGTGGAGGTACAGGTAAGATGCAGGTGATCTCAGAACAAGCGAATCGTGTCTTTTAGAATAATCTCAGAACCTTTTGTGACAAGGATTATTGCTATTTTGGGTGGAAAACAAATTATAGTGTGTTTAATTTTTCCAAATAGGCTACTTTATATACTTAAAGGGGCTTTGATTTTTCTTAGCAAATATTGTTTCATTTAAATTAAATTAAATGCATAGCTCACTCAAAAATGAAAATTCTGTCATCATTTACTCACCCTCAAGTTGTTCCAAACCTGTATGAATTTCTTTCTTTTGCTGAACACAACAGAAGATATTTTAAAGAATGTTAGTAACCAAACAGTTGATGGGCCTCATTGAATTCCATAGTATTTTTTTCCCATTAAGTTCTTTTGTGTTCAGCAGAAGAAAGAAATTCCTACAGGTTTGGAACAACTTCATTTTTGGGTTAACTTGTGATTGATTTAGTCTGAATATCATATAATGAAATGAATTTGATTAAACATTGTCATTGATTGGTAGCCCCCGAAATATTAACCTCGATAAATTAATTTGGAAGTATGTAAATAAAAATAGCCTATAGAAGTGATAAAATGTGTAAAGTGGTATTTAGTCTACAAGAAGGTTGTAACTGAGAAAAATAAATAAATTCAATTTGGTTGGCCTATATACAAATTTTTTAAAACTGTATTTAAAGGGGACCTATTATGCCCCTTTTCACAAGATATAATAAAGGTCTCTGGTGTCCCCAGAATGTGTCTGTAAAGTTTCAGCTCAAAATACCCACAGATCATTTATTATAGCTTGTTAAATTTGCCCCTATTTGGGTGTGAGCAAAAACACACCGTTTTTGTGTGTGTCCCTTTAAATGCAAATGAGCTGCTGCTCCCGGCCCCCTTTCCAGAAGAGGGCGGAGCTTTAACAGCTCTCACTTCAGTTGCTCAACAACAACAAAGCTGGAGAATCTCACGCAGCCAAAATGAAGATTGTCAGTAACGGTGTTCAGCCTTACATTGTTCAAACCAGAGTCGGACACTTATGGATGTTTCTGAATGATTAGTGGATAAATTTATCTAGTTGCTGTTTAGTTGATTCAACTCATTGACTAGCATGTGCCGTCATGTTAATCCTTTGTGCAAATCCAGCGCTGAATTGACCCTCGTTTGTGAAGCAGTCAGGTGTTAAATGACAGCATGGCAACAATATTTTACTACAACAACTCTTCTTCTTCTCTGAAGCAGCCCAACATGGCCTTACCCCCTTTGTTGCGTGTTCCCGGGGTCAGGGTTTATGTAAATTTTGGGGTTTGTGATGTCACCAACCTGCTGTAGTCCCTACCAGCTTTTTGTTGTTGTCCTTAAAAAGTGATTTCTGTTAAAGAAAATATCTCCCTTTGCATTTGCGTCATAACTTTGAGATGTTGTTTATACTCAAACAGCAACATTTTAAAGCAGGGGTTTTCAAACTGTAGCCTTTTCTCAAGGCGTTTTTTTGTCTGCGTTTTTGTCTGTAGTCTACATTTGTTTTTGTGGACTTGTGAAATGTCATCCGTCACTGTCCAAGTACTGTTCCAATTCAAAGTTCGTGTTTTGCCCAGTACAGTTAAAATCCCTGGATGTGTTCTTTCTCCACCCCTTTTTATCGAGGATGCATTGTGGTGACTTGTGTGTAGTTGAGACAGCCGAATATCCCAGAATTGATTTCACATCAACCAGTGAGCGGCAATGCCAGAGGAGAAAACCCACATCTTACTACTATTTTTGTTTCACAAAATGTATTTTTTAACTTTAAATCTGTGGTTGATTTATAAAGATACTATATTTTCGGAAAAATTAGATCCAGGCGGTCTTAAAAAACGGATTGCCAAACTCATATTTAAATAACATATTTCAAATCAGCAACACAGGCTAGATCAGCCAATGCACACATGTAGTCTATCCTCAGATGTCGCCCATTGGCTGAATGTCTGATGCATATGGCACACTAAATGGGAAACGCTTTGGGAGTTTCAAAGTCTTCATCCGATTAGTTGAATTTTCCAGGATTTCCAGTAGATGTATGTCACATTCTTCAACACTCCACCGGGAGACAACGCCGTTGTGATGCCAAACCCCCTTATGGAAGAAGAAAGCCGTCGTGTTTACAACTTATCTGGATTTTCAAAAATATGTCAAGTTCACAGCACCATTGTTGCAGTGAATTTGCATATGTTCTTGAATGAATTGCATGCCAGTCTGTTATTGTGGGGACATTGACTTTACATTTTCACGCCCCTAAACATGACGCTGAACAAAACGAACTGTGATTGGTTCCTCTCGGGCAGTCCTTGGCCAATAAAAGCTACTGTGGAGCCCAGGGCTGCGTTTAAGTCCATTTTAAGTCCAATTTTTAATCCCTTCCCTCGCTGACTTCCCTCCGCCTCATTCACTTGGATGTACGTCATTGCTTACATTGCACAAGTGCACACTACTGGCGGAACCCTTGAAATGTGTTTAAATAGTACAACCTTTACATTACATTTACAGTTAAAAGAATAACAACGATGATTCAGCTTGGTTTGGTTAATGCACATTTTATTTGTAAAAACAGTTGGTAGGTCTTATGCAGCTCTATACTAAAAGAACAGGACAAATGAATAAATCCATTAATTGGTGTCCCATTTTATTTTGCTAATTGTAACTATAATTCATTATTGCAGTGATAATTAGATTTGGTTGAATTGTTACAGGTAGGTAGCTATGTAAGCGCAGTGTTGCCAATGAATAAAAGAAATCTGACTAAAGCAACTAGCAATGCAAAATGTTATCATTTAGCGCACCACACCAGTACTTTCTATGATGCATCAGGTATTGATGTAAGTCTGTCTTATGCCATCAGCATTAACTGCATAGAGTTGGTGCACATCTTTCAACAACCCAGCAAACTGCTCCTCCTGTTATCAGACACACAAATGCAAGTGTTAACTTAGTTATAATGTAGCCTGAATTAATGTTGTGCATTTGTAAAACTAGTCAGATTACTTACCAAAACATTCATGCGTTCAACTGCAGCCACAGCGACATTTAGCTTTCTTTCGTCTTCCTCCCTCTCCTCTTCTATGACACCCAGTCTACACAAACAAGTACATGATCTCAGTTGTCTTATCAGCATTTACAAATTAACACATTTTGACTTCTTTTAAGCCAAAATTGGAAAAAAAAAGAAAAAAAAAAAAGAATTACCTGAATGTTGCACTGGCCAGCTGTTCCTCACGGATGGCTAAAAGATTACGAAGTTCCTGAACCTCTGCCTGTAGCTGTGTATTCTGGTCTTGGGTCATAACTATGAAGTCTTCTAACCGCTTGGCCATTTCCAGCTCACGCTCTGTCACCTGCTCCACGCCCATTCGCAGCTCAGCCAACTCTTGCGCATGCTATGACACACCAAAACTTTGTTAACATACTGTGGCTTTTTATTACACCATTTCCTCTTAAGTAATTACATCAAAATAGAGGTTAAACATTTTTTGTTAGACCAGTCTGGTTACACAAAGATTTCCATGAAAATGAATACTATCATGCATTCAAATACACTTGATGGTCCAAACCTGTTGCTTCTATCTAGAGTATGCAGAGTAGACTCACCCTATCTAATGTGCTTGTGTCCTCTTGCTCTTGTCCTGTTATTTGATGGGGCTCATTGCCATCTTTGTCTTTGATCCAGAGTACTTTTGCTGCTTTGCTTTTGGAATTCGTGGACTACACACAAACAGAAAATAAACATCAAATAAATCAAATCATTGGCAAAATGTCAAATTTCTGGTAAATTTTAACCAATCTTACTTACATTGCTGGGTAATGTAATTTCCAAATTGGGAGATTGGTCCGGACACTGTGTAGGTAGCTCTTCATTGCTTGCCTGCCGCTTTACTAGTTGCCTCTGTTGCCGGGATGGTCTGTTGGGGACACTGAAAGCCCGTTGCACCTGCTTCCGCTGACGATCTTTGCCTTGGTTGGGTTTTGAGTCTATGGGAAGCTGCTGCATGGAGTTTTGTAATGGACTGTACTTGGGGAGATCCCTTGGCGGTAAATATACAGGCTTTGGTGTTCCATGACTGCTGTTTCAGCAAGAATGGAGACACAGGTGAGAGGTGTGTAAGTAAAAGTACTTTGAACAAACATTGATTTTAAAGCTTGATACATCTATATTAGGCCTTTGGGCAGGGGTGTCCAATCCTGCTTCTGAAGGGCCAATGTCCTGCAAAGTTTAATTCCAACCAGCTCCAACACACATGCCTGGAAGATTCTGGTGAATCTGAAGACCTTGATTAGCCGGGTTCAGGACACGCTGATTCATAGCGCTCCGAAGCTTACTGAAGCAGTGTTTTGAAATCGGCCATCACTAAATAAGTCATTATTTTGTTTTTTAGCCACACCAAAAATATTATCGTCGCTTTATAATATTAATATTGAACCACTGTACTCACATGAACTGATTTCAATGTTTTTAGTACCTTTATGGATCTTGAGAGAGGAAATGTCATTGCTCCCTATGCAGGCCTCACGGAGCCATCGGATTTCAACAAAGATATCTTAATTTAAACAAAGGTCTTACAGGTGTGGAACGGCATGAGGGTGAGTAATAAATGGCAGAATTTTCATTTTTGGGTGAACTAACCCTTTAACGGAACATAGTGATTTGTGGTGCACAATTGTGGGACTTTTCATTGCACTCAGTGGAAGGATTCTGCGATTGAGACAGGTCTTAAATTGCCATCTCCCTGATCAGTGCCCTGACTACTGAACTAGGGAGCTGATTGAGACACACCTATTGTAATATAACCGTACCTGCTAACAGGGATCCGTTGGGCATCATGGTCAAGGAATTCTGTGATTTGGTTCAGGATTGAAGGCAAGGGTTGTAGGTTGTCTATTTGGTCCTACAAATATATATGTTTTTGAGCATGAGCACATTGTTTAAAGATATGTAAAACTTAAAGTCAGAAGTGTTCTGATCAAAGTTTGCAGCAAAGGCTTTGATGAGACCTGATGTTTTGTTACCTGTTTCATTACAGAGATAATATTGACCAGGAGATTGTGAAGGACCGCTAGACGAAGGGGCAGGTCTACATAGCCATCAAATCGAGCCATGGCCATTTCACTGTCTGGATCAGATACTTTCTGTAAGAATCCTCGCATTGGCTCCCAGTGTTGTTCTAGGAACTCATTCATAAAAAACATGTACTCTTCCTTTTCGCCAAATCTGGTGGATATTGAGATAAAATGGTTCTTGCTGATCATTTAAGAATCAAAGCTTAAAAAAAATCTTATTTTCATTTTGATATATAATCAATTTGCAAACATTTTGTAGACCTGATATAAGTTAACTTGAAGGTGGTGATAAATTTGCAATAAGTAATAAATTTAGCTTTAGAGATGGGACTTACAAGGTGAAGTTTGCAAGGTTTTGAATGACCTTGGCTGTCAAAGTGAGAGTGCGAAGGGTGTTTGTCTCTGGATAGGCTTGGGTGAGGCCGAAAAGTGATGGACTGAGGATCGCTGGGCATAAGAATCGAAGAAACAGAGATGCTGATATGAGACGGTGTCCGATGTCCGTTAGACCTCGCTCCTCACAATTTGATACCCAACTGGAAAAAATTTCATTCAGCTCTGCAGGGAATGAGCTGTTCATAGAAAGGAAAGAATTGATCATTTAAAAATAACTATCCTTTGGAAGACTTCTGACACCCATTTAGATTAAGTGAACATGGTAAATCTAGTTACTGTTAGGCATTGGATATTGCAGTTGTTCGGTCATCTTAGATGTGTTCTCTACAGAAAATACTTTGTACTTGTTATCTTTGTGTTCACACTTTCAAATATATTTTCAAGAGTGTGTTCGTTTAGGTTATCTTACTCATGCATGTCAGTTATTCTCTTTACAACATCCCCACATGTCTCCTTTAGATGTCTCTGGTTGATTGGTAGATCAGAGGCAGAGCATTTTAGAGAGTCTACCTCGCAGCTCTCTCCTCCATTATACAATCTGGATATAAAGTCGCCTATGGGTGAAGATTGGTACACAGGAGATTATAGAGGTAAATAAAATGACACATAGAGTTTTATTACAAGGAATGCAGTAGAATATTCCTTACCAAGTGTGTCTATGAGATACTTCTGGCCCACCAATTTCATATATTCATCAATAGCCTTTGTAGCCAGTGTATTCTCTCTGAAAATCAAAGCTTCATTTTCTCCCAAGCGCTGAACTTCTGCACTACCAAGATCAATCAAGAACTCCTGCACAAACAAAAAACATTCAGAATTTTGAAAAGCTTATCTGCCTTATCCTACAATTACTGCTGTTGCAAGTCACCTTGGCTTTCCCAATACTCTGGAGCACATGAACAAGTGCTCCTGCCAGTTCTTCTTTCTCCCGTACATTGAGAAGAGGTTCCAGGCTGCTGCACATACCCACATAATCCAATGTGACGTACTCTGCAAATTCCTTGTACCTCTCAATAGGTAGAATTTTCAGGTTCTTAAATCTGGCCTTGACTCGAATCGAAGCCTGCGGTCCAACTTGGTCCTTTGCAGCACTTGTTCCTGGGGGTTTGTAGGGAACGATGGGATACCATTTCTCTTGATAGGCCCGTCCTTTTATGTCTGCTAAAGCAAGAGCCACACTTCCAATAGGATGCAGAATAGAGTCATCCTTGGAATGGCGCTTCTTCTTGGAGTCTTCATCTCTAAAGAGGTGCAGGGTGATCTGGGTGACAGGGGGCAAGTTTTCAAGTTCAAAAAATTCGCCCCAGAATAGCTGGCAACCTCCTGCAGCACTACCACCATGGCCCGCACCAGCTGCGCCAGATCCTCCTTCAACTGCTTGACTGGAGCGTTGGGCGGACTTCCCCACGGCCCGGGTACTAGTACGAGCAAACAGTGTGCCATCAAGGTGGACCTCACAATAATATCGCTTCTTTGGGGGAAGGTCTTTTGCTTCGTTAACCCAAAGGCTCAGGGAGTTCTCAGTACGCTCACAGTTGTCCTGAAGGAACAAGACATTATAAGACTGTATAAACCATTAGCATTATTTCTAACAAATATTGTTAGAATAACAAATAATGACCAATTTTGAAGGACATTTAAGTTGAAGAATATACCTTATTTGGATGAGCAGCACGACGCAAGTCTTCAATCCAGCGGTCTCTTTCTGCAGCTGAACTGCACCCAAAGCAGTGGTTATTCTCTGAGTTTATGACCTTTTGTGAGTTGGACAAGGAAATACACAGAAAATAAGTAATTGGTTTGGATTGTGTATTGACATAAAGATGTCAATACAAGCAAAAGGAAAATGTACAATTTAAATATGCAACAAGCCTACCTGAAAACAGTACTTTTCCCCTAGAATAGAGCTGTGGACTGGCCTGATGACGGTGGTTTGGTCTGCACTCAGATCCAGGCTTTTTGCAGCGCTGACTGGAATGGATAAAGATTCTTTGGAACCGTACCTTGGTAGAAAGAAAGTGTGAAAGACTGGTAAACCGCATAGCATATCAAAGCATCAGATGATGTTTGTTCCCATTGATATTAGACATTACTACAGAGAGAATTTTGGTAAAATCAGTCTTTTTCTGTATTATGTAAATGATTCTCCACCTTGCAGCAACACTAAGTCCTGCAGTATTGAGCTGCGTGCTGCTTTTCCGTTTATCGTCACCCTGTAAGCGGCGCTTGATTAAGTTCTAGCATGAGAATGAAAAAAAGAAGTGTCATGAAAAAAATAAATATATTTATGCATGCATTTACTTCAGCAACAGTTTCAGATTGTACAGATGTCTAATGTATGACTCATGTATACTCACTTTGACACCACCATCTTGCCCTTTTATTTTGGTACCACTTTGGGGAACCACAGGATCTGGATTTAGCTCTAATGAGAGAAAGAAAAAACACTCAATATTAGATCATCACTTTAATATTCCACTTTTGTCTGTAGTATGAGCACTGAAGTTGGAGGTCAGTTCCTTTTTAATACAATTATTAATAATTTAAGCTAAAATTAACATGTGCGTGTGCATGTACTGTATGTTTTTCTGTTTATTTCAGTCTGGTGGGATAAAATACTGCAGAAAAACAGATAATCTCAATGCAATCGCAGATTCTGAAACCATGACAGGAAGCATATCATTTCCTTCCTTCTTATGAGCATAAGATCAATAATTTCCAGTTTAACAGAAAATGTAACTGTGTTAGTTGAATTCTGTTAATACGGAACAGAACCGAAATCTAGGGCTTATTTAATTTTTTATGTCAAAAATGAGCTTTTACTTGATCATCCATGCCTTTATGAAAGCTGGAGACCAGACAAGCATTATCATGCAGCGGATGTGCTCCCAATTTTGGACTTACACAATTATGGGGGTCGAACTTAGGGGTGCTTAAATCACAATTACAAAAGCTGCAGCTGTGAAAATAAATCAGCCTATTAACATGTTGTGTCTGCTGTAAAAGTCTGACAGTTTGCACTTTGACATGAATTTTAAAAGCAACATGAAGTAACTAACTGAATGAAAAAGTGCAACCTTAAAAACGGCAACACATTGTATAGAATTAGCAGCCACTCCCAACAGAAATGAAACTAGAGCTTATTTATGACAAGACCAATTGTGATGCATAACCTGGTATTAAAAGCACAAAACCTCTCGGTATATTTCCCACATACAGTCGGTGATAAATTAGGAAAAGCGGAAGGATGCCTTTATCACACAATGTCAATCATGGCATGGTCCTTTTTAGGAGCCTTTAGGTCGTGTGATGTCTCTGAAGCCATTGAATATAAGACTTTAACAGAACCAGGTTTGACTTAAGCTGCTAAATGTTCCATCACAGATGGATAGGTAGATGATCCTCTAAATTACCAGATCTAAATGCCGTTAGATGTTTATGGAAGCACAGAAATTTACAACACTGGAGGCTTTTCTTCTTTGCGTTAAATACAAATCAAGATTTGCATACATATATATATAAATCCTTGAAGGTCTGTACTGAAGGTCAGACCCTGCTGCTTAATAGGTAATGTTGTCTACTCTTTTCATGCTCAGAGTTCACAGCTTACGATGTTAAAGGGATAGTTCACCCGAAAATGAAAATTCTGTCATCATTTACTCACCCTCAAGTTGTTCCAAATCTGTATAATTTTCTTTGTTCTGTTGAACACAAAAGAAAATATTTTGAAGAATGTGTTGATCAGTTTTGAAGAACTGATCAGTTTTGGGGTACCACTGACTTCCATAGTAGTTTTTTTTTTTTTTTCTACTATTGAAGTCAATGGTGCCCCAAAGTGATCTGGTTACAAACTTTCTTCAAAATATCTTCCTTTATGTTCAACAGAACAAAGAAATTTATACAGATTTGGAACAACTTGAGGGTGAGTAAATGATGATGGAATTGTCATTTTTGGGTGAACTATCCCTTTAAGTTTAATAAACTATTGTATTTGAAAGCAGTACTCAAAATATATCTTGTGCTGAATTAACTGAAAACGAAGACCAATTTAAACTCAATTGTATTCTGCAGTCTCCTTACATTTGTTTCAATGCTGATTGTATTTCACATGCATTATACTCTCCAGCAAAATAATTTGATTTATTCATTTAAGAAGGCAAAGTTAAAATATTTTTTCTTACCTAGTGCCCCTCCACATACAATCCAACGCCTAAAACCCATGCTTTGGAGTAGCTTAGAATCAGTTTTCCTTTCAGAACATAAGACTCATAAATGCCCTTTTATGGCTTTTTTTTTACATTTAATATGAGTGTCTTGCATGCTTATGTTGAGCGCTAGACAGCAAACCCCATCAGTCTCAGTCATCATCTGGTATGGAACACCCAGTTGTGATATTATCTTCAGAAACTCAAAGGAAGCAATTTTACAAGCACACGCACACAGAACCACGTCAGCCATTTCCTCTGTGACTTATCTAGCTTCACTTTAGTCACTGACAGGCAGCCAAGATAGAGACAGATGATACCTCTCATTTCTTGAAGTTATCTTCAGCTTTTAAATTGTCAGGACACAGAGAACTTTAGGCTGTTACTTCCCCCCCAATGATCTTCACAAGAAATACAACTTTTGTGCACATTTGTTTGTACGAATGTCATTGTATTAGATGATATAATATCAAACCAACTGGAAAATATTTTTTAATATAAAACACACTGCACACATTTTCTTAAGTATTTTTTTTTTTTAGCAAAACATTTCACAAAATTCAGTTTATTATATGATAGGTATGCATGTTATATGAAAGATTTAGTGATTGAAATTACACCAATAGATACAAAAAAAATGTAAATAGTGTTCTAAAATAAGATGTAGGACTTTTTAGGACACCTGTAAGAACTTGAGGGGACTTTATACATCCTCTAAAATGACCTTGAGACCAGTTGGTTAAAATTAAAATTTGATCAGAAAAGTGAGGTTCTGAGAAAAGGTTGAATGTCACTTTTTGCTGATGCTACTTGGTTAGATATGTTGTATCTAATGCAATGAAATTAAGACACTTAAGTAACTCTGATACTGACCCGTGTGACTTCCACTGATGTTCTGGAGACTGACGCTGGAGAGACAACTGCTGGCCCGGTTCCGTACCCTCATCAGTGGCTGAATAAAATCAAAAGATAATGATTGGCACCAAGTTCACCTAAAATCGAAAGCATTTCCAAACAGACTGGACTGACACATCAAGGTCAGTTTAAGGGCATACAGTACATCCGCTAGTATAGTATAATATCTCATCTGTTGGCATTGTTGAATATGTCTGTTGTCCATTACCTCCTCCTCACGTGGGATAAGGATCTGTCCATCTTGAAGAAAACAGTTGCTAATATCCCAAACAGGAACGTCTTGTGGGGGGGCCCAGGAGAGCCGAACAGGTTCTTGGGCCACATTCTCAGGCTCACACTTTTCTTTGTCTTTTTTTCATAAAATATAAGAATTAACATGAAGCATTTCAATTTAAATGGCCTAGAAGCTTCAAAGACAAAACATGCCACAATGAAATCAGTTCCAACATCATAAGGGCTTAATTAGTTAAAATAACGATAGCAGTCATAAGTAAGTCCAATTACATGTTTAGGTCGTTATCCTTTGGGTACAAAGGTGAAAAACAATTTCTTGTTAAGCACTTCTGTGCTTGTTATCTTGTAGCCTATATTTTAGTCTTTCATTCTATCTCCATCTTGCACATCCTGTTATTGCACTTTCATTCTTTAGCGCCATTTAGTGGCATCTGCATGTACAATCCTTTACAAGGTTAGAAAGTGCGTTTACACTGTCCAACAATAGATGCCTTTCTAAGAACTCTACAAAAACCTTCATATAATGGTTTCGACTTTATTTAAGCTTATGTTTCTAGAACATTTAGCATTTAATATAAAGCTCTTACCATGCTCTGCAACAAGAGTACTCTGTAGACGCTGTCTCTTGAACTTCTGTGAGACCGTTTGCAAGTACTTTCTTATTTTACCCCTCTGCGTTGTGTCCTGGACCGTGGTCCCTGATGCCTGTGCGCTGGAGGACCCAGATGCCGAAGAGGAGTTTAGGACCGAAGATAGAAGGGACCCTGGTGGCTCTGAAAGAGCTCTGCGGAAAGGGTTTTTCCTTGAAGTTGCTGGCTTGTCTGCTTTGGAGGGGCTTTCGGCCCCTCGAGGTGCAGTCGAACACTTTTCCCCCGCATCTTCACTCAGAGCTTTGCGCCAACTCTGCATTTTATTCCATTTATTCGAAGCCCCTTTCTCCAGCTTCTCGATAGCCCCCTGTGCAGCCGTCTCTGTCTTGGCCCCTGTGTGCCACTTGTAGGTGTTGAGTAGCTTGCCATCCTCTGGTTGTTGTTGTGGGTCTTGATCAACCGGACTGTTTTGTTCAGGAGACAGTTCCATGTCCTCTTCAATCTGAGGTTCTGACTGCTCAGCACTCGCTTCTTTGTTCGTACCCATCTAGATTTCTTCTCTGTGATCCAATTTTGTGAACTCTTATGTTTTGTATGGAATGCAAGGTATTTTTGTGTAGTACCTCAAAGTGAGTTTCCTCAGCACTTTCCAGTTTTAGAGATTTTTAAATGTGTTGTATCTTCCTCAATTTCGAGTGCTCCGGATCTCATCATCCACTCACTTCACCTATTGGCCACTTCCTCAGATTGTTTTGCGCATCATCAATTTCAAAAGTCTGTCATTTGACTAAGGTCTTGTTTAAGTGCTAACTCTTACACTCACAGTTGTCTAGTTTGTGGTACATATATTACTTTTTGGCTTCGTTAAATTGGTGTGCGTAGTTTTAAATGATGCAGTCCTTGTGGTCCCCAGCTTTTGTAGGTATAAGCCCTTTTTTTTTTTTTTCAGAGCATACTTGTCGTCCAGCATTCAGGAAACCAGTCAGTTTGTGGGTGGGGAAATCAGGTTTGGTTCACAGGTTAAAGACAGATTATAATGTTTCCCAGATTGACCCAACAAATGCAACATTTCTGAAATGTTCTATGTCCTTCTTATTTCTAAAAATCTAAGAAATCATAATCTGTAAATTGACCTGGTTTTGTTCTTATTGTATACATAGTGTTTAATTGTAAAATGGTAAGGTGGTGACTGGTAAAAACTCTTATGATTATCCTAGTGTAACATAATCAAGATTAGATTTTTTTTGGATTAAATATGAACAGGATTGGCAGTTTAACCTAAATACCTGCTTGTTTTATTCAGTGACGGTTAAATTTCCTGTCATAACAAGCTGCACTTCCTGTCTCACTCTGGGGCCTGCTATGAAAACCACTTCCTGTCGTGGTAAAGACTAAGTCATTTTTTCAGCCTTTCCTTCAGTTTAAACTGCAACATACAAAAATCAACCTGTAACATTAGAGATCACACTCTTTATTTTCGCACACGTAATTCACACTTACATTACAGTAGCATTTCAAGGTTTTGAGTAACAGACTCCCAACCAATGTACAAAATATGTTTCATTAACAATTCAGTAACTTTTAAATTATATGTATTTTTCATACTAATTAGTGGGCTTCATTATTGTGCTTGCACTCTAAGTCCTGTCAGTGATGGCAGATGTCCACAAAGAATCCGTATCCTGTGAAAAATAAGGTTCAGATACAGATTGATGTGTTAGCTTGACAAGTATTTCCAGCATTGAACTATATGTTGAAATTAATTATATATACTATAGTATAGAATCCTACATACTTTGTAGTGTTCCCAGGTGGTTATCTCAGAATACAGGGAATCCCCAGGGCAGGACGTAGCTACTACTTGTCTATGTCCCAGAATGGTGAAATTCTCCTGCAGAAATCCGTTGCTCACTCCACATTTGACCAGATGATGGCGCACAAGCTCCATGTCATAATGGGAGGGTAAATGAGTGCTGTAGTTCCCAATGAAAGCAATACCGTACCCAACAGGATTACGTCCTTTAGTATGAGCTCCTACCCACGTCCAACCTCGACCTTCGTAGATGTAGCCATCAGACCCAACCACAAAGCTTGGAGAGACACATACACATAATACTTTCAAATTACTCAAAATGTCATCTTTTACATCCATTCTACTCAAAGAAAAAATAGGCACAAATGTGGTTCTATATATGCTCTGATAGTTTTTTACAAAAACCACAAACTAGGTCAGTGCCACTTTTAAGCATTTGACATTTTATGCATATAAACATTATATCTGTTCCAAAACCAGGTGCTGGTGTAACGGACGTAGGCCGGTAAGAGCTGTGCATGTAAACCTCATTCCCCTGATCTCAAGAGGCGCCGACACTAGAGACTGTAGTCTGTAGCCTCCTTGTTAGAGTGCCCGACACCCATGCCGGCGAACCCGGGTTCGAGTCCCGCTTAGCGCTGGCGGTTCGAACAAGAGGGGTTACACTGGCTTCTAAGGCAGCATCCGAACTTAAATGTAACCTTATAAGGGACTGTTTTGAAATGCTCTGCATAGCCAGCAACTCTGTCAACATCCTAAAAGCACTCCTCAATTAAAGCATTGACTTACAATTGATTCCTATAGAGTTTGGCATTAGCATGTTAATTGCTTATTATTACCGACGCACACACAGAAAAAAATGAAAACATTACATAATACACAAATATTGTATAAAAATAAAAACAATTATCCATTTGATATATTTAATTGTGCTAATACGGAAGAGGATTAGGGCCAAGCAATAATAAAAAAATAAAACCATCTTGAGATTAAAGTTGTTAAATTTCGAGAAAAAATTTGTTAAATTTCGAGAAAAAAGTCAAAATAAAATGTTGAGAATTAACTTGTTAAATTACGAGAAAAAACGTGTTAAATTTCGAGAAAAAGGTCGAGATGAAATGTTGAGAATAAACTCATTAAATGACGAAAAAAAACACCTTAAATTTCAAGAAAAAAGTCTAGATAAAATGTTGAGAATAAACTCGTTAAATTACGAGAAAAAACTCGTTAAATTTCGAGAAAAACGTCCGAGATAAAATGTTGAGAATAAAGTCATTAAATTACAAGAAAAAAGTCGTTAGATTATGAGAACAAATTCGTTAATAATTTGTTCTCATAATTTAACAACTTTTTTCTCGTAATTTAATGACTTTATTCTCATAATTTAATGAGTTTATTCTCAACATTTTATCTCGACTTTTTTCTCGAAATTTAACGACTTTTTTTTCATAATTTAACGAATTTGTTCTCATAATCTAACGACTTTTTTCTCGTAATTTAATGACTTTATTCTCAACATTTTATCTTGACTTTTTTCTTGAAATTTAACGAGTTTTTTCTCGTAATTTAATGAGTTTATCCTCAACATTTTATTTCGACTTTTTTCTTGAAATTTAACGAATTTGTTCTCGAAATTTAACAACTTTAATCTCGAGATGATTTTATTTTTTTATTATTGCTTGGCCCTAATCCTCTTCCGTATACTAAACTATATCTGATTAAAGGTCCCGTTTTTCGTGGTTTTTTGAAGCTTTGGTTGTGTTTATAGTGTGCAATATAACATGTGTTCATGTTTCGCGCGTAAAAAAACACAGTATTTTTCACATAATTTACTTATCTGTATACCGCTGTTTCCACTGTCATAAAAACGGGCTGATGACTTCCTTGTTCTGTGAAGTCCCTCCTTCAGAAATACGTAACGAGTTCTGATTGTACCAGCGGTTCCTGTGTTGTGATTCGACAGCAGCTTAGCGCACCTTGCCCGGAAAGGTCACGCCTCTTACCATAACGTGGAGATGTTTTACATGTGGATTATAATTTTCGGGAACTGAGTTTAACATAATTTGTAACCATTGATCTCTAAGTACAGCGTCCCTGGGAAGGCCAAACAAAGGTGATTGGACTGCGGGATGAAAATAACAGCGTTTCGACGACATGGCGACAAACACACTCTACGAACGCAACTCTTGCTCTTCTCCGTGGGAGTGCAACAAGACCACGCCCCCTTTTTTGTGTATTCCTGTGGGCGGAGGTTAGTCAAAAAACTGTTTTAGTGACGTCATTAAAGAAGGAAGTAGAGGGATGTAGTCCAAACTGGCCGTTCGATGTAGGCGACTTCTGTTAAATAAAATATCTCGCTTGGCATTGAACTTTGAGCTTTAAAATTTTACAGATTTTATTTATACTCTAACAACAACATTACACACTAACTAAAGTTTGAAACATGGGATCACGAAGAACGGGACCTTTAACACTTTCCAGTATTGAATGAATTATGGGATTCGTCTTGTCCGCCATTTTGGATTTATTATTGCATCCAAATATTCAGTAGGCATAAAATGGTATGTAAAAGAGTAGTATGTCTGGATTTATGGTATTCATAAAAAATTTTAAGGACAACAAGCAAATGTAGTATGTCTGGATTATCATACCTCATTCATATAGTGCATTGCATACTTTTTTTAATTGTTGCAAAATAATTACTTATTCAAAATAAGTACTTACTCAGAAAGTATGCAATTTCATATGTAGCCAGAGTGAGACACACTCAATATTAATGTATTAACTGCATATTATACAGTATATATGCACTATTTTAAATATAGTGTGAAATTGAGTGTTATGCCACTGTAACAGCCACCAATTGATAAAATATTTAAAATATATTATTAATTAATTTGCATACTCTGATTTTTTTTTAAATATAGTAGGCCTATTATGTATAAAATATAATTTGTTTTTAAATGTTTATTTCTTCATTGCAATGCATTCTGGGATTGCTTTCTCACTAAGAACCATTTGGAACAGCTTTCACACTGCCACCTTTGTAGGCAATGCACTACGTTTCGGAATAGAGCATATATTTGTGACAAAATCACGCTGAAGCAGATGGTACCTGTAGCCTAAGTCGTACCAACCCCGTCCCTTCTGGTGGAAATGTTGCATTGCCCTCATATTTTTAGAACACATCCGAAGGTTTAGACAGGGTTTGCTGGGAATCTCTGTGTGGTGAATATACAGATATGGCAAGGGTGGAGACAGAGGGGTGAGAGGAACCCGGGGCGGCGCTGCTCCCCATATACATCTAGGAATGATGGCAGGACACTCTGAAGGAGGGTAACACTTTTGTCAGCATGGCAATTGTTGGTTTAACACCAGTGTTTAAACAGGCTTTATTTGGTCTACTGGATGTACCTTTACTTACCCATGTAACGTAGCACAAACTCTTTAATTCCCTTTTCTATAAGACTTTCCATCCCAATGTCCCCTTGTTGTGGATGACTTCGTAGTGCATCTGCTACCTTCTCTTGAAGCAGAAATGAATTTGTGATCTTTTTAAAATTATGTCTGCGATAGCGACCTCTCAGATGAGTATCCGAGACATGATCCAACTCTTTCATAGTCCCTGAGTAGTAGCTCCTCAGCAGTGTGCTTAGTTTTATATCAGAGCAGTTAACAACAGAAAGGTGCTTCCCAAGTATGGCTCCGTCCATTCCACCCTGGACCTGAGCATCAGTGGCCAAGGATGGCACGCCTGAAAGAGTAAAAATCATGGGAGCAGATATATTGTCCCAACAACCATCCGGCCCAAGTCGCTCAGGTGGAGTTGCGTTCCAGAACTGCAGAAATGACAGGCCCAAGTTCTTGGCCAGTGGGAGTAGGTAGAAACCATGAGGCTGGTTACTGTCTTCATGAGCTCTTAACCCGGATTCAAGACCTAAAAGGAGGGGAGCAAGGGCAATCGTTGTGCCATCAGGAGTAAGAACAACTCCCCTCTCTTCATGACCATCTGTTATGAAATGATGAATGGCTTGGTTCAAGAAATTGGAGAGATTGTGGTTTATATTGAGCTGCTCTGTAATGCTGTTGTTTTTGTAGTGAATTTCATCTCTATTGTCAGATGATCCCAGAAAGTCACGTGTGATATTGTCATTTTGGTCCGCAATCTTGCATAGACTCGTCACTAAAGCCAGTGGACTTAGTCTTGGGTTTATATCTTCTAAGTGTGTAACAGCACTGATGAAGTCCTCCATGTTCCTCAGATGAACTGCTGTAACTAAAATTATAATATATTTTTAAAGGGTTAGTTCATCCAAAAATTATAATTCTATTATTTATTACTCACCTTCATGTCGTTCCACACCTGTAAAACCTTCGTTAATCTTCGGAACACAAATTAAGATATTTTAGATGAAATCTGATGGCTCCGTGAGGCCTCCATAGTGAGCAATGACACTTCCTCTCTCAAGATCCATTAATGTACTAAAAACATATTTAAATCAGTTCATGTGAGTACAGTGGTTCAATATTGATATTATAAAGCGATGAGAATATTTTTGGAGCGCCAAAACCCCCCCAAAATAACGACTTACTTAGTGATGGCCGATTTCAAAACACTGCTTCAGGAAGATTCGGAGCACAAATGAATCAGTGTATCGAATCATGATTCAGATCACGTTACAAACTGCCAACGGCTGAAATCACGTGACTTTGGCGCTCCGAACAGCAGATTTGATACACTCATTCATTTGTGCTCTGATGCTTCCTGAAGCAGTGTTTTGAAATCGGCCATCACTAAATAAGTCGTTATTTTGTTTTTTTTTGGCGCTCCAAAAATATTCTCGTCGCTTTATAATATTAATATTGAACCACTGTACTCACATGAACTGATTTCAATATGTTTTTAGTACCTTTATGGATCTTGAGAGAGGAAATGTCATTGCTCCCTATAGAGGCCTCACGGAGCCATTGGATTTCAACTAAAATATCTTAATTTGGGTTCCGAAGATTAATGAAGGTCTACGGGTGTGGAACGGCATGAGGGTGAGTAATAAATGACAGAATTTTCATTTTTGGGTGAACTAACCCTTTAAGAAGCACATTCAAGTTAAAATGGCCGTGTCTGCTCTTACAGTATGTTAATAATGTGGATACATGCTGAGCAAAGCAGAACTACAATTACATTATCGAGTCAGACTGGACAGGAAAAAAAATGATAAAATATTGCTTTAGTCTGACTGAAATCAAAATGTTAAAGTGCTTGTAAAGAAACATGTTATCAAATGTATAACATGGAAATTTGAATGTAAATAAATTGAATATTTATAGTTTACATACCTGAGCTCTGAATGAGTGTGTATATCCCAGACATGGTAATCCATAGTGCTCCAGGTCTCATTATTAGGACTAAATATTACTACTTGGTACTAAGTGCTTGATTTGAATGCAGTGTATGAGAACTTAAACTGAAACACAGAAGGCAGGACACTCCAAATTCTGCATTTTCACGTCATTTAGGTGGTGTATTCCACCATGACAAACATGTTTTTGTGGTGTGTCAGAGTACGTGTGTACTCTGATGTGAGTAAAGGTCTTCCCCATAATTTGAATTTAGCTACTAATATTGATTTTTGGATGGCAGAGACTAACACATCTGCCGTTCTGTTTGTTGCGTAAGGAGGAGTGCCTGGTTACTGGAAATGAGAGAGGTAAAGGTCATAGCTAGATGGGTAATACTTTACAATAAGGTTCATTTGTTAACATTAATGTATTAACTAACATGAACTAACAATGAGCAATACATTTGTTACAGTATTCATTAATCTTTGTTAATGTTAGTTAATAAAAATCCAGCTGTTCATTTTTTGTTCATGTTAGTTTGTTAAGTTGTTATGTTAACAACTCTTGATTTTAATAATCTATTAGTAAATGTTGAAATTAACATTAACTAAGATTAATAAATGCTGTAGAAGTTTTGTTAATTCTTAGTTTGTGTTAACTAAATAAGTAGTTAACTAATGAAACCTTACTAGATGTTGCGTTTTATAATGTAATGACAAAAAAGTAAGTTGTTGAACATCTGCATTCATTTACCTGAAGAATGAGCAACATGCATCATGAATATGTTGATTTACAAGAACACCAAAGAAACTGAGTTGAGAAATTCTTCCCTCTTGCGGCCAAGAGAAGCATTGCACATGACGTCACAGCAGCAGCGCGAATGAGTCTGGAGGGCAGGGAGTGATTTTTCTATATAGGAATCCTATCAAAAACTCAAAATTCGTATGTTTTGCGTCGTTTATGGTTGCTCAAATCGATAAAATCGAGAACCCAGAAGGTGTTTATATCGTTTACATAACTTATACCATTTTTTTATAACTTGTATCGTTTTTTAACTTTAAAAGTTGTCGCCTTTAATAGCGTTTTGCGTCTGCTGATACTGAAATGAATATGGATACCTGCTTACCTCATTTGTTTTTGACTTGGTTAAATATCCACATTCTTCATGGTATCGTTTGAGGGAAGCTATTTTATCCCTTTGAATGATAATTTGGTGGGCTGGTTACCATGAGAACAAGTGTCACGCGCTGCTGCTTCAGCCATCATATTGTAGAAAATGTCCAAATAAATAAATGTTTAAAAAGCTGACAGACGTCGATTCAACAACAAAGACAACACTTTCAAAAACACTCAGCTATGTGATTATTTTATTGAGTGATAGGGAGTGGGTTAAATAAGTGACATTATTGGCGTCTTCCACCCTAACTTCACTAGCAGAAAGGCACCGCGATGTAAATAAACCCAGACTAGAACTGAACGCGGCGTGACGGCAGCTTCACATTCTCTATATCTATCTCCTCGATGGCAGGAAAGTCTTTCAATTCAGTGGAAAAGTCGCTCATCTTCATAATATAAAGATCACGTCCAACATATGTTGTGATTTTCTGTTTATACCTTTCTAAATCAGCACAGAAAGGACTTTTCTCCATCTCTTCCATTCTAATTTTCACTGCTTGCCCTCCACCGGTATTTCGCGCGTCCCCAGAACCGCGTGATTGCAAACAACCTATTTTTAAACAAAAAGGCCAAGGCTGTTTTGGAATACTAGCTTACTACTTATGAATACTGTATACTGCCTACTATTTGTTTTTTAAATAGCAAGTGAAATTCTGGGCATTATTTCATAAATGCTTCATACACTAGTATGTTCTATGCATACATAGCCTACTATTTACTGCAGAGTACTATGTTAGTATGCTATCCAAAGTATTCTACCAATAATGTGGACCATTTGGATCCTTCTACTTTTGAGGTTTTTCTAATAATAGCTGCCGTTGTTTTGAGAAACACCTGTTTGAACTGCAAATAATGATTTTAATCCAGTTTTAACATGTCATAAATGGCATGCTTGGCATTTGAACATTGTACTTTAATCCTGATGGTGTCCTTTTAGGTAATTATTGCATTTTGGCATGTAAAAAAAACCCAAAAAAAAACAAAGAGAATATTTTTTTCAGAATTTATTTCATGTGCATGTGGTTTCACAAATTAATAGATAAAAGTAGATAAAAGTGAATAAATCAATTGACTTGTCATTCCCAATGTACTGTAGATTGTGCCAAGTGAAATTATTGGAAAAATAAAACTTTATATATATATTTATATAATTTTTAAAGTTCTTTTACAGGCATTGTATGTCAATAGACATCTATATGACAGGATGGATTTTGATTGCTTTCATTGTCATTTCAAACATTGAAATATCTGTAGGAGAATGAAAACCACAATATTTGACTGATAAAAAGTTTAGTTTTATATTTAATACTTTAAGCAAACATTCAGAGGGAACATAAAATGCTATAAAAAAATTACAAAAGTTTTCTGAGGTACCTTGACTATATGATAAATGTTAAAGAGGTAACGTTTTGCAAAACGTTACATTTTAGAATTAAGTTTCTGGCACAACACACACCTTCATATTGTTTAAATCCAGGATGTGTAAAGCGTACCATTTTAAAGTTGGGAAAAAAATCTGTCAAAGTAAATTTTGTTGCTAACTTGTCTGAGCTGTATGTATTGCAGGGATATATATACCAAATAAGTGAGAAAGTGCTGTATATTCAGGGACAATTATGCAGTACAAAAAAGTGAACAGCCATTTACCCGCAGTCGAGACATACAAATTTGAGACATAAAAACACAGATGGTCTTTTACCCCAAGATTTGAGTGAGGGTAAATACTAGATCTTGACCACCAGGTTTTATTCAGACATTTAAGAATAATTAAAGAACCTGAAAAAATAATAGAGAATTTACTGGAATATGAGCATATTTGCAGCCACAGAGGTCAATTTAAAAACTGGGGGTTGTGGTAAATGATATAACAATATAATAACAATAAAAAAACTATTAAATCATGACTGGCCAAATGCCTGGTCAAACAGCAGTGCTTTGTTGCAGTCAAACGAAACATGATTATGATCTAAATAATGACCTTTGTAAAAGAAAATTGTGGTTCTTTGATAAGAGGATAAGAATACCATGTTTAGACAGCACGGTAAAAGGCATTTATTCAGTAGATTTGGTTCCGTTGTAGTCACTCTGCATGTCCGCATCATCCTCGGCAGCATCAGAGCTGTCAATCATTCCCCGTCTGCCACTACCTCCTGAGCGCCTCGGTGTGCTGCTGAAGGATGATGGTTCATTGCCTCGCCTGAAATGTTACAACAAATCTTAGCATAAAAACACATAATTTTCACTGTAGGTTTCTTGGTACCTGCTACATTTGTGTTAGCACATTAAAGGATTAGTTCACTTTCAAATAAAATTTTCCTGATAATTTACTCACCCCCATTGTCATCCAAGATGTTCATGTCTAGGTTTTTGATGAAAACATTCCAGGATTATTCTCATTATAGTGGACTTCAATGGCCTCCAAATGGTTGAAAGTCAAAATTACAGTTTCAGTGCAGCTTCAAAGGGCTTTAGACGATACCAGACGAGGAATAACGGTCTTATCTAGTTAAACGAACGGTAATTTTATTTTTTTTAAAATACAACTGTATATGCTTTATATAAACAAATGATCGCCTTCCAAGTGCTTCCGCCAAAACCGCACTTTCGTATTCATCAAAAAGCTTACGCTGTATGTCCTACGCCTTCCCTATTCTACTTACGGAAAAAATGGAACTGGTGCTGCGTTCGTTCCGTAAGTAGAATAGGGAAGGCGTAGGACATACAGCGTAAGCTTTTTGAAGAATACGGAAGTGCGGTTTTGGCGGAAGCACTTGGAAGGCGAACATTTGTTTATATAAAGCATATACATTTACACTTTTTTTCAAAAAGGCCGATCGTTTCGCTAGATAAGACCCTTATTCCTCGTCTGGTATCATTTAAAGCACTTTGAAGCTGCACTGAAACTGTAATTTTGACCTTCAACCGTCTGGAGGCCATTGAATTCCACTGTAAGGAGAATAATCCTGGAATGTTTTCATCAAAAACCTTAATTTCTTTTCGACTGAAGAAAGAAAGACATGAACATCTTGGGAGTAAATTATCAGGAAAATTTTATTTGAAAGTGAACTAATCCTTTAAGTCTCAAACCTTTTTGAACCAAGAGACCCATTTCATAATCCCAAACTGTTTACAAAGCCCACAAGAAGTCAATGTGATTAAACTTTTTTTTTTTTTTTTTTTTTTTTTTTTGGCAGAACTTCCAGTGAACTATCCTGAAGTGTGACCCCAACTGTCTTACAGCTAAAAATATATTTTTTTTATATATTTGAATCCACCCATTTATCCAAACTGGAGCACCCTAAAGTGCACCCATGCCAACATAAGGAGTACATGCTAACTCCACATGGAAAGGCTTCTGGGCTCAGCTGGGACTCAAACCAGGGACCTTCTCTCTATGAGATGACTGTTACGTAGGGCTGCACGATTTTGGGAAAAGATAAAATAATGTGGAGCAGCATTTACTGCAAACCCAGCCGCTCTGAATTTGATAATAGCACTAAAGCACCAAGCCGAAGGTTGGCCCCTGGGCAATGTCGGGCCATTTTTGAGTGTCGGTCGGCTTAGTTTTTCGGTGGCTGTAGTCGGTACACCGTTGGCTGTAGTCGGATGCCGTCAGGAACACTCAGACACATGATGTAAAATTTGAACAGCCTTCTGTCTGTACCGCCTTGACTTGTTTGCTCACTGTTTTGCTATTATTATGCACTTTGACTCATTCATTAAACCGAACAGCAATCAGAGTTCTCTCTCTCACCCGATGCCAATTCTACACGTTGAATCGGCCAAGAAAAAGTATAGAACACAGTGTAGAACACACCAGGAAAACTTAGTCAGCCGACACTTAAAAATGGTCTGATGTTGCCTGACGTCTGATTGTCGGAATAGTGTCCTAGGCTTTAAAGTAGCCCAATTCCACTGAAAAACTGAGGGTCAGGGTTTTTTGGGCCGATTCACCATGTTCCATGGGTGAGAGAGAACTCTGATTGGCTGTTCCGCTTAGCGAACGAGTCGGTGCACGAAAATAAAAGCGAAAGTGATGAAAGCGAGCAAAGAAGTCAAGATGGCACAGACAGACGGCTGATATAATTGTACATCATCTTACCAGAGCATTCGAATGCACAAATATTTTCATAATAACATTAGCCGACTGGAATGAAGCAAGTGATCAACATGATTGGTATTCAAAATGGTAAGCAAGCGCTGCTTTGTTTACGGTTTGTATATCTGCAGTCCTAGTTTATGTTTCCCTTTTTGAATGACGAATATATACTACTGATACCTGCTGCTATAGACATTTATTTACTTACATGCAGGTGCAGAATACATGTGCTAGATTGTCACCTTTAGGCCTTTTGGTGCATTCAAGCGCAGCTGACACAAAGTCGGCTTTCATCACCGCTATTACTTTGATGTAGGCTTGGTGCATCCCAGGCTTAAGACATATTGTGATTTCAATTTTATTGCGATTAATCATGCAACCCTAGTGCAACCCACTGAGCCACCCTATATATTCTCACTATTTGGAAATCCTGGAATACAGCATTAAAAGAATAATACACAAAATATATCAATCACAGAGGCCTTGATTTAAAAGATGTTAAGAACTATTATGAGAAAAATACAGTAACATGTCTAACTTTACTACAGTTAAGTGTCTGACTTTGTTTCATTGATGATTGGTATAGAATACTCGCAGCTGGACTTGTACAAATGTGCATCTGAAATACACAGCGATAAATCACTTCTACAGCAGAGTCGTAATGTACAGGCAAGTCGCCAGAATACAGCCACAAGCATCCTTTACCGTGGAAAGTGGTATGAAACATCAGTTTGTTAGAGGTTAAAGGCAGCGTTAAAACCTCATTAGTAAACCTGTAAACAGGCTAAATGAGATTAGTTCAGGAAACTGAACCATGCTTTTAGAGGGAAGAGGGAAATATGGTCAAATATGCTTCTTTGCAATAATGCGATGTTTGTCAAGAGCATTAAATTAGGATTTAGAGGAGAGACCATTAATAATGGAAGCATTGATAAATAATTAATACCTAATTTATAATATGTTTATAATTACAAAATGGATAGTTCTGGTCATATAAAGTGTTTCTGTCATTTAAGTAATCTATATGAATTGAGCGGTTTAATCCAGAGATGATCACTTATATAACGAACAGATATCATTTATTCAAATATAAACATCAACGCTCAAACGTGCTTACTTGACGTGTGAAAACCAAACAAAAGTTTTGTTTTCGCACGTCACACAAGTATGTTTATTGTTGGAATGAAACAGAAGTCGCGATAGTCTTTTCTTCCCTATTGTGACATATATCTGCGTGAAACAGATTCGCGAACAAGAAAAAAAGTAGGGCGGAATTCAATTTTAATCCATCAGGAATTGATTGGATGGTTGTGGTTTGCCATTGGTCGAGTGACAGTTTGCCCCACCCTCGCGCCAGTAAACACATCATCAGAGGAAAAAAAAGAGATGTCATTACAAGAGGGAGGGGAAGTTATTTTGATTAAAGATTATATTGGCACATTCGTTTAAAAAAAAAATAATGATGTGCATGGATAAATAATTTATAATAAATACTGCAATATTAAAAAAAAATATATATATATGGGTTTGGAACAATTTGAATGATGACAGAATTGAAACTTTTCAGTGAGTTAACCTTAATACTTATACCATATTACAGTCTTATGTGTGCACTCTGCAAAATGTTAAAAGATATGTAATAAACCATATTTCGCTCTTGCAGGCAAGAAATATATTTGTGACAAGTAAAAGGAAAGAATTGTTAAGAGTAGCTACATCTTCTGTGTCAACTTCTGAGCACAGAGGTACCTGCATAGTCACTGTGTGGGTTCAGGATTGCCTCTGCAACAGAGATAGACAATCTTCGGTTTGCAGTTTATAAAAAGAAAGGATTTGGGCTGTGCTAACAAGCGCTGAGAATTTGCTCAAAGCTTTGTCTAAAAGTGTATTCATTACCCAAAGATTTCACTACTTTCTGCTGTGCTTAAAGGATTAGTTCACTTTCAAATTAATATTTCCTGATAATTTACTCACCCCCATGTCATTCAAGATGTTCATGTCTTTCTTTCTTCAGTCAAAAAGAAATGAAGGTTTTTTGATGAAAACATTCCAGGATTTTTCTCCATATAGTGGACTTCAATGGACCCCAAACGGTTGAAGGTCAAAATTACAGTTTCAGTGCAGCTTCAAAGCGTTCTACACGATCCCAGATGAGAAATAAGGGTCTTATGTAGAGAAACCATCGGCCATTTTCTAAGATTTTTTTAACATTTTATAAGTTTTAACCATAAATGCTCATCTTGAACTAGCTCTCTACTTCTTCTCTATTTGAATTCCGGCAGTGTAGATGCTGCTAAGTGTATTACTGCCCTCCATAGGTCAAAGTTTGAATTAAATTGTCATATTCAATATGCTAGTGCAAGTATATAACACTTAAGGTCATTGCACACTGAGTCTGAAATTCGCATGCGAAACTTTCGCACGTTAAAAAATAAATTCGACCTCACGTTATGTCAATCGCGTTTGCACACTGCCTCCGAAACTTTTGTCCGTCAAAAAAATATTCGGATCAGGTTCGATTTTCTGCGTTTTTCGCATCTGTGGCACGCATTTTGAGAGACATTTTGACAATTCAGAGCCACCGTACGTGAACGCAAAAATCCAAAATGTCATCTGACAAGTTGATCCACGTCGTCTACAGCACAAAACAGCAGCACTGAATGACAAACAACGTGAGGAATACAAAGAGACCGAATATAAAGACATATTGTGCCAGTAGTAAAGCATCAAACAGAGCCAATGACATCCTGAAGTAATCTTTGAAATGCTCGGATAATCCCGCAGCTCCTTGATGAGGTGAATTCTCCTTTCTCTCTATGCAATCTCGGGATTGAATGGATCCAATATTTCCTCTTTCTTTTTCTATTTTTAAGAAAAGAGGAGACAACTAATCGTGCTCACTGCTGCTTGAAGACTTCATTTTGTATTGTTTTGCGATTTTTTTCGCAACGCATTCATTAATACGCATCGGACTCAGTGTGCAAGGTCTCTGTGCGTGACGAATTTTTAGGATTGCGAATACGAAAAAATGCATGCGAAAATTTCGGACTCAGTGTGCAAAGGCCTTTAGTTCAAACTTTGACCTGTGGAGGGCAGTAATACACTTAGCAGTGTCTACACTGCTGGAATTCTAATAGAGAAGGAGTAGAGAGCTAGTTCAAGATAAGCATTTAGGGTTAAAACGTATATAATTTAATTTAAATTTTTTTTTTTTTTGAAAATGGCCGATGGTTTCTCTAGATAAGACCCTTATTTCTCGTCTGGGATCATTTAGAACGCTTTGAAGCTGCAATGAAACTGTAATTTTGACGTTCAACCATTTGGGGTCTATTGAAGTCCACTATATGGAGAAAAATCCTGGAATGTTTTCATCAAAAACCTTAATTTCTTTTCGACTGAAGAAAGAAGGACAAGGACATCTTGGATGACATGGGGGTGAGTAAATTATCAGGAAAATTTTAATTTGAAAGTGAACTAATCCTTTAACCACTTTGACATTAGACGCCATGTCTTTGGAGTGCTCTGCGTACCTGAGTTTGCTCTTGAGGGTAGTGACCTCGCGGCTCATGGCATCATTGGCCTCTGTGGCCTCATCCAGCTCTCTCTGAAGCTTCCTGCGGGCCGCAGTGATTCGCTGGGACTCCTCCTCGCTCTCTTCCAACTGCCTCTTCAGCTGTTTGACGCGGGCATTCGCCTTATCCGCCTGTGAAAAAGAAATACTTTTCAGGCCAAGCGCACACTACATTGCATAACTGTCAGTTTATAAGATAATTTCCCCTCGGACTGTAGGTATGATCTCTAAATTTTATGGGAAAAGTATAGGAAAAGAGCAGTACAGCAGCTAACCTGGTCTTTGTATTGTTCTGCTTGTTTTCGTTCATCCTCCACTTGGGTTATCAAATCCTTCAGTTTTTTATCCTTCTGGCGAACTGCCTTTGCGGTGTTCTGCTTTTCTCTGCATTAGAAAGAAAAATTCAGTTTTAAACCAAACTGCACCAAACAAGATGAAACAATATTATCTCTGATGATGTCACATCTTCAGATGTCTGTTATATATAATCATGAGCTTTTAAAGTTATTTTCCTTTCCTGAGATCTACATGCACTACCGTTCAAACGTTTCCTTCCTGTGATGGCAAAGCTGAATTTTCAGAATCATTACTCCAGTCTGCAGTGTCACATGATCCTTCAGAAATCATTCTAATATACTGATTTGCTGCTCAAGAATCATTTCTTATCATTATTAATGTTGAAAACAGTTTTGCTGCTTAATATTTTTTGTGGAAAAACTTTTCTCGCCCTTGCCGTCCCTTGGATAGCTTTAGAATAAACTACTTGCCTGCTCTCCTGCTCAAGCTGTTCCTCCAATTGTGCCACTTTGGCCTCAAGAGCAGAAATGGAGGACTTAAATTTGGATTTAACTTGGTTCTCCATCTCCTGGAGTTTAGCTTTCAGCTCTTTATTCTGTCTCTCCATCAACTGTCTGGCGCTCTCGTTCTTTTGGGATGTGGTGCGTTCGGCCTGGAGCTCGTTGGTAAGCTGGTCAACCTGAAGGATGTAGAAAACAGCTGAGGAAATGACATCGATTTCATACAAATTACAAAGTTCTGTCTCTATAATGGCATTTCCATTGATTAGTGTGTTTATGGCTATACATTATACTATTCATTTAAAATATTAATTTAATATGTGATTTATATGTTTCTCAAAGTTTGTCAAAAAATATCACAGTTTTCTGCTCCATAATGTAACACATGTACCTGCTGGGCACTCTTCCTCAGCCTATCATTAAGCAACTCCATATTGCCCTGCTCCTCCTCCAGCTCTTCCTCCAGCTGTTGGATCTTCGCTTCTAGCCGTCTCTTCTCATCAGCCAGCGCAGACCTTTGAGGTTCAGTCAAGCCACATATTAGTTTAAATCAGAATGTGCTTAGAGCACATTTTTGCCATAATGTTTCAGTATAAAATTGCTGGTATGTCTAAAAAGTGAGATATTTCACATAATTGAAACCTAGAACTACACTCTGTTCCCATACAAACAGTCACACTAAAGTATGTCCACCATTAATTGTAACAGTGAACCACATGCTCCAACGGAAGTCAATATATTAGAGGATCATAATGAATTCCACAGGATTAGAATATCGCTATTATATTTTATGTTGTCATACTCACTTTCCAGATGCGTTGCTGGCCAACTCATCAGCCAGTTCATCTCTCTCAGCTTCAGCTTGCTTTTTAGCCCTCTCAGCTGCAGCCAAGTCCTACATTTAAAGAATTTAACGAAATTCTTCAATAATCAAGGTGAGACGATCATGCAAATCACTTCAGTGGAACCCCTGCAACTTAATTATGTACTTTAAATTACCTTTTAAGATTTTAAGTAATGCAAGCATTTCAATAAATTTCACAAAATATTGTCATTTAACATTTCTATTGTTATTTTTCTTATTTTCTTATTTTTTGAAAATACCAATTACAATATCTATATCAGTTTATTTTAGTATATTTTCAAAATATAATAATTCTGTATTTGCATTTCTATCACAATCAAACCCCCTGCAGTTCCATCATGAGCCCATAGGGGTTTCGTGAGCCTTTGGTTGTAAAAGTTAGCCTATTCAAATAACCCAGAATTGTCTTAGTTTGGAAGTAATACATTTGCTTGAATAAAAAAGCTCCATACACACCACTTTTTGGACAAATTGGTTCAGTATGTTATTCACAGAAGCCTCACCTCTTGCATCTGTAGAAGTTCAGCCTCCAAAGTCTTGGCCTTCCTCTCGTTCTCCTTAGCACTGGATAAAACTTCCTCCCTGGCAGCTCGAGCATCGTCAAGCTCTCTTTGGAAGTCCTTCATTTGAGCCTAAGTTATACACACCAAAGTAAAAGTCAAAACACATCTTTTTACCTATGCATTTGTTGATTGAGCACTGTGCTACGTCCGAACTGTTTGCATCCTATTTTATACATATTATCTTTTTATTCTTTAATTTTTTTTCCTGTTTTTATTTCATTTTTAATGTATTTTATATCTTTTATGTATCATCACTGTTATTTCTATTCATGTTCTATTTTTATTCTTCTTCTTTATGTAAAGCACTTTGAATTACCATTGTGTATGAAATGTGCTATACAAATAAAATTGCCTTGCCTTGCCTTGCCTTGCCTAAAAGGTAAAGCACACCTAAATAATTACTAAAAAGCCTTATATTTATAATTATAATTATATTTCAATAAATTTTGTTTTTACCTGGAGTTTGCGGAGCTGCTTGATCGCCTCGTCTCGACCCTTGTTAGATGTCTCAATCTGGCCCTCAAGGTCTTTTATGTCTCCCTCCAGTTTCTTCTTGGAAGCAGCTATTGCAGTCCTTTGCTTGCGCTCATCTTCAAGTTCAGTTTCCAGCTCACGCACCTGTCGTTAAAGATGTTTGTTTAAACCCTTATACACATGAATGTGGATGTCACAGTCTGAGCGAAGAAGAGGTTCTGCACCTGTTTGATCAACTGCCTCTTCTTCTCCTCCCCTTGCTCATCTCTGCCCTGGAGATCTCGCTCAAACTGGGCCTTTAGAGCCTGCATGTTGACCTCTAGACGCAGTTTTGCATCCTCTGCCGCCTGTAATTCATCCTCCAGCTCTTCCAACTGTGTCTTCATCTCTTCCACCTGAGCCTCCAGACCACGTTTTGACTTCTCAAGCTCATGCACCTAAAATTTGAAAATGAGTTTGATTGAAATTTCTCTAACCTTAAGGTCTGTTTAAGATTGATTTGTTTAATAGTTTACACTCTGAACTTACGTTTTTGCCCACATCATCTTTGGAGCTGACCAGGTCCTCCATTTCAGCACGAAGGGCTTTATTGGCTCTCTCGAGCTCCTCACGGCCTTCTTGAGCTTCTTCGAGAGCTCTAGCTAAAGACAGAGCCTTGGTCTCCTTCTCTCTGGCCTCAGCCTCTGCGCGATCCCGCTCATCTGCATACTTATTAGAGATGCTCTTCTCTTCAGCAAGCATCTAAAAGGAAACGGTAGAAGTGAAGATATGCCCACACCCAATGGCAAAAGATGAACTAAGTGATTAAGTCGACATTTTGTGTAATATTTTAAGAAATAATCAGAAACCTGATCAAACTTCTTCTGTTTCTTCTCAAGATTGGACACCAGCTGTCTCTGGCTGTCCAAATCCATCAGTGTGTCCTCAAGCTCTTGTTGCAGTCTGTTCTTGGTCTTCTCAAGCTTGTCATAGGCTGCTGCCTTCTCCTCAAACTGAGTATTGGATGCCTCCAGGTCTCTCTGCAGCCGCTTCTTACCCTCCTCTAAAAGTTCTACGTTTCCTGACACCTCTTCCAGCTTCTTCTTGAAGTCAGAGAGCTGTGGACACAAAGGATATTCAAAAGGTAAATATTGAAGTGTGAATGGAGCAAGACCACAGATTATTTATCTTATCGCTAACCTTACCTGAATGTTCAATGTCGAAACCTGTCTCTCCACGTTCCTCTTAGCTTCTGCTTCCTCCTCAAGCTGCTCCTGTAGGGCATTACGGTCATCCTCCATTTGTCGTAGTTTGGTAGAGAACTGGAGCTTTTGTCTTGTCTCTTCAGCCAGCAACTCCTAAAAATGTCAATCCAAAATACATGTAAGCCAACAACTCAAACCCTTTTCACATTGATAAATGATGGTTAGCTTAAAGCTTCTGGTTTGAAGCTATAAAAAAAACACTCCATAACATAGCACATACCTGTGTATCTTGGACTTGAGAACTCAAGCTTGCCACATCCTTGCTAAGCTTTATGTTTTTCCCCTCAGCTTCATTAAGAAGGTTGGTAACGCTCTCCAGTTCCACCTGTCAGGCAAGAACCACATGTTAAACACACTGTGTTTGCTCTAAGACCAAAAACTTTTAATCTAACAAAAATGTTGTAGGTTCTCCCAACAGCAACATATCTATACATCCTCCACCATCACTCACAGTGATTTTAGAGACCCGATCTCCAAGCTCAGTTTTCTGCCTCTCGCTGTCATTGAAACGAGACTGCAGGTCAGCAAGCTGTCCTTCCACCTTCTTCCTCTTGTGTTCAACATCCTGTTTGCCCTGAGCAAGAGAACGGATCTCCACGTGGAGTTCTGATGTCTCCTTCTCCAGAGCTTGCTTGGCTTTCTCCAGGTTTACTTTCACCTAAAAAGCATTTTGTATATATTTTACATAAGCACTTTGGAGTTCTTCAGAAAGTTAAACATGTCAACAGAAGATACTGTATGGTGGCCTACCCTCTTGGACTGCTCCAGCTGCTCTGTAAGCTCCTCCAAAGCTTGGGTATGTTTCTGTCTCATCTCTTGCACCTGAGCCTCATGGACACGACTCTCTTCCTCCATGGCTCTCTTCAAAAGAGTCACCTCCTGCTCACGTTTGGCCCTGAAAAAATACGCATCTTGACGATCAGGTCAATGGTGTCTAGTAAACCTTCTCTTGATGCATAATATATTAAATCAATCCAATGCACTTCAGATTAAAATTAAGTGCATCAATTCATCATATCAAGGCACCTAAGCTCTTGCTGAGTAGCTGTGGTGTCTAATGTGTCCTCCAGCTCTGATTTGAGAGCTTCAAGCTCTTCTCCTAAGTCTCTCTTGGTCTTTTCAGCCTTATTCCGGGCAGCCCGCTCTGACTCTAGGTCTTCCTGAAGATCTGAGATGTGTCCCTCCAGCTCCCTGATCTTCTTCAGTGCATTGTTTTTCTGAGCTGTCTCATCCTCCAGTCTGATGTAAATGCAGAGAGAATACAAAAATTACTATAGGTTTGTGAAATATGACATGAAAGTACCTCCAAATTAGCTTAATAGACATTTTTAAATTGCTTAATATCTGTATACCGTGCCAATGCAGCCTGAAGCTCCTCCTCTTTCTTAGCAAGCTGGGCTTTCAGATCAGCAATCTGAGCTTGAAGTTCAGCAATCTGCTCCTGAAGGTCATTTGATTCACCCTCTAACTTCCTCTTGGCTTTTTCCAGCTCCTGTCGAGTCTTCTCCTCTTTTTTCAAGCGCACTACAGATTACAAAAACAAACATTATCACTTATGAGAGTCATTTAGTAATCAGACGTTAACATGATTGATTTTCAGACAAACATTATCATTATGTATAAAAAGTGAATAATGGGACAAACCCTCCAGTTCTGAGATCATTGACTCATGCTTATTCTTCAGCTTTGTCAGGTTTTTGGATTTTTCTTCTTCTTCAGCTAGGTTTGAGCTAAAATCTGCTATTCTTTCTTCTAGAAGCTTCCTCTCCTGCAAACAGAGTACTTAAAATTGAGTACACCTAAATTGCCACCACCACCACCAAAATATGCCATCTTTAAGAAAGAAGACGAAAAAAAAAAGTTTGTTGAAATCAAACCTTCTGCAATTTGTTGTTATGGTCCTCCATCACCAGGATATCATCCTCTAACTTCTTGATCTTGGCATCACATGTAACCTTCTCCAGTTGCAGCTTCTGACGAGCATCCTCTTCCTCTTCAAGATGTTCCTCAAGATCCTTAGAACATTCATTGAGAGATAAGAGAGAGAGACATGGACTAAATGGTAGAGTTTAAAGATATCCAAGGACAGAATTTGAACAAGTACTGGTTGCCTGTGAATGAATGAAAACCAATAATTGATAACATACTCTGATCTGGTCGTGCATTTTCTTCTTTTCCAGTTGTAGGGCTGCACCACGATCCTCCTCTTCCTCCAACCTGGCCTCCATCTCATGCAAGATCTCCTCAAGTTCTTGTTTCTTGCTAGCTAACCGTACTCTCATTTCCTCTGCCTCTGCATAGAGCTCCGTCTCAGCCTGCAACTTCTCCTGGAGCTGGTTCCTTTCTTCCATAAGCTGCAGATGGAAGGATTGTATTGTTTGTAATCAGTGTTTAATGAATTGGCATTAAATGCAGGAGGACATTGTCATGATGTCTGCATACTTGCGTGTGTTTCAGTGAGATGTCTTTTAGCTCCGTTTCAAATTTTTGTGCAGATTCTTTGGCCGTTTTAAGCTCCTCCTCCTTCAGACTCATCTCCTCCTCTTGGCGTGTCACCTGCAGGAGAGGCTTTACCTGTGGGCATTGATAGAAATGAGTTTAGATGTAGCAGAGACAACAAGGAATTGCTAGAACCAAATTGTTAGCATGTTAGCACCAGGAAATATAAACTATGTTTGTGGTCACATTATTCAATAGACAAGAAATTCAGATGATAAGAAATGTCTGACCTTGGTGAAGAGTCTCCACCACTGCCAGTTCCTGAGTTTCAGATAAGCAGCACAGTTCCTCTGGATCACCCTCATAGCTGTCAGCTGTTGCTGTCTCTTAGCAAAGGCCCTACACATGGTTTTAAATAAGAATAACTTAAATTGCATATTGCGGTTAAAAACAACAAATACTATATTTGTAAACTCTACTCACTTTCTAGCTAGGAATCCCCTGGCCTGTGCCTGGAAGGCAATGATTATGACTGTGATCTTTAGGTCACGCTCCTCTTCGAGCTGGGCCAGGACTCCGGTTCGGAAGAAGATTTTGCTTTGACCAATACGGTAAAGGTTTGGGTCCAGGTCCAGGTGCTTGATCTACAGAAAGGGTCAGGTATAAGAAAAAAAGCTTTTACATCATTATTGTTGTATGATGCTCTTTAACAAGATTTCAATGTATAATATCTTACCATCAGACAGCAGGCCTGCTTGCCATCCATGAAGCCCTTTGGAATAGCATTCGCTGCCAAGATCTCGTATCTGTACATCAAGGTAAAATATAGAGAATTACATAACATACGATTACCTGTACCATGCCCTATATTTGGCACAACATAAACAACAATCACACTTGTATTGGACTGCAAATCTGAATATTTGTATCTGAATAAGGATGTATTTTTCACTTTTTGAATTTTGTGATTCTAAAGCAGTGAATCTCAAACACATTTTGTATGTCTCCTTCATCAGACACACCCAATTTAACGGCAATTCAAATGCGGCCGTTAAAAAAAACGTCTCGAGCGTAAAAAAGTACGCTCCATATAGTATGAAAATTGGGTAGTATGAATGAAATTTGGACATACTACATCCGCCATGTTGTTACTGTCATGACTTACCAGTGTCAGTTGCATCTCTTCTCTTCCATTCATAAATCCCGTGGCCTCACGGGATAGTAAGTAGTCAAGTAGTCATAAGTAGTAAGGAAGTAGTACGTCATCCGGGGATTTTTCACCTACTGTTTATATTCGGACATACTACTCTTTTAGTGTACTGTGTTTCCGCATACTAGATAGTAGGTAAAGTATTCGATTTCGGATGCAGTGCAAGTCTTGCAATCTCTGCTAATGAGCTGGTGAGTGGAGTCAGGGGTGTTGGATAAGGGAGACATCCAAAATGTGAGGTGGTGGGGGGTCCCCAAGACAGGTTTGAGAAGCACTGTTCTAGAGTATTATATACTGTTTTTACACTTGATATGCAGTTAGATAAAGTCAATAAGTCTCACTAAATGAAAAGTTCCATAAAATATAATGAAGCTACCCACCGCTGCCGGAACTCTTGGAAGACAATTCTGTTGGGGAATCCTTGGCGGCAGATACGAATACCTTCTAGCACACCATTACATCTCAACTGTTCAAGCACCAGGTGGGCATCCAGCTTTCCTGCCTGAAGGTGAAAAATATACCTTTAACATGGACTTTAACACAGCTAGTCTGATAATGTACCCTACGCCCAAACATCATTGGTACTACCAATTTTATCATGGTATGCAACAGTGACTTACCCGTTTCTCATGGTTGGGGATTATGCAACGGACAAAGTTTGGCTGTGTGTTGTGCAGTGTGGTCATTAGCTTAGCCAGAGACTCTTTGTAGAGCTGACCCACAGTACGGAACATGCCCTTCTTGGTCTTAGAGGCACTAGGTGCAAAGCTGTCTGACATCTTGGCAATGGTTTCCAATCCAACCACACGGTCAGCTGAGAAACAGAAAATATAGAAGATATCAGCCATTATTCTTATCTCAGCTATACTTGGCGATATTCTGCTTTGATTAACCAAAACAAAAAAGGTGAGAACGTACATTAATCATTAATTATTGCAATTGACTGGTTTGCAACAATTTTGATCAACTGTATGTGTAGTTTTTAGACAGTTTATGAGATATAAGAAGCATGTACTACTCGTACTGACCATCCTTCCACAGATCTTGCACAAACGGATTGGAGGAATTATTCAGCAGTGCTGTAACATTGTCATTTAAAGGATCCATGTTCTTGGTCAACCATGCTGTGGCATTGTAGTCCACCTAATTTAGTAAAAAGGTAGATTTGGGTCATGATATTCAATACAGAGGGAAGAATTCACCAAGAATTATGGTAAAAATGTCCACAAAATTTGAGCTGGACATTATTTGGGTTATTATTATCTGGATGACAGTATTGTCCACATGTAAATCAATAAATATATCTTTCAGAACTCACCCGTCCAGCATAGTGAAGCACAGAGAATTCTGTCTTGTCCTTCAGTTGCTTAGGTTTAGCGAACTTAGTATGATTAACATGAGTGTTGCAAAGTTTTTCCACGAAGGAGACATCTGTTGCCTTTGGAAACCAACACTCTTCATCCAACAGAGCCAGGATGCCTGGAGGATTGTTCTGTGGAGGAGTTTCAGTAAAAGTGAGTGACTGACATTATATACTGTAAAAATAAGTCGTCACCACTTCAGCCTAAAGAATATGATGCAAGACTTCCACCAAAAGAATGGCGATCACAACAATTACGCCAAATGGATTAAATGAAAAGACATTGGTCACCTTAAATATTTCTGCTGAAAGCAGTTGGTTCAATTCAAAACTGCAGAGAATAAGAATCATTCAGTTCCTGCAAATCAACACACACAAACTTACCGGCCTTTCAATAAGCTCAATGCAAGGTTGCAAATCTAGCCCGAAGTCGATGAAGTTCCATTCGATGCCTTCACGCTGGTACTCCTCCTGCTCCAGGATGAACATGGTGTGGTTGAACAGCTGCTGAAGCTTCTCATTGGTGTAGTTGATGCAGAGCTGCTCAAAGGAATTGTCCTATGGAGAAATACAGTATATGCCATTTGCTCTAACACGTCACAGATGTTGTTTACCAAATTTAATTCTTTCCTTTTAATTTTTCCAAACCTCAAAGATCTCAAAGCCAGCAATGTCCAAGATCCCCAGGAAAGAGGCACCCTGACGTTTTGTCTTGTCCAGTGCCTTGTTAACTCTTAGAAGGATCCAACGGAACAAACGTTCATACATAGCTTTAGCTAAGGCTTCAATGGCAAAATCGGCCTGTAAAGGAAAAAACACATTTTACGTCCTTCCATAATGACAATCGTGCAGTTTTCCAGTTTCATTACAGATCTGAGCAACATTACACAAATTCCGCAACATCGCAGAACAACTATAAACTCTCTCTTCACCTGTTCTTTGGTTTGGGCCTTTTGCACAACCTCACGACCCACTTTAATACGTGGTGTCAGAATGGCTCTTGTGAAGTCCGTCACATTAATGCTTTGGAGATGGCAAACTTTCTGGGCAGCTGAAAATGAGACACATTTCAATGGTCATTTCAGTCTGTAATACTGATTTTGTATTAGCCTGAGATGTCTTTCATTTGGCATTTTCCCAATGACCTGTGTTGTCCGGCATGGTAGCCTGTTCCTGGTTCCTCTCTTTCTTGAACTCAATGTTACCCAACTGCAGCACAGTTGAGACTACTTTGAGAACATCTGTCAAAAAGAAATAACATTGCTCAGAATTGATTATCTTTTCAAAGACCCCAAAACTCTTAATTTTGAGCTCTTACAGTATGTTGGTGAAAATAAGCAGAAAAGACACCATGTGTATATTTCATTGCATTTGATACCTGTTCTTTCTTCAACAGTGAAGCCCATGATGTCCATGGCCTCCATTGTTTCATCATACATCTCATCATCCTGGTTGCCTGGAATCTGGACGTGGCCAGCTGAGAGGAAACGGTACTTGTTGAAGTTTTCGAGCAAAAGCTCCTCTGTCAATAGAGAATAAAAATATCATATCCCATATTCCAGAAAGAATGCCATTGATGTAAGAACATTTCACAACAGTTCTGCATTTAGAAATCTTAGTCTGTCAGTCATTAGGTAAAGATCCAATGAGTCTAGCTGAAAAATTGTCACCATATGCCAATATGTTTTCACATATCGACGTGTCTCCACCTACCACGTAATTTGTCCTTTGCTCCAGCTACCATGTAGTAGAAGATGTGGAAGGCTCTTTCTGTTTTTGCTTGTCTGATACAGCGAGATTTCTCCAAAAGATCTTAAGTAGTTTGGAAATTAAGGTGAAACTCTCCAGCATTAAATTGTTTAAATTGAGAAATAATTTAATTGTTTAATAATTCAGGATGTTCGATTGATCTGCAATCTGTATATGGCCTATATATTATGTCTTAAAGGATACAGGTCTCTATGTTGGCTCCAACTATGAAACCTGTCACATCAAAGTTAATGCGGATGAATTTGCCCTGCGAAGAAAAGATTTTGAAACCATACTTTAGTCTTGGTCATTCTAGTTACATCTGCTATCATAAATCATTTGTAAACTTACGAATCGAGAAGAGTTGTCATTCTTGATGGTCTTGGCATTACCGAAGGCCTCTAGAATTGGATTGGCCTGCAGTAGTTGCTTTTCCAGCTCACCCTACAGTACCAGGATTAGAACGTAATGAGAACCATTCCATAGAAAACAAGTCAAGGAGGAAAAAAGGAGAAGGGGACATGCCAGAAGATTGGAATAAAAAAAAAAAAAAAGAACTCAAGAAAAGGCTCTCCTTTAGAGTACACAATGCAGCATTTAACTATAAATGTTTGGCAGGCAAAAAATGTGAAGTTTAAAACATTTAGGTGCAAATGATTTCTTCAAAGGCCTGAAGCAATACTTAAGATGCAAGTACCTTCAACAGTGCAAAAAAAAATTAGGTCATGTCAATTTAGATGGGCATAATCCCCTTAGATCAAAAGAGTGATATTAGCTTCCAAATCTCAAGCCTGCCAAGCATGTTCACCTCATACAAGGATATCAAGAGGAGCGGTTGAGGTCAGTCTGGAATATTAAGCATGGGGAGAGAGGAAATATTAATGGGGTTCATGAAATGGATCTCAATTATAGATATTTAAGCGTTCACTTTTGATAAAAGTTACTCTGTGGGATAAAACACCAAGTTCTTAGAGAGGATAATGCTCCTGTGCTTCACAAAGATAATGGTGTCATTAAACCTCATAATAAGGCCCTGTTTACACCTATTAAGATGCATTTTGGTTGATAGGATCACAAGTAGACGAGGGAGACACATTCCTGTTTAGACATGGTGTTTTAATCCATCTCTTTTGTCCACTTTCGACCACTTCTGTCCTGACATTTTCGAGGGGAGGGTATATGAATGGGCTTTTTTTTTAATGGATCTAATGGATGAAATAAGCTTGCGCGACTGGAGATGTTGGAAAAACATACAGAGAGCAGCAGCTTTTGTTTTTGCTCTGACAACCGCAAAACACAGCGAATACTGTGAATGCGTGTTAGAAATCAGGAATGGTGAGAGAACATTGTGCTTGATACGTTTTTCCTCTTTAAACCAAACTTGGGTCTTCAGCCAACAAAGTTTAAATCACGTCTGGCTAGCGTGCTTCCCATAATGTTTACACATTAGGTCAGTAGGCAGAGAGTAGGCGGTCTTTCGTGGCTCGTGTAACCGGTCCTACTCGACCCGCTCTGAGCCGGATTTGAACCAGCGGGACGGCATGAAAGGCGGGTGCTCTAACAAGGACGCCAAAGACTGCAGCCTCTAGTGTCAGTCGGTAGCGTGCCTCTATAAACCGGTGTAAACAGAGCCAAAAACGCACCTTAAAGGGATAGTTAACCCAAAAATTAAAATTCTGTCATCATTTACTCCGCCTCAAGTTGTTCCAAACCTGTATAAATTTATTTTTTCTGCTGTACAAAAAGGACGATATTTGGAAGAATCAAGCAGATATCGCCCTCCATTGACTATCATAGTATTTTTAACATTCTTCCAAATATCTTCCGTTGTGTTCAGCAGAACAAAGAAATTTATACAGGTTTGGAACAACTTGAGGGTGAGTAAATGATGACAGAATTTTCATTTTTGGGTGAACTATCCCTTTAATACCAGGTGTAAACAGGGCCTTAGATTCTCATTTTTAGACTTAAATGAAGCAGAAAAAGTTTCAACCGCAACATAGACTCTCAATTACTTTTTTACTAAGCATCAAAAAAAAAAAAAGAAAGAAAATATTTAGAAAAAGAAGATATCTACCAGAGGCAGCTTGCCGCTGAGAAGGAAAGAAGATCGCTGATAGCTTCAGACACTGACAAAGAAAAGTCAAGTAAACTAGAGAAGGAGAAGGAGAATGATGGAGACAGAGAGACTGTTGGGAAGAAAGAGGACAGAGTGAAGACTGTATAAACATTAATAAAGCACTTGGCTAAGTGCGACAGCTTCTGTCATTGGTCTCAGGGCAGAGAGAGGCATGTTAACTAACAGATGACATTGGTCCATGGAGTGTCGTTCAGAGTATGTGAGTGGTGCGGAGTGGAGTTGCGTCAAAGTCAGTGCATCAGCGTTTTCTCTTGGGCCAAGATGATTCTGACCTTGTATACATTGTTAACATAACACATTAATAACTCATAATGCAATTACATATTAACAAGTATTCAACATATTGTGAAATATTATCAGAAAGACAAAAATGTTTAGTAAAAATGAATGACAAAGTGTGGGGAAATTTAAAGTTGTGGACTAAGTGTTCCTTTTACATTAAACTAAAAATCTATTCTTCTTCCAGATGAGTAGTTAGAAGACTTATATCATCATGCCAATGGATCATCTTCAACGTTCATGATGTAAAAAAAGAAAAAAACATACCGAAAAAATATAGTAGAACAATAATATAAACTCTGAGCGGGGTTTCTCTCGCCATCGAGTGGAGAGTAAACGACAAGCATAAAATGGAAAACCCAGAGTGGAATTTGATCGGAAACAGCTGTCGATTCATCCACTCACATACTCTGGTGTTTTCTCTTGCTCACATGCAATTAACCTTATTTAAGTTTAACTGAAAGAAGAAAAAAAACTATTAATTTCAACCTTGAACTTTTCAGAGAACTAGTATATAGAAGAAATGTTTAGTAATTTTCAAAGTAGTGCATTCAAGAGTAACGAAACTACTTTTTTTAAGAACCAAGAACATAACTATTATGGGCATCTCTTTTAAGCTCATATGCATGGCTGTTACACATGAAATGTCATAAAAACAGCTATAATATTTTTGTTTCCTGTGTCGTACCTCATAAGTACACATTAAACGCAGACCTACAATTTTTATATTCCTAATGCACACGCATATGAGCTTGACAGATGATGCGCATGAACCTGTGGTAGATTAATAGGTGATCAAGGAGAAACTAGAAAGGATATGAGATCGTCAATTCAAAAGGCTATAAATTGGCATGCACACACACTGTGCTCAGACAGACTATTTCAATGCCAGGCATTCGCTCTGACAAAGAAAAAGTTAACCACATCTCAGATGGGGGAATTGGACACACGTGATCTAACGACATAATCTTGATTTTCTTTTTTATAATCATTTTTTTAAACATCATGCGAACACTCAGGCTCTTTGGCACATTGTTTGTCTACAATCATTTGAACAGTAGCCGTACGGGTGTTTTATTTAGATGGTCCCTCCATGTAAGACTTGTCTAATATCACTCTCAGTGAGAAACTCAAGCATGCAAACTCTCAAACCCACACAAGAAAGAATTTTTCACAATCCTTTTTACTCACATAGGCAAACTGTTGTCCTGAATGTTGCTATTTGAGGAAATTCATTAAGGACATTGTCATTAGATAAGTGTGAACTCTGTTGCATTCACTGGTTCGCATCTGTAGAAGTCTTGATTTCCTTGAGATACAAATGGCTCAACAGCAAATAATATTTTGGTATCAGGCAAAATCAGAGCCAGCATAATCTTGTGATGAATGGGATATGATATAAAAAAAAAAAAAAATGTTCTTATTTGTTCACAATATGACCTTTGCACATCATTACTCAAGTCATTATGAAAGGATTCAAAATGTCAGACTCTGATCTGTAGGAACAGGGTCAAAGCAAGGGCAAGCATAAAAATGACAACTGAACCCATATGAACTGGCTTGAGGAGAAGACAGGAGGTTATCAAAGAGAGAAAGAGTTTTTCAGACCGTCCATACTTACAGTGCTTGTGTCTTTCTTGCCTTTGTGGGACGAGGCCACTACAGCCAAATACTGGATGACTTTCTTGGTGTTTTCTGTCTTCCCAGCACCTGATTCACCACTAGGAAAAAAACAACACTGAATGACAAAACTGTGTTTTCTTCCATTGAGTAATACTAATGATAGAAACACCAGTGGTTGCGAGACAGGTAAGCATAGGTTTGAGGATTTAGTTCTGTGTTAAAGGGTTAGTTCACCCAAAAATGAAAATAATGTCATTTATTACTCAACCTCATGTCGTTCCACACCCGTAAGACCTTCGTTCATCTTCGGAACGCAAATTAAGATGTTTTTGATGAAATCCGATGGCTCAGTGAGGCCTCCATTGCCAGCAAGATAATTAACACTTTCAGAAAGCTATTAAAAACATATTTAAAACAGTTCATGTGACTACAGTGGTTCAACCTTAATGTTATGAAGCGACGAGAATAATTTTTGTGCGCCAAAAAAACAACTTAAAATAACTTTTCTACAATATTTAGTGATGGCTGATTTCAAAACACTGCTTCATGAAGCTTCAAAGCTTTACAAATCTTTTGTTTCGAATCAGTGGTTCGGAGCGCCAAAGTCATGTGATTTTAGTAAATGAGGCTTCGTTACATCATAAGTGTTTCGAAATTTCAATAGTTCACGTGACTTTGGTAGTTTGATACACGATCTGAACCACAAAAAGTTTTTTTTTTGCCTCACAAAAAGTATTTTCGTCACTTCATAATATTAAGGTTGAACCACTGTAGTCACATGAACTGTTTTAAATGTTTTTAGTACCTTTCTGGGCATCTGAAAGTGTTATGGTGCGTTCAAGTCCTCCTGGGAAGTTCGTATTTACGAGGTGGGAAGTCGTGTGTATGACGGTAGGTGCGTTCAAGTCACTTTCGTCGGAGTATGATGGCGGTGTGCCTTCTCTAAATTAATTACACAAAATAACAACACTTCTGCTTCTAGAAAATGTAGAGCAAAGAATGTGCATTAGTTGTATGTTGCTTTTTTATGTTTTTTAAACTAATTTATGAAGCCATTGTAAAATTTATTGTTACATATTACATTTTTGTATTGTGATGCTATCGTATTTTTTGCTGGGAATCAGCTTAGTTGTAAATAGAAAAGCCTGACAATATCACTGCTAAATACCTGTAAGTACTGTGGTATTTCACTATGTTTCTTACTGAGATGGCCCCCAGATCGGAGCTTAAAGAAAATTACGAGCTTCCCACTGGTATTTACGACATTGTGGTGGCGTTCATGTCGATTCTGCTCGTAAATACGATCTTTCCAACATGACTTGAACGCACCATTAATTATCTTGCTGGCAATGGAGGCCCCACTGAGCCCTCGGATTTTATCAAAAATATCTTAATTTGTGTTCTGAAGATGAACAAAGGTCTTACGGGTGTGGAACGACATGAGGGTGAGTAATTAATGACAGAATTTTCATTTCTGGGTGAACTAACCCTTTACTGAAATGGCACACCACAGCCTTAATCATGAAATATCAGTCCATGTCTTGGCACTAACTGGCACTATATTTGCTGTGTAAAGAATGCTATTCATTGTATTTTAGTCACGTGACTTTTCTGCTCATCCACTATATTTGTGACCACTCGCCGGGGAAAGTAATGGCTGTGAATACAAAACACATGAATTAAGAAAATGATAAATTGTTGGATATGGATAGTATGCTAAGAAGTATGCTTTCAGGAGAAAATTTGTTTAAAATAACGATTGACAATTTCACTACAATTCAAAAGTTGGGGGTCGGTAAGATTTTTAAAAATGCTTTTGAAAGAAGTCTTTTACATCCTCACCAAAGGCTGCATTTATTTGCATTTATTGTAAAAACAATAATATTGTGAAATAATATTACAATTTAAATGAACCTTTTCTATATTTTAAAATGCAATTTATTCCTGTGATGGCAAAGCTGAATTTTCAGCATCATCCAGTCTTCAGTGTCACATGATCCTTCAGAAATCATTCTAATATGCTGATTTGCTGCTCAAGAAACATTTCTCATTACTATCAAGGTTGACAACATTTGTGCTTTTTTAATTGAAACATGATAGTTTTTTGTAGGACTCTCAGCTTTTATATAACAAATTAAAAGTCTTTACTGTCACTTTTGATCAATTTAATGTATCGTTTTCTTTCCAAAAACCCGAAACTTTTCAATGGTATGTAAAGAAAATGAATAGTGTTTAAGAATACATAATAATTTGATATCAAAATATATTTTTTATTATCATCTATAATCTACTTTGTTACAAAAGCTTACAGTGCACTATCGCCTTCTGTGATACAAGAGAGATATTACTGAACCTTCATGCTGACACGCTAACATTTCCTTATTAGGAAAACTGAGTCTGGGATCCACAGGCCCTGTGCAGCCGAAGGGCTGGTTCTCTGGCAGAAGCAGGATGCCCTCAGATCAGTAAAGCCATTTTATGTAGCACTTTATACAGCAATGTTTGAAGTTCCTCAGTTTTTGACCATTTATGATACAGTATAGTAAAATTCATGATGATCACAGTCACTGTTGCCAACAATGTAACCAAATGGTGAGTGAAGTATTGGACTATTCCCATACACCACATGAGATAAGAGGTATGGGAGAACAAACGTGTGGATTTTTTATAGTGGCTTCCGATCAGTGGTTTTTAACAATCCATGTGTTTTTTTAACAGTTTGACAGTCCATGTGTTTTAACTTTGGGTGGTTATCCCCATTTCAAATGATTCATTAAATAAAAAAAACTTTGCTTTGAGACACTTTGAGAAAAAAGTGTCTTAAAAAAAGTGTCTCCATGGGAGAGTTGGTCTTGTGGAAACATCCTGATGTCATTAGAGAATTCTGTGCCCTAGCAACAGGCGCCCAAGAGCAGTTTAAATGGCTTCCATTTCCTATTCCACACTCAGAGGAAGTTTGCAGACAGTATCTGAGGGTACCTCCCACACTGACACATTGCATCAACACATTTTATTTTAACATCCTCATATTTCACAGCTGTTTTATTATCACAAAGATGTGAAACAATGATATCGCCTGTAAACATCATCTTATGTCTATTCAATACAGTAACAGCTATTTTTGCATGTTTGTTTTTTTCTTCTCAGGACAGGACTGGTTTTGTTGTGGGGCCTCTACAGACACAGACCAAATGCCCAATAATGACTCAAAAAAAACAAAACAAACACAAGTGTAGTCAACATGCAAGATGATCTGGATTTAGAATCAGGACAGGGGGCGCATTTCCTGTGAGTAGGTCGACTCTGAAGAGACATGACCCTTGGGTTCATCTGCCTTGTTCCCAGTACTGAGGACATTAAAAAAAAGGTCCTAGTAGAAAGACTCTTAGTTTAAATTATGTCTTATTAATCATAATGTTCATATTTGATTAGCTGTCGTCTTTTTAATTGTTGTATATTATAAGCTTAAAAGAGTTCCAGATTTAACATTAGTCTTAATTTGGCAAAACTGTTGATTTTATTCAGGGATGTAAACAGTTTTAACTGCAGTCAGATGACATTGGATTTAGCTGTGTCTGAAAGCTAAAACATATGCCTTCATGTTCAGTCGGTCAGTGACTTAACAGAAAGTGCTATAAGTTAAAAAATCCATTTCAAACACCATTTTTATTCTTTTTCGCTGCTAGAGGTCGCTTATTCAAAACAAAGTCGTAGCTTGACGATGCCTTGATTTCACGTCTACAGCCGGTGGAAAAGAATCGAGACGAGACTCGGGCAGAAATCATATTCATGGATGAGCTAATGTATTAAATAGTGTTAATTTCGTTAACGATATCTATGATGGAAAATGTTCGTCAACAAAGTTTTTTCCCCTGACTAACATGAGACAATGATAAGGCCATTAAATGATAACTGTAACTATATTAACATGCAATATTGTTGACGAAAATTAGACAAGACTAAAATGTGGTTAAAAGAACAAAAATATTTTTTTGCTGTACAAGACTCTATTAGGCGAGCGTTCATGTTTGCGGTTGCCAGATATCAAGAGCTCAAATCCCCCTATCAGAGCTTTTCTGTTAAACGGATGTGTGCCTGGCTTTTTGCTTTATGCAATCTGGCAACCATTCGCACGCGCTCTCTGCGGAGGCACCGTGATCTGAAAACACCGACGGTACTGTACAAGTTCCGCAATCTCCATTTGAGGTATTCTGCTTAAATGGAAGTGTCATTCAGTCAGTCAGCTTTCTGTCATGGATCTCGACTGTATTGTTTGCGATTGTGGTTGCCGATTGTACTTACGTTACGCAACCTCTGTGTGGCAATATGTACAGTCTTTTTTTTTTGCTATTGTTTTAATAGAGAAACATTAATGCAACTTGGAATTATTGGAATTACTATTAGGAATTTCTCAGTTATAATATTTGAGAGTAAGATTTTGTTTTTATAATGTAGACAAGGCAAGTGTATATGTAAAGACTTTTGTGTTTATTAATCTTATAATTGATAGCCTTTAATAAATCTGTACAGTAGATGAGGTAAAATAAACCATGCATATGAATATTCTGTTGATTTATGCTTATTGGTAAAAGAGCAACTTCTGATGAAATGTAAAAATAAATTTCTGAAATGTAATTAAAATTGAGCAAAATAATTTTTTTTTTATCATTCGAAATTGTTTTATTATTATCACATTGAAAATGTGAAAGTTTCCATTGACTAAATCTAGACTAAAATGCTCAGACATTTAGTTGACTAAAACTTGACTAAACAAAAACAGGACAAGGCTGACTAAAAATGATAAAAACTAAAAGTTACATTTGAAACAGGACAAAGACTAAGACTAAATTTAAAAATAGCTGACAAAATTAACACTAGTAGTAAAGATTTATTAACATTACTGTAGTATGAAGCAGGGTGCGGCTGAAAGCCGTTGGAGCGGAACGAGTTAGCTTATGCCGCAGACAAGCGCAGTTTTATCATATTAGATACATTTGTGTGTTGAAAGTCGTTATAATGTTACTCTGTGCATTCACTCGGTGGCTGCTGTGAGACACTTTTTGCACACTACAGTAAGCTAGATCGATATTAGGCATGGTAAAACATGGTACTTGCTGTAAATCAAGAAAACAAGATTTAAACAATAACACTTACTGTGATGAGCTATGTAACAATTATTTTTCTTTCAATTAATGTATCCAAACAATTGCTCACCTGTCTAATAAATATATTAAAGTTTCCATGGTTTCTACAAAATAAAAAGGGAAACCAAGGGTAACGCGGGTATGATGTCATTGATAGGCAACCCAAGGACACAGTCCGTGTCCTGGTTAAAATTGCTTATTTCTCTGGATTTAAACATTTTTGGAAACATTTGGGATAATGTAAGTACAAGTCAATAAAGTAAGTCAATTGCTGCTGTAATTTTGACAAAGCTGCTTGTTTTTGTACTTTTTTATTAACAGAAAATGGGAGTACGGATATATTAAATGGGTTACACTATTTCAATTGTCCAGTTTAGACATTCTACAATGATAAGTAAATTTGTAACTACATGTCAACTTACTCTCATTAGAATATCAGTAGACTGTTAGCTTAGAGTTAGGGTTAGTAAAATAAGTTGACATGTACATGCGAAGTTAGCATCAAAATAAAGTGTTAGTAGATATTAAGCAGTCTACAAATACTCTAATGACTGCTAGTTGACATGCAGTTAGTAAGTTACTTATAGTTAGTAGAATGTCTAAAGTGGACTATTGAAATTAAGTGTTATCTATTAAATTAATTAAAAATTATTCATTTTGTGATTCCAAATCTCAATACCTCATGTTCTTCAATTAGAATAACATTATAAATAATTGAGCTTAGGAGAGAGAGAGAAATATGATTGTGGTTTACATCTTGATTTGCGTTTTGTAGAATTTTAATTTAGATTTATCAGTTTAAACATGTTTAAGTCATCCTGTGGCCCACCATGGAAGTCCTGGTTGAGAAGTACTGCTTCAGAGCCAATTAGACTAAAAAGTGATAAAACAATGAAACAAAAAGTGATAAAACAATGAAGGAACTCACGTGCAAAGAATAGACTGGTCCTCTCGATCTGTAGAAAGAAAAGACAGACATTACAGCGGTCCAAGGTAACTGTCAGGCTGGTGCTCATGGAAATTGCAAGAGAGTATACCATGTCATTTTTAAACGTCATGAAATACATACGGTCTTCTTTTAAGCCTAGAAATGAATTCTGGTAACACATTAGTATGGGAAACTAGTCTTTATTAGTACTTATAAGCACATATTAATGCTTTATTCTGCATGACCATATGCTACACCCCTTAATGCTACCCAATACCAAAACTAACTAACTAACTATTAATAAGCAGTAAATAAGGAGCTTATTGAGGAAAAAGTCGTAGATTATGGTGAATATGTATTCCCCATGCTAAAGTGTTACCAAAATTATTTTTCTTAAAGTTGGCATGAAACGAGACAGGGATAGCTGCAGGTCATATACCCACACTTGCATGAAATGTAAGTTGCAATCATTTCTTCCCTATTGTGACATACATTATAATAGTCATTCGTTGTGTTTACAACAGAAGAAGGTTCTATAGTACATGAGCAGAACAGGCAAGCTCACATTCAACTGATTAGCTGGTTGGGCGTCCGTCTATATATATATATATATATATATATAAAATGAGTAAAATGGCTTCTTGAACAAGCGAAAAAATGTAAGCCAGGACTTGATTTTTGTTCATCAGGAATTGATTGGATGGGTGTGGTTTACTTTTGCCGTGATCTCATGTGAGTGACATATCAAGTTCTTGCCATGAAAAATGACGTATGCACAAATACCATTGTTATTACAACATCAAATAATGCGCATAATCTAATAATCTTTGATTTTCAGTGCAGCAATTTGATTTGCTGAGAAAGAAAAACTGACTCCACTATTCTTTTGTGAGATGCAACACAATTCTTACTGAGTTCAACAATGAGACAATCATTGATTCATGCTGCTAAAATTAGAACCTGAAAACCTTCTCAAATGATCTTGGCTCCATTTAAGGTTTTTTAATCCTATCCGTACACCACTGATTCCTCAGAAGGTCGAATAGAAATAAAAAGCCATCTATTATTAGATCATTTATAAGTATTTGATCAAGTCAAACAAAATATGATCCGCTCTAAGCAATTCTATGCCAATGAATTTGTAGTTAAAATTCAAACAGAGTTTGGTTCTTATCTATGATCCTGGAGGCTGGACGGACGCCCAACCAGCTAATCACTTGAATGTGAGCTCGCCTGTTCTGCTCATGTACTATAGAACCTTCTTCTGTTGTAAACACAACGAATGACTATTGCTCATTTTGGATATGACTTAAGCTGGGCAGGTTTCCACATACAACATGAAGTCTGTTCCCTTGTTTCTTCCTAATTAAGGCACAAATCGAGGCATTCGGGACGCACAAAACCAAATCTAAACACGCCGATGGGGAAACTGCACCTCAGCCAGATTGTTTGACAAAAAGCAAGATGCACCGGTATTGTTTTATCCAAGCTAGTAGAAAGTTGTACATCAAATCCAATAGATTTTATTGCCATAAATACACTATACTTTAAATCATTTATATTCCTTCCCATTTTATCCAATATGGGCTCCTAAAGTTTTGATTTACGACCAGTCTACACCATGTCACACACGGTTGAGCATGGAAACCCTGCTGGACATCAAAGGAAGATCAGTATAAGCCCCTGAGCAGGAATGTGAACACTGGCACTCATGCTTAATCATGCTGGATTTTTACTCATGTCATGTAACAGTTCAAGATATACTGCAGGAAGCCCTTAAAACATGTTAAAGAAGTCTTGTCATGTGGTGTTTAGGTGCTATAACTGGACAAATTTTATGCTATGTGACCAATAAATGATCATCTGTCTTCACATAGCAGGAAATGAGCAACGAACTGCATGAATAAGGGTTTAAGCATGATTCAGCCCATGTCTAATGTAAACATGAGTGAACGGAGCAGAAATACTCTTGAGGAACAGCGTGACAACACACCTTTCTACTTCTGCTTTTGAAAGCAATTTGTTTTGCAAGTTTCACTGTTTCTCGTGAGATAACAGTTTCTGAGATGTTCCACTGCCAACTTTGCAGAAAAGTTTTGTTTTATCTTAAGCACTTTTCTTTTCTCTATTTGACTCCAGTTCATTACCATGATGTTGAGTTGATGTATCAACAACTTCATTAGCAACACTTTTGACCATGCTAAAAGTTGCAAGATTGGGGTGTAAAATATATTGCGGTTATTCTTCTTTTCATTTGGCACCTAATTTCACTCAGTAATAGAGCTTCAAACTAATGTGGGTAACAGCAGCTGTTTAAATGAGTTTGAAAGTATTTAAAATGGTGTTAGATGTGTGACCTGCTGGTGCATGTGTGAGCAAACACCTCTCACCACTGACTGACCTGCTAACATGAGCTGTCACACTCCATCTCAACAAACACAAATGACATCTCAAAAAGAGATTCTACACTGTCCTGTTGCCAATTAGTGAAATAAAAATGCCTTTGGGATTCACTTTTGTTGGAAGTTTCGAAGACAGTGGCTATTGTGAAATCCAAACATTCAGATCTTATAAAGGAGGCTATGGGTTAATATGCGAACGTCCAGCAGTGCAGGCCTTACCTTGCATCATGTTTCTGTAGGCGTTGTCCGTGATAGAGTAGATATGGGGAGGGACCTCGTGGCGCTTTTTGCCTTTGTACATTTCAATGATCTTCTCAGAGTAGATTGGCAGCATTTTATAGGGGTTCACCACCACGCAAAACAGCCCAGAGTATGTCTGAAGAAAGATAACGTCTCAGTTTTCAACTCTATATGAAGTGTTATGAATCCATCAGGTAAAGAACAACAAGGAGACATGGCGGTACAGTACCGAGCCATACAATGTCTTAAAATATAAATCTAAGGAAGTTAGGATTAAGTCTGTATATTTTTACTCATAATATTTGAACGCTTAGGTGATGCATATTCCATATGGAAGACTCCTTTCCCCAAGATATCCTCAGAGCAAAATGTCGTTAACTAATGGTTTGTTTCCAAATCTCAGTGAAAACATGGTTTGGAGGCCTGTGGAAGTTATATGACCCCTCACTCTTGGGGAACGTATAGTTCCTCTTTAGTGCATTAGATACTGCAAATCATCGCTGCCATTTTAAGCTAGATGGTTGTCAGTGCAAAAATTATTTTGCATCGTTTCGGCCACAATAAAGTTATTTATAAATAACTTTTACTATCAGCCAATTATACAGTGGCTGATGGTAAAATGTTATGCAATGATTTGTAATATTAATGTCAGCAGGCGGTCAATGGCAAATAAAAGAGTCCAAGATAATGAATAAGAATATTTATTTAAAATATACTCTTTCTATTTATGTTGGTTTCATTTAAGCTTAAACATTTTCAACATTTTTAATGACTTTAAAAAATGTCATGTGGCGTAACTATCAAGTAAATAAAATAATAAAATTTTTCTTACACCTTGAATACATGTGAATACTAGTGTACACATCTTATGCATGAATATATATTTATATACTGTGTGTACATACACACACACTGTATGTATTAATATATATAATATATATATATTGCTTGTTTTTTATAATAAATGAAGCAGTTTTGATAAAATACATTAATATATATTAATGTATTTTATCAAAACTGCTTCATTATTTATTATATAAAAAAACAAGCAATCAAAAAGGTACTTTGTGGTTTCTTTTCAAGAATTTCATCTATTTTATGATATCTTGTCAGTTGTATCACAATCACATTTTTAGCTCAGAAATTAAAAAAATATGCTCATCATATAAGAGGTGTACTGAAGTCACTGTATGTATGAATTGCATTTCAATGTAATTTTGAATAAATTAACAGATGCCAACTAAAAATGTATCACATGTCATTGGCCTTAATTCAACTTAATAAAATAGAGTGCATGCTTAATATAATTTATTAAGCAATTTTTTTTTTTTTAAATCATTTAAAAGCACTATGGCATACTCACATAGATCAGTCCGGAGTAGTATCTCTCCCTTAGGTTGTGGAGAACGGAGGCTTCATTCAGGCAGGTGAGCTCCGCCATATCCTCTACCTTGCTGAATTTGGGTGGGTTCATCTTCTGGATGTCATCCTTGTTGACTGTGATTTTCTTTCCGTTGTCCATCAGCTCCACCAGGACCTCTTCGCCATGTTCCTCTTTGATGCTGGCCGACTCAAAGCCATGTTTCTCAGAGGGGACCCATACCAGCTTTTTGGCTGTCCAATCTGCCTGTGCGACGGGGCTGTTAATGAAGTCTTTGTCCGTGAAAAGGTATTTCTCGTCCTCACTCAAGCCCTTTTTCGTCATCTTGGTGCTGGGTTAAGACAACTACAAGAAGAGGAAAACAGATTTTTAAACACATTGCTTTTCCCCTAAATTAAAGTCTCTGACCTGTATGACCCAACAGCAATATTAATAATCATTTTTAAACACAGTATTGCAATAGTGCACTTTTATTAAACACAAGATGCTAAAGGCAGGGCTGTAACCACCACAGACATTGAGGTCCCCCTAACAATCAGAAATGACCAAAATTGCCCATCCCCATATTTCACAGTTTTAGGTGAATTTCTAAAAGTTACATTTTTTGCTTTACATTTTTGATGGGCAAATTGTCACCCCCCAATATTTGATATTTGACAATATTTGACAAAAATTCTAACAGCGCAATTGATTGAGATGGCAAATGAAATAAAAGTAGGCAGGCTTTACTGTTCACAGTAACCATTCACGAATTCCAGAATGAAGCTTTGGTGAAAGAGTGTGAGGTATGATGTACCTAAACAACAAATGAATCAACTTTTTGTTAAATTTCACCATTTTTAAATTGAAAATATAGGCTGTCATTTATGTAATAACTCATAATAGAATGTGATTAGAGAGTGTAATGGCCAATTATCAATGGAATATGCAACATCAAACACACACTTTATGGATGATTTTTTTGGATGTGGTTGCATTTCACTATTGCCACAGTGTAGCTTTTCCTAAGTTCACCAATCAGACCAACCCTAAACAAACATTACACAGGTCACAGGGGACACCACTATTTAGATAAAAGGATGAGAAAAATGCCTGGGAAATGTAAAAAATGTTGTCAGTATTGATCAAACATCACTCAGTCTGACCCAAAACTGTACAAAACACATCCTACTGAGCAAACATATATAATCATGTGATAATCTCCACAGCAAATGCTGTTTTTCTTGTTTCTTTTGGTGCTCAGCTGTGGTCCCGTGCTGTGATGACCATATAAGGCTGCCTTTGAGTCAGTGGACGCTCTGTCGACCTAAACAGCAGAAGCAAGTGAACTCCCAAACAAAGCCCTTATAGGGAATAGTATGCCTCCAGCCGGACTCGCAGTTTACTCCAAAATGATAACATTAGGCAGGGACAGTCAGAGGCTGGTGGGGGTCTAATTTTCCTGCCACTTTCCCCCACCCTTCTTTTCCTTTGGGTGGCTGATATAGGGAAGTTTACACAATTATTTTCAAGTACAGTACAGTTGGCAAACAGCAGGTGCAGCTTTGGAGTTTATGCAACCACGGAGCTTTAAAAGCAGTTTTTGGGAAACAATTTCAAAGCTATGCCTTGGATATGAACCAATTTCCTCCTCCATTTATAACCATCCATTGTTTGTACATTTACATTGTATGGTGTAATAGCCCAACAAAAACAGGAAAACAATTTTTCCACTTAGTGACTTTCTAACAAAAATTAACTTTTTGAAAAATAAACTGCAGAATTAAGTATTAAATTATAATAACAGACAGAGCTGCTTACTACCAACCAGCACCAAATTTGCAAGAAATTTGCATAATATCTAAAACCTGAGTTAGACTTGCTCAGTTAAAACATGGAGAATAACTGAAGTCTGTGATGTAGAAAAAAAGACTAGACGACATTAACATGCTGAGAAAATATAAAAAATATACAATACTGAGAGTTTCAAAAATGCTAATGCTCATTTTTCTACCACCAGTTTTTCAATTCACATTCTTTTGTCCAAATGACAACAAAAATCGCCCAACGAAAACACAACGGAGGGAAAAGGGTCATTTAAATGCCCTGTAATCGAGACAAACAAACAAAGTTTTTCTGTGATAAGCAGATTTAATTAAAAGAGGGAATTTCCTGTGTCCTGTGCATAGATTCACAGCCCTTTTTTGGGGGGAAGCTCTTTCATTTCTGCACTCGAGACTCATTGAGTTTTCATTGATGATTTTATGGATTTGGCGTTCCACTGCAAACATACTGCAAGTCCTACCTAAATAAGTTAAGGCTATTTTATTTAAAAGAAAATCTTACTTTTTTTTTCTTTCTTTTTTTTTTTTTTTTACATGGCAGAAGTTAAAGGTAGCACAAATCAGGGTCCTTGGCCTGTGTTCAAGTGGGCCTAAAGCCCAGAAGATCATGTGACCATGTGTTGTGCGGATGGATTTTTGTGACCTCTGGTCCTGTGAAAGGTTTCCTCCTCCTCATCTTTTTCTTTTTCTTCATTCCACCCATATGGTTTTCTCATGAGCAGCTGTGTAATTTCAGTCTTTTATTAACATTTCTATTGAGATGGATGTTTCTACAAGGTCAACAGCACCAGCAGTAAAGCTGTTGCGATGACAATATGTACTGAATATAATGCTTCCTAGATCAAACAACATGTTGCCATTAATGACCATAAAGACCTTCTTTCTTCAAAACACACATCAGTTCTTTGATGAGTGGATTAAACTGTTAGACGGTAGTCCAGCTACTGGTTTTAAGAAATAAACAAGAGTCTGTCACGTGATGCAGAATTGTGTTAAATCATTAGAGTAACAATCAGGTAAGAAGCCTAAAGATAGACCAGAAAGTCAAAAACACAGTTAAACTGATTTACTATAGAAGGAGAGCTGCAAGTAAACTGGTAAAAACTTGCTAGATCTAACGATCTAACCAATATAACTGATAAACTTCCTTTTTCTACCAAGCCGGATTAAAACTAACTTCTGCTACATGCACACACCTTTTAGCTTCATTATAAAAGATATTCTAAAAAAGCTGTCAGACATTTTTCTAATGTATTACAATAGTTTAGATTTATACAGGCACACATAAAGGAATAATTCACCCATAAATTAAAATTCATCTGCATGTAGTTCTAGGGGGCACATTTATGATACATATAGGGTGCTTTTGCATCCCATTTGAAACAAATTAAACAATTTTATTAAGAAAAGATGCCAAATTATTCTTTAAATGGAAACCATCCACATTTGGAAAGACATGGGGGTGAGTAAATAATGATTATATTTATTTATCTTTTATTCGATATGGTAATCTGTTTAAATTTACATAATTACACTCATTACTCTTTCAGAATCCCTTTTAAGAATGTTTAAGTTACGGATCAAGACATTAATGGATAAATGATGACACAGTAAGCACTGAATTCACTGACTACTTCCCCGGCACTTTGTTACAAGATCATGATTCTTCTTTGTCTAGACCTCATCACACTATTGTCTATAGTTAGCTGTCTACGCATGTCATCACTTCAATGGGAAACGAGAGGACAGTCAGTTGACACTGTCTGCTGTTCACCACAACGTTCAGCAGAAAGCTGCATTTGACAACCATATTTGGAGAACAGGAAACTCTTTGGTTTGTCAAGCTCACGGCTTCTCTCATTCTACGCACTTTCCACAACCATTTCCTATGACAGACTTTGATGAAGTCAAACTTATGCATTAAAGAATGTATGGACAGACATGTTTTCTCACTTAAAAGCTCATGAGATACTTTATGATGATGTTTTGAAGAGGTCAGAGAGGCACAAGTTATTGAAACACTTTGCTGTGTGCAACATAGCAAAGGGATAATTCATTCAAAATAATTAATTTTGTCATCATTTACTCATCCTTATGCTGTTTCAGACCCCCTAGAAGTTATTTCTCAAGTGGAGCACAGAAGATGTTAGACAGAATGACAGTCACCATTCACTTTCATTGTATGGAAAACAGATGCAATGAAAGTGAATGGTGACTGAGGCTGTCAGGAACTAACATCCTGACATTCATGTCTTTTTATTTTTCACTGAAGAAAATTAGTCATACAGTCAAGTTTGGAATAACATGAGGGTGAGTAAATGAGGGTGAAATATCAGTTTAATAGCAACATACCATAACTGAATGAACAACTGTCAAACACACCTTTCAAAGTAATTAAATGTTGACAGTTTCGAGATTAAGTGAAAGATTACAGTTTTTCTCACACAGCTCAGCGCTTAAGTAATTTTTTTAGCACACTTGACACTGTAAATCAACTTAGTCTACTGCCATACATTCAGATGATTTACATATCTGAAAACCAAGCAATGCATACAAAACTAAAACAGTAGAATGACATATTTCATAAAGTATAAGTAATATCGCTGCATACTCACAAGGCTGATGAAGAATGGCGCGATTTGGAAAGTTAGGGTTTGGAGAGTCCTGCGACAGTGAGGTACTCCAAAGACGAACAGTCCAAATTAGACAGAAAATCTTGAGGACATCATTTAAACGAAGATGCGGATGGAGTGGGCGGAGCCGCACAATCGACCCGCGCTCTTATTGGTCAGTGCGTTTTGACAGGTGAACGACAGTCTTCTCGGGCGCATCCATGTAAATGTCCCGTTTCAACACAATGTGGAACACTGAAATGTTACAAGAGTCCCGGTAAAGTAAGTGCTACGTTTTCAGAAGGCATGAATAATGAAAGAGGGAAATGAAAGTTAACAGGACTGTATTAGTGCACGGTCTAATGCTCTTCTCATATTTATATTTCATAATAGGTTTTGCTTAAGCAGAAACGCTTTGTATTAATTTGCTTTAAATCATTTCCACCACATCTCAAATGTCTTAACTTAATTAGGCTACTTAATATTATTCTGTGAGGGTAATGAATGTTATTTTTTAAAGGTGCCCTAGAATTAAAAATTGAATTTATCTTGGCATAGTTGAATAACAAGAGTTCAGTACATGGAAATGACATACAGTGAGTCTCAAACACCATTGTTTCCTCCTTCTTATATAAATCTCATTTGTTTAAAAGACCTCTGAAGAACAGGCGAATCTCAACATAACACTGACTGTTATGTAACAGTCGGGGTGTACGCCCCTAATATTTGCATATGCCAGCCCATGATCCCAACATTATGAAAGGCATTAGACAAGGGCAGCCATTAACGTCTGGATGTACACAGCCGAATCATCAGACTAGGTAAGCAAGCAAGGAAAACAGCGAAAAATGGCAGATGGAGCAATAATAACTGACATGATCCATGATTACATGATATTTTTAGTGATATTTGTAAACTGTCTTTCTAAATGTATCGTTAGCATGTTGCTAATGTACTGTTTAATGTGGTTAAAGTTACCATAGTTTCTTACTGTATTCATGGAGACAAGACTGTTGTTATTTTCATTAAATTAAATTCAACACTTGCAGTCTGTATAATTCATAAGCACAACTTCATTCTTTATAAATCTCTCCAACAGTGTAGCATTAGCCGTTAGCCATGGAGCACAGCCTCAAATTCATTCAGAATCAAATGTAAACATCCAAATAAATACAATACTCACATAATCTGACGCATGCATGCAGTATGAATGACGAACACTTTGTAAAGATCCATTTTGAGGGTTATATTAGCCATGTAAACTTTGTTTATAGCTGTTTAAGGCAAGCGCGAGCTCTGTGGGCGGAGAGCACGAGCAATTAAAGGGCCAGCAGCCCTGAATCGACGCATTTCTAATTATGCCCCAAAATAGGCAGTTAAAAAAATTAATTAAAAAAAATCTATGGGGTATTTTGAACTGAAACTTCACAGACACATTCAGGGGACACCTTAGACTTATATTACATCTTGTAAAAAAACATTCGATGGCACCTTTAAAATAAAATGACGCACATTTGACTTGCTAAGGCTAGCTTGGATTTTATTTTTACTTAATACACATAATGTACTAAGATGTATTAACACATAACAAAATTCAGTCCCCCCACCCACACACTGGGTCTCATATTTCATTTTAAACATGCTTAACCCTCTGGTCCTCTTTGGTTAAAATGTTTTGCTTCATCCTAATGGGATGAAACTTGTTGACTTTTGTCATATAGCTATGTGAATACACAAAAAAATCACGGACATGATTCGGATATGATAAAGGGTCATAAAAAAATAGCCACACTTGGTTCCTTCGCAGTCAAAACTGACTGCCATAGGTAATGAATGGGAAATACAAAAAAATAGTAAAATTCAGAGAAACTTTTGGTGGTACAAACTACAAATCAGCCATTGTGCAGAAAAACAAACTGCACAGCAATGAAGGGGGGACACTCTAAAATGTCAAGAGTGCAAAATAGATACACCCACCCCCTCCTTCCCACACACATACTGTATATGAACTAGCCAGACTATAAAAAAAAAAAAAACAGCAAGGAAGAGGTTACACTCTAAAACATCGAGAGTACAAAACAGACACACTCAATCTGTTCATTTTTGTTACATTTTTATTGAATTTTGCTGGAATGTGTAACAAAATGTCCACCTCTGTGTTTGACTGTAGTAAAATTAATGCAAAAACTGACCCTTCAAATTAACATTTCAAACTAAAATAATAAAAAAAATCTAAACCTTGACAAAAAGTTGTATTTGGGAATGTCTAAGTATAAATCCAAATCCACAACTCAAACACAAATAAAAATAGGTATTTATGTCTAAAACCTCTAGATAATTTATAAGCCACTTTTTATATAGGAATTTAGTGGTTACAACATGGCATTACAAAAGTTTTTCTATTTTCACTCCCACCAGATGGCACTAATCTACCTTCAAAAAAATGGATTTTAAATGCCTATAATAATAATACTGCTTTAATTGAAATAATGATAATAATAAAAAATATTAGAAAAAATTGTGGGAAAATAGCTAATAAAAACTGTATAAATATTGTATAGTATCATAAAATACCCCCAAAACTCTAAATAATAATCAAAAAATATTATTAAACAAAAATATATTGGTTTTCCTGGGGGGGAAAAAAAGTTACATTTTAAGGCTTTGGTCATTTTTGACCCTGAGGAAGCCAAGTGTGACCCCTAAATGAAGAGGACCAGAAGGTTAAATATTTCACTGATACAGTTGTCTCCTTGGAAAACAAGTGTACTCTAACTTGAGGGAAAAAATTATAATGAACAAATAAAGTTGTTTGTTTTGGTTGAAATGACGCAACAATGGAGGGACAGTTGAAAAATTTGAAATGGTTTATAATTATCTCACTCTTTGTTTTTAAAATGTAGTGATTCATATTTTATGATGGATTTTCGTGCCGCTTTAGTTGCAGTACACAAACATTTGTGTCAGAATCAGGAGTATTGAAAAATTACAGATTTAAAAAGGATGGTTTACCCAAAAATTAAAATTATGTCATTAATTTTGCATAATTCCAAAACTACGTGAGCTGTTTTGCAGTATGTTCACACTGCTCTCTTCCATATAGTGAAAATTAAATAGGGACCAGGGGCTGTTAAGGCACACCTAAAATACAGAACAGAGGACAGAAAAAGAAGGAGTGAAACAAGAAACGGGAGATTCCCTAGCCTAGTCTTCATGCTAACGCTACATCTGGACGAGGCGAATCCCCTGAGGTCCTTTTTGGGACCCTTATCGTTACGCACATCACATTCCGTCCCCTCCATTCCCACAACGAGCTCCTTGCTATCTAATGGAACTTCCTATATAAGGACAACCTCCAATTGCATCCAGTAAATCACGTCTGTGTTTCAGGGAACAGGACCATGGCTGGTATGCTCTGAGGCCTTGCTGCAGAGATGGTAGGGAAAGAAGCGCCTCTGTCACTGGTCAGCATCAAGCTACCCTGGATGTGCGAAAGGAAGGAAGGGAGGTAGAGAGAGTGTCTTGGAGACAGATGGGAGGATGGGGGGGTATAGTGAGAGTGAAAGTGAGAGGCAGGGGTAGAGAGGGAGATGCACGACTATACTAGGTCTCTGTTGTGCCATATAAGGACAATGGGGTCTGCCTGGAATCTCGGCTGTATTCTGTGTTTAGAAGGGAACACCGAAAGACTTGGATCGAGTGACTAAATATGGTGCAACAGCAGTGTCATTGTTAGGACAAATAGGCATTCATTGGGATATCTTTTGACTGTTTACTCACCAACAATAAACTTCAGAGTAGCTGCAGACTCTCATTCCGGCAAAGAATAACACCAATTAAGGAATGCGAGGTATTGCACCTGCTCATGTTGTATCGCACTGTAAAAACAGGAACATAAATATGTTTAATAGTTTGTTACTTTGTACTGTGGAAAATCATGCAGTTAGTTTGTATAGTCAGAGACACTAAATAGTGAACACAGTTCATGATGCATATGATGCATAAAACATTCATTTTTAACTAAATATAGATATATTACCTTCAGGTCATTTCTTCCTTCCACAGACAACAAAATTAGATATTTTGAGATATGTCCAAGCTGCTCTTTTCCATAGAGTGAAAGTTACTGGTGACCAGATAGATAGATAGAAGATATTGTATGTCTTTGGAAGGCATGAAATACAGTGCACTACGACAGAAGGGTTTACTAATTGTGTTACTTTTTTATGAAAAGTAATGTGTTACATTACTTTTGAGTTATTTTTTCTCACCTGGGTTGGGCTTGCTTGTTTGTTTTTTACTAACAACAAAAAAAGTTATATTTTTTGGCAAATGTTAAGGCCCTTGCACACCAAAAGTGAAATGAATAAGCCTAAACCGAAAGTAAATGCATATTTAAACAAACCTTTCAGCTGTTCTGCCATTCTGGATTACAGAAGAATAGGATACAGGAGAAGGAAGTTCAACACTCTTATTTCTAAATATAATCTAAAGTGATATTTGCAGCAAAGACATTGGTTAATAATGTGAGATTAAATAAAGTATTTTTGTGTAATTTAATATAGTTTATTATTAAAGGTTTATGTAACATTCTGAGTTTGCATTTCACTGTTTTTATTCATTTTGAGGAATACTGAATGTTTTCGTGCAAAAATGAGGAAATGCATGTTCACATTTAGTCTAGAACTAAAATAACGATCATATTTACACAGCACAGACAATACCTTTGCACTTTATTTCTCTCAACATGAAGACAGGAGAGCTGTCATTCAATAAATGTGAAAAAGTAACTTGCGTTACTTATTTGAAAGAGTAACAAATATTTTGTTGTAAATTGAAAACGTAATGCGTTACTTTACTAGTTACTTGAAAAAGTAGTCTAATTAAGTAACTCAAGTTACTTGTAGCCTAATGCAAACCCTGCTCACGAGGGTACGTAAATGATGACCAAATTTTTATTTTTGCCTGAACAATTCCTTATTTTCAATGTGAAAACCAATAAAATGTAGGAAAGAAATTACAATATGCAGACTGATACCTGGTTTGGCTTCAAAGCCTCTACTGAATTCCTACTATGTCAAGATAATAAACTGTACCCTTAGTGGAACACTATATCAGGAATTAGTCCTGAAGAAGAGGAGGGAATGGGAAAAATGTGCTAGATTAAAGTGGAGTGAAGCACAGGCTGTTCGTCTCCTGAGACTCATCCAAAAACTCATTTGGAGTGACGCCTTTCTGGGTAACTGGAGCATTAAGATTTTCCTGCATTAGTAAAAACAAAAAAATGTCAACACCCTTACTAGACAAAATCTTACTACAAGGTGTGTGTACACATTGACACTAAAACAGGAAATTATTATAATGCAGTGAATTATAAAGTTACTAAAGAAGAACAAATATGTGTTATCTACAACTTCTGTACAAATACATGTTCAGTTCCCATAGGAGTCCTGAGTATATAAAAAGTACACACTATTTTAGAGGGTCATACTGTACATGTTTGGCTATATTTGTCCCTTTTGGAACACAGTTCCAACTTAGCAGCGGGAGAGCAAGCAAATATTTGGCTGTTCATATTTATTCAAAATGTTTCACATGATCCATCTGTTGATGATAACCTTTTACTGAAAGAAAATGTACCCTGACAATGCACTGGGAAAATTTCATCACCCTTATCTTTGATGATAATCAGTGCAAAAAAGCTATCAAGTGAAGCATTGAGTGAGTATGAAGTGACTTACCATTTAAGGAATATGAAGAAATTTGGAGAACTTGGCAACAGATGATATTTACAGTGTTTGTGAGCTGTGCTGTTTTGAGGTGAAAGAAAACCAAACATATTACAACACAACTGAGATTCTTAAGGAGTTTCTCAGTAGAATCACTTGAGAAATTAAAGGATGACCACAAGTGATACATATTTTTTTAAGTACTTTCTGTAGATACAGACAATTCATCAGTTAAAGGTTTGAAAAGAGCAGCTTAAACAAGAAACTGTAATTCAAATGTCAGTTCTTGACAGGTTGGCTTTGGCAAGACGAAAAGAGAGTGAAGGATGAAAACCAATCAAAAGAAAGTATGTTCAAAATTCAAAGTTTAAGGACCTGGGGCTTCAGAAAGACTCATGAAGTTATCCAACAATCCAGGCTTGATTTGACACTTCTTTAGTGTACTGTCATTTAAGATAAACACTCAAAGCACTTATCTTAAAGGGTTAGTTCACCCAAAAATGACAATTCTGTCATTTATTACTTACCCTCATGCCGTTCCACACCCGTAAGACCTTCGTTAATCTTCAGAACACAAATTAAGATATTTTAGTTGAAATCCGATGGCTCCGTGAGGCCTTCATAGGGAGCAATGACATTTCCTCTCTCAAGATCCATTAATGTACTAAAAACATATTTAAATCGGTTCATGTGAGTACAGTGGTTCAATATTAATATAATAAGCCACGAGAATATTTTTGGTGCGCCAAAAAAAATCCAAAATAACGACTTATTTAGTGATGGCTGAATTCAAAACAATGCTTCAGGAAGCATCGGAGCACAAATGAATCAGTGTATCGAATCATGATTCAGATCGCGTGTCAAACTGCCAACGGCTGAAATCACGTGACTTTGGTGCTCCGAACAGCAGATTCGATACACTGATTCATTTGTGCTCCGATGCTTCCTGAAGCAGTGTTTTGAAATCGCCATCACTAAATAAGTCGTTATTTTGTTTTTTTTGGCGCACCAAAAATATTCTCATCAATTTATAATATTAATATTGAGCCACTGTACTCACATGAACTGATTTAGATGTGTTTTTAGTACATTAATGGATCTTGAGAGAGGAAATGTCATTGCTGGCTATGATGGCCTCACAGAGCCATCGGATTTCAACAACAATATCTTAATTTGTGTTCCGAAGATTAACGAAGGTCTTTTGGGTGTGGAACGGCATGAGCGTGAGTAATAAATGACAGAATTTTCATTTTTGAGTGAACTAACCCTTTAAGTAACCCTTAAGTAACTAACCCTTGAAGGCATTTATGATGAAATCTGAACAATTTCTGTCCCTCCATTCACAGCTATGCAACTACCACTTTGACACCAAAAAATTCATAAAAAGACCGCAAAACTAATCCAAATGAACTGAGTGGTTTAGTCCAAATTTTCTGAAGAGATAAGACCGCTTTATATGATGAACGGATTGAATTTAAGCTTTTATTCATATATAAACATTTATTAACTCACACATCCGTTGCAGTAAACGGAAGCTCAAGCATGTTTGATCGACGCATGCGAGAACCAATGAGGTTCATTCTCGTGTGTTACGCAGCACGTTTGAGCTTCCGAAAGAGGTGTGTCAAGCAGGAATGGTTGAGCTTCTGTTTATGTTCGCTGATCAATGTTTATATATGAATAAAAGTCTAAATTAAATCCGTTCATCATATTAAGTGATCGTGTCTCTTCAGAAAATTTGGACTAAACCGCTCAATTCATATAGTTTTATGATTTCTTAATGTGCTTTTTGAAGCGTCAAAGTGGTAGTTGTGTAGCTGTCAATGGAGGGACAGAAATCTCTCAGATTTCATTAAAAAGATCTTCATTTGTGTTCTGAAGATGAACAAAAGTCTTACAGGTTTGGAATGACATGAGGTCAGCATGATGTCATGATGTCATTTTTATTTTTGGGTGAACTAACCCTTTAAGATTAGGTTAACATTTTCAACTCAGACTGCAGAAATTACCAAAATGTGCATGATTATCATTGTTAATGTTAGTTCAAATTAGTAACAAATACACTATATTGCCATTTGCCAAAAGTATTGGGACACCCCTTCAAATCATTGAATTCAGGTGTTCTGATCACTTCCATGGCCACAGGTGTATAAAATCAAGCACCTAGGCATGCAGACTGCTTCTACAAACATTTGTGAAAGAATGGGTCACTCTCAGGAGCTCAGTGAATTCAAGCGTGGTACTGTGATAGGTTGACACCTGTGCAATAAGTCCATTCGTGAAATTTCCTCACTACTAAATATTCCACGGTCAACTGTTAGTGGTATCATCACAAAGTGGAAGCAATTGGGAACAACAGCAACTCAGCCACGAAGTGGTAGGCCACATAAAATCACAGAGCGGGGTCAGCGCATGTTGAGGCTCACAGTGTGCAGAAGTCGGCAACTTTCTGCAGAGCCAATAGCTACAGACCTCCAAACTTCATGTGGCCTTCAGATTAGCTCAAGAACAGTGTGTAGAGAGCTTCATGGAATGGGTTTCCATGGCCGAGCAGCTGCATCCAAGCCTTACATCACCAAGTGCAATGCAAGGCGTTGGATGCAGTGGTGTTAAGCACACCGCCACTGGACTCTAGAGCAGTGGAGACCTGTTCTCTGGAGTGACGAATCACGCTTCTCTGTCTGGCAATCTGATGGACGAGTCTGGGTTTGGTGGTTGCAGGAGAACGGTACTTGCCTGACTGCATTGTGTCAAGTGTAAAGTTTGGAGGAGGGGGGATTATGGTGTGGGGTTGTTTTTCAGGGGTTGGACTTGCCCCCTTAGTTCCAGCGAAAGGAACTCTTAATGCTTCGGCATACCAAGACATTTTGGACAATTTCATGCTCCCAACTTTGTGAGAACAGTTTAGGGATGGCCCCTTCCTGTTCCAACATAACTGTGCACCAGTGCACAAAGCAAGGTCCATAAAGACATGGATGAGCGAGTTTGGTGTGGAGGAACTTGACTGGCCTGCACAGAGTCCTGACCTCAACCCGATAGAACGCCTTTGGGATGAATTCGAGTGGAGACTGTGAGCCAGGCCTTCTCGCCAACATCACTGCCTGACCTCACAAATGCGCTTCTAGTCAAAAATTCCCATTAACACACTCCTAAACCTTGAGCCTTCCCAGAAAAGTTGAAGCTGTTATAGCTGCAAAGGGTGGGACAACTCCATATTAAACACTACGGATTAAGAATGGGATGTCATTAAAGTTCATGTGCATGTAAAGGCAGGCGTCCCAAAACTTTTGGCAATATAGTGTGTGTGTGTGTACAAAAAATAAATAAATAAGGCTGTCGTTTTTACTGCAATTGTAAATTTAATATTGCATGTACAGAATTTAAAAGAAAAGGATACAAACAATCAAACAGATGTCAAGGATATTTACATTAAATACATAAGGAAAGTGATTATATTGTAATGTTCTGTTTTGTTCTTAAAAACATATCTGTAATCCAATTGACTACATAAGAAGCACAGTCAAGAACCTAAACTGAATAATCACATTGTTTCTATTCATAAAACTAATACTATGAATATAAAAAAACAACATTAAAACAGAAAATATATTCAACATCTAAAACCAGAGTGACCAGGACAGAACATTTTGGCCTCTTTAATGGAAATTGTGCCTAAACTATTTATCTGTGATCATATGACTTCCTCTTGTATGTTGGTTTCTAGATGACTGCAGAGCTGGAAAAACAACAAAAGCGGAATGGGATGAAAGCTTTTCTTATTTATGAAACTAAAAACTACATTTGTTAATCTTTACGTACATGCAAAGTCAAACTCAAGCCCTCTCTTACCCATCTGGGTTATGACTCTGCATTGAGATGGCCATGTGGCTCTTGTGAATGCACTGTTGCCGAGCCTTTTATGAAGAGTTTTCCTTTGTGCTCTTCTTTACTGCTCAGGAAATGATGGAGCAATCCATACAACAATGGCCTAAAAACAGCAAGAAAGAGCAATACAAAAAGCATAAAGGAATGGTTCACCCAAAAATGAAAATTCACTTTTTAGAGCTTGAAAGCCCCCGGTCACCATTCAATGGTTAGTTCACACAAAAATCAAAAAAATTGTCATCAATTGCTCACCCTCATGTCGTTCCAAACCGTAAGACTTTTGTTCATCTTTGAAACACAAATGAAGATACTTTAAATGATATTAAATTAAATCTGAGAGATTTTTTGTCCCTTCCACTGACATTCCACGCAACTACCACTTTGATGCTTAAAAAAGTTCATAAAGAGATCGTAAAACTAATCCATATGAATTGAGTGGTTTAGTCCAAATTTTATGAAGAGACACGATCGCTTTATACGATGAACAGATTTAATTTAGGCTTTTATTCACATATATGATCACATATATGATCTCTTTATGTGCTTTTTGAAGCATCAAAATGGTAGTTGTAGCTGTCAATGGAGGGACAGAAATCTCACATATTTCATTAAAAATATCTTCATTTGTGTTCTGAAGATGAACGAAAGTCTTACGGGTTTGGAAAAACATAAGGGTGAGTAAATGATGACAAGTTTTTCATTTTTGGTTGAACTAAGCCTTTCGCTTTTATTGTATGGAAAAGAGTAGCTTGGACATTCTTCCAAATATCTCCATTCATGTTTCATGGAGTCAAAAGGCAAATAAATGATGACAACTATTCCTATAATATGCAATGAATAGAAGTTTAGATAAAGTGTTACTGGTGGTAAGAGTCAGTATTCGAGCAGTCTTGCGTAGCCAGACCTTCAGACTGATGGCAGAAGGTCTGGACTCGATCACAGCTTTCATTGGCCAAGGACCGCCCAAGAGGACGTTTGACTGACATGTAACGCAATCAATCACAGTTTGTTTTGCTCTGCGTCATGTTTAGGGGTGTGAAAATGTGAAGTCGATGTCCCAACTATAACAGACCGTTATGCATTTATAAATTATTAATTCAAGAACATTGTGCAAATTTACAGCAACAATGGAGCCACGAACTTCACATACTTTTGAAAATCCAGCATTTAGTTGATCCTGGTAAGTGCTTGTAAACACGACCGCGTTCTTCTTCCACGAGGGGGTTTAGCGTCACGGCATATGTTTCCAGGCGGATCGTTAAAGAACACGACAAACATGTCTCCCGGACATCCTGTATAATTCAACCAACCAGATGACGACTTTGAAACTCCTGAAGAGTTTCCAGATTAGTGTGCCATATGCATCAGACGTTCAGCCAACGGTCCATGGGCATGACGTCTGAGGCTGAGACTAGTATTCGAGTAACACCATAGATGTTGGTATGGTCAAACAGCTTTATAGCTGTGCTATGAGAAAGAAACTCATTCATGTGTTAGTTACATCTACACTTGACTAATGGAGTAGTGTCTTGGCTGACTTAACAAAAATCTTACAATGCAGCAGCAAGAATGCTTCCTCGTACTAGACTGAGGATTCACATCCAGCACTTAAATCACATCACACTCTGCTTGTGTATCACAGAACTGATTTCAACAACCCTCTTATTAAATTTTTAAATGTCTTCATGGTATTACGCCAACATTCCTTGCTGGTCGTCTTTAAAACATGGCTGAAAGTGTCAAGTCAGCTTTTAATCACTACATGTTCCCAAGCTGTAGATTTCACAGCCAGACAGTCTTCAAGCAGTTGACTCAATTTGCACTTTTATAAAGTATCACACTCAAAGAACTCTTGTTTACTGGGGCTTATCTCCTTACTTTGTTCTGCTTTTTATTTTCTCATTGTTTTCATTTTCTATTTACTTTCTAATGTGCTTCTTATTTTTACTCAGTCAGTTTTATTTTCTTGTATCTTCCTCCATGTGCATGTTTGACCTGGCAACATTTTAACTGGCCCTACTACTAACTAACTAACTAACTAAATGAATAAATACGGTATTTTTATATCATATTTTAGCCAAGATTTTTATATTATTCTGTTTTTGTTAATTTATAAATTTGCAAGACTGTCTTTGGTGTTTCTGATACTGCACTAAACTAGTTTAAGTCCTACATTTCAGATCATAATCAGTTTGTTATTATGGGTGGTTGCAGGTCTGAGGTTGGTGTGGTGCAATCTGGCGTTCCCCAGGGATCAATTTTGGGTCCTTTTCTTTTTAGCATTTACATGTTTCCACTTGGTCAGCTCTGTCTTTTTTTTTTTTTTTCTTTCATTTTTACGCAGATGATCATCAAATCATTGAAACAGAAGAACATAAGCACTGGCCCAATAGGTAAAGTGACAGTTCTTTTAAATGGCCCAAAGCTGCATCACACTGACCCTGGGCCATATTTATAGTTGTGGCCTGTACATGTACATTTGTAATTCAGTTTGTAAACGCTATTTTAATAAGTGCTCTAGGAGTAAAGTCATAGATCATACTTACACTGCTTTGGCACTTGAATCTTCTGCGACATTGAGCTCATTTGCCATGAACTGACGGTCCAGGGGAACTTCAGGCTGACCTGATTCTGAGATACATAAATTTAAACAAATCATCCTTGTTTGTTTTTATAATGTATTATCCACTAATAAGTGACCATGCATACAGTACAGTCCAAAAGTTTGGAACCACTAAGATTTTTAATGTTTTTAAAAGAAGTTTCGTCTGCTCACCAAGGCTACATTTATTTAATTAAAAATACAGTAAAAAACAGTAATATTGTGAAATATTATTACAATTTAAAATAACTGTGTACTATTTAAATATATTTGACAAAGTAATTTATTCCTCTGATGCAAAGCTGAATTTTCAGCATCGTTACTCCAGTCTTCAGTGTCACATGATCCTTCAGAAATCATTCTAATATGCTGATTTGCTGCTCAATAAACATTTATGATTATTTTCAATGTTGAAAACAGTTGTGTACTTTTTTTTTTCAGGATTCCTTGATGAATAGAAAGTTCAAAAGAACAGCATTTATCTGAAATACAAAGCTTCTGTAGCATTATACACTACCGTTCAAAAGTTTGGGGTCAGTAAGAATTTTTATTTTTATTTTTTTGAAAAGAAATGAAAGAAATGAATACTTTTATTCAACAAGGATGCATTAAATCAATCAAAAGTGGCAGTAAAGACATCTATAATGTTACAAAAGATTAGATTTTCAGATAAACACTGTTCTTTTGAACTTTCTTTTCATCAAATAATCCTGAAAAAAAATATTGTACACAAATATTTTGTACAATTGTACACATTAAATGTTTCTTGAGCAGCAGATCAGCATATTAGAATGATTTCTGAAGGATCATGTGACACTGAAGACTGGAGTAATGATGCTGAAAATTCAGATTTGCCATCACAGGAATAAATTACTTTGTGAAATATATTCAAATAGAAAACAGTTATTTTAAATCCTAATAATAATTCACAATATTACTGTTTTTTACTGTATTTTTAATTAAATAAATGTAGCCTTGGTGAGCAGATGAAACTTCTTTTAAAAACATTAAAAATCTTAGTGGTTCCAAACTTTTGGACTGTACTGTATATGGTCTTCCTGCAGGGCTCATCTGCTCACCTGCGGTCAGCACTGATGCAGTGTATCGATACTTGTTGAACTCCAGGTATTCTCGGATCAGTTCATTGATCAGCAGGTTCTCGTGGGACAGCGGCGGGCGCGGCATGCTCTGATCATCCAGCGCGCTGAACACCTCCGCCCGGATCCTCGCCTTCAGCTGCCCAAGGACCCCACGGGCCTCCAGCGTCTCTTTTAAGGCTATAGATTATTAACGTGAGAAAGAGATACAGCAGTAGATTGTTAATGGAGAAACAGAAAGAGACAGCTGGGGCCTGTTTCAGAAAGGAGGTTAAGTGAAAACTCTGAGTATGTTAACCCTGAAATGAGGGAAACTCTGGGTTTTCGGTTTCAGAATGGGAGGTATGTCAAACCCGAGAAAGCAGGGTAAGTCAAGCCCGTTTCTGAAAGAGAGGTAACTTCTACTCAGAGTCAGTTACCATGGTAACTTACTCTGTGAACCTAACCTGGTCAGGAGCAGGTTTTCTTTGGTAAACCCAGTTTCCTTCGGCCTCCTCCCCCTTTTTAAAGTGCAAGTGATGTTTAAATAGTTAACTCATTTATCCACACTGCAAAAATGCTTTCGTAATGAGTATTTTTCATCCTATTTCATCTAAATTAAGTGCGTTTTACTTAAGTAAAATTACCAATATCTGCCAGTGTGGTAATAAAAATAATCTTAATGCAAACGGAAAGTGTCGGAGTGTCTACCCAGGTGAAAAAAAGTGCAGTAAAATACACTTTATTTTAGTACACTTCCATAATGTATTGGGTAGCATTAAGGGGTGTAGCTTTTCATAGTCGTGGTGCACGCGCTTAACTCCGAGTCAACCTACAGAGTCGATTGAACTCAATTCAGCTGTTCTGAAACCGAAAACTCAGAGTTTCCCATCTCAGAGTAAGAAAACTCAGAGTTCAAGTTTTAACTCAGAGTTGGTTGAGCCTCCTTATTGAAACGGGCCCCCTGGGGCCTGTACCATGATGGTGGATGAACAAACTCAGGGTTATAGGATTAGTTTCGAGTTGACAAAACCAAACCACTCCAATCCAGCTTTGTTGGTACCATGATGCTGATCATCAACTTTCTCTGTCAACTCAGGCTTTGATCCTGAGTTTGTGGAGCGCGTGCACATGAATCCGTGACATCAGTGGCAAACAGCCAATCACATGCCTTGCAACAGAAATAAACTGATTCACTTCTCGCGAGAGAGTCAGCGCGATTCAAAACTCTTTCGCTGAAAATGAAGAATTTAAATGCATTTACATTATTGGAAAATACTTGTCTGTGAAAGAGGACAAATAAAAGAAATGATCTTTCTCTATCAGTGCAAGTGAAAGTTGTGAAGTTTAGGCCTATATTACATATGATCTATATATATTTATATTCATTGAGACTAAGTGCTTAATAACTACTGTTACACTAAACTTGCATGTGTGTAATGGATTAATAAAAATATAGATCATATAATTATACAAATCATATAAATTATATTATCATTAAAACCAGACAATTTCATCATTAAATATTTGTTTTTGCTATATAATGACCTTTAATTTGGAGGAAGAGAAACTGGGGGAGTGACTTTATTGTGTTGAGTGTGTCAGTGTGTCACTTAGTTTACATCTGATTGGTCCAATTTTAGTTTGAGATCTCTAATCCAGAACATAACCTGCCCCGGAGCAGGTTAGCCGTGGAGCGCAAGTTACTATGGCGATGAACACCGCTAAAAGTCAAGTTACTTTCATGGTACCTAAAACCCAGGATTGGCGCAAACTAATCTGAAATTTACCTGGCTAGCCAGCTAATCCAGCTTCATGGTACAGGCCCCTGGACTAACATACACAACAACTGTGGAGAGATTTGGTGCTTTGGTTTAAACATCTAACAACATTAATATGACACGTGACGACGGTAGACATATAACAAACAGTGAAAACAATCATAACATTGGCACAATGATATGATGCATTATTGCAGTTTTTGAGTATCAACTCACCGCTTTTCAACTCTGTGATTGTTGCCATTGAAACCCTTCTGCACTTCTCAGACGCTTCCGCTAGAGGTCAGTTTGCGCTTACTACGTTTCCGACTAATGCTTAGCCATTCCACTCTAGCGAGGGAACCAAACACCGAGTGCACACTGCACAGAGATACAATTCTGTGGGATTTTGAGCTAAAGTAGGAGTAGTAGTAAATTATAAATCAACTACATAATTAATAAACAATCAATATTCATATTGTATTTTAATAGCGAAATAAAACCAAACAATGCATTCTTAAAATAAAGTTGATTTTTTTAAACCTTTATTCTACCTCTTCAAATAACAAAAAATCATTATCATTGTTAAACACAAACACAATAAATCCAAGCACCACATAAATAAATAATTTTGTCACCAAGACAAATTCCTTGTGTGTGTAAACATAGGCTACTTGGCAATAAAGCTCATTCCAAGCTTCTAAAAATAACCCTATGGGGTTAATTAACATATATTGCAAGTAATTAAGATTACTTTTTTTAAACGCCACTAAACTTGAGCAACTTAAAATATAATTTTACCTGTTATTTCAGTGGAAAGATGACGTAAGGGCCACGTGACGTCGTGCGGAAATGAAGGTCGAGTGGAAAATCTTCGGCATGCGAAATTCTTTGCTCGCTTTTGTCCCGGAAGAACAAGACTTTTCATCGTGTCAGTTGTCGTCATCCGTCGTGCCAAAACAACTTTCTAGACCAAGCTATAAAATGGCTGGAACTGCTTTAAAAAGACTCATGGCCGAATACAAACGTAAGTCATGTAATCCGAATTACATTTAAAATGCTGCTCAATGCTAGCGCTTGTGAATTGGGGATTTTATACTGTTTTGGTAGCAACAGTTTGGCAGCTGTTGTCCCCTCAAATAGATACTTCCAGAACTTCTCCAACGCATGCTGACAGAATGAATTATTAACACGATGTAATTCAACAGAAGTGGCACTAAACAAACTCAAACTTAATTTCTTTTCATTTCTGTAGTGTAGTGTTGTCAGTCACTGTAACGATGATGATTGTTTCTTATTACGTTATATGTATATAAAATTTATTGTTCACATATTTACATGGATAACGTACAGCTAATTGTTCCCGAACTCCTTTCTTTCCTTCCTTCCAGAACTAACTCTCAACCCTCCAGAGGGGATTGTGGCAGGTAAGAATTAGGGCAGTTACTGAACTGCTCCACTGACCTGGTTTTACTCAAGATTACTTAGAATCTTAATAATAATTTCACTTAAATTATCCATTGATTTATCTATATTACTGGATAATTGATTAATGAGACTCATTTCATCCCTATAGGGCCTGTAAATGAGGAGAATTTCTTTGAATGGGAGGCTCTGATTATGTAAGTATTATTATTTTGTGTAGTGATAGCGTTTTGTTTTCATTTTTTTTTATTTGGTCATATATTAAAAAAAGCTCAGTGTGGGTGAGAAATGTGTTTCTTGAAATTTTAGTGACCGTTTCAGATTTTCTCTGGTGTGACCCAGCAGAGAGGACCAAACAGCCATATTGATTTCACAATAAATGTTTTATTATTCTTATTACTCAGTTTAGTTTGAAGTGTACAGACTGAACACAGACAATAACATTTTATAAAGAAAATAAAAATATACAATAAAAATAAATTTTTACATTTTCTTATAATTTGCACCCTACACATGGCTCAGATCCCTCCTTTAGTATAATGGCCCATTCATCCCTTTGATGATAAAGATAGTTTTAAAAATCCACCACAGAGGATTTTTTTCCACACCTGTCCTCAGCAGCTGAACATTTGATATGTCTGTTTGTAGAATAAGCATGAGACGGGTTACTCGCAGAATCATAATACATGATAAAATAATACATTTATTATAGAAATAAACTCTCAATCAGAACAATTATAGAAGTGGTTTTAGAGCTTTGTGTTTTTAATCTGCTTCAGGTTGCATTCACCTCAAAATTGTAAAATGACACTGAACTAATTTAATTGCTATAAGTCACAGTAGCTATGTTTTCATCCAAAGGTTTGAATTTAACTCATGTGCAAAACTGGAATATTGCATAAAACATTATTTTGAATAAAGCTCTGTTTCCATCCCATGTGTTTAAGAGAACCAAATCATCACTTCCTGTGAAACTGGCGCAAAATACCTGTAAGAAAATCGGGGAACCCACTTTGGCTCTTTTTTTCATAGATTATAAATTACTTTGCCTCAGATTGCGCAGATGAAATGCATTTCAGTATGATCTTTTTTTTTTAACATTTGAGATGCAGTGCAATGCGATTGGTCCACTGGTTAGTCCAGTTATCCAATCACATCCTGTTGAGGCAAAGTCATTGAGTTTTTTTGTTGCACATCAAGGGATTAATTCAGTAAATGTTTTTTCTCCGTAGTTTATGTGCACATCGTCTTATTGGATAAGAAATGTATCCGCCTCAATTGAGCGCTTAAGTTTTAATGCACATTTTTTTAGAATTTATGTGCAGCTTGGCTTTTTATTTGAATGCAATATTTCAAAGTTCACATAAAATAGGTGAATGGAATCATATCTACTGTTACCTGCAAAGAAACAAAACCCATATTTCATGCTATACCATACCTGTCGTCTGTCTAGAACAGGGGAATTCAATTAAAGTTCCACAAGGTCTGGTCTCTAAATTTCCTTCCTAGCGGAGGTTCAGACAATACTTTTTTGGAAGTTATACATTTCCATCAGGGCAGGCTGGGAAGCTGTAGTTCTTTGTAAAAGGAAAAATCCTAAACACTCAAAATAGACATCAAAGATGAGAATCTTGGGCCCTGAGAGCCAAAGCAGTGATGTCCTAGAATTTTTACCAATATTTACCAAAACAAAGTAAAAATTTCTTCCAACTGGATATGAATGTAAAAAGGTTTTTTTGTTTTGTTTTTTGTAAACATTTAGACACCTAATGTGTATTTCCTTAATCTGAGCGGTACAAGACTTGGCTACTTTTCCTAAGTTTGCCACCTGAACACACAAAAAATGTTGGACTTGATTCAACAATGTTAAGTGGTTGAAAAAAACAACAACTGATGAATGGGAGAGACTATAATTCAGAGCAATTCTTTTTATTTGTCCAATAAAAATCAGTAAATCTAACACAGTGCAGATCATACACATAAATGAAGGGGTGAGCCTATACAACATTTTCAATGTGACAAACATATGCAGTCAGTGAGTACTATAGCCATATAGTGGCTATTGATATTTCATGTAATTGCTATTTTCATACCAACATATGTCTCCCAAGTATGCCAAATTTTGAGGTTTTGGCTGTTTCAACTTAAATATTTTCACTTTTTAAATTTTTTTAATGTAATAAAAATAACCATATAAAATATGGTTCTTTTAGAGGTAAATAAATGAAAAAATACCAAAAAAAAATCACAAAAGAAATGCATAAATGGATAGTTTTATTTTATCAAAGATGGTGATAAGACATTTATTTTAAAAAAATAAATAAAAAAATTGGTATCACACCTGAGACATTCGTGCCCAAATTTATCCACCAAGTACTCACTAAGGGCTAATCTATGAAGGACCATTTATATATTTTGCTCAAAGTACTACAAAGTAAACAACTAAAAGCAATGTACATAATCTAATAATCGACTCTCATCATGAGCACAAAAAAGTAATTTCTCTTGCCATCTAAATAATTTTCCAAATTAAAAAATGTCTAAACCTTGTCACAAACCTGCTTTGGTTAAACGTTTGGAGTCATTTATATGATCGATTAAAAATAATTGCATTTGCAGCATTCTCATTTTCTGTGGCGTTTTAGCAAAAGTATCTATTTTGCTACTCATCATGTTTCTGTGACGGTTCCAAAGCGAGCCATACCGATACTAAATGTGATGTGTAAACACTGCAGATCACTGATTGGTCTGAAAGAATCATCACTACCAGCATCACTGGATTTGAAAAATGAGACACCAAACCTGCTAGATTTAAATAGTCAGTAACCGCCACCGCAGTATTATTTGTTCGTGAAATAAATTGCTTTAAACGACCGTCACACACAACTTGAAAATGACTGTATCGTGATCAGTAGACGAGGTGCAGACTCATTGTTAGACGAGGAGCGGATCCACGGCAGTAGAGGCGGCGCAACTATAATGATCAGTCCGTAATCACCTACTTTGAAGCGGTACTAACTAGTGTTGCACGATATACCAGTACTAGAATGGTATCGCGATACCCTGCTTTTAAAAACGGTCCGGTTCTTCATTTTATTAGTACCGGTACTTTGAGTGCCAGCTGTATTTCCTAAATTGTGACAGCAGGGGGCAGTGTGCCTGCAGCGTGCTGCTTCTAAAGCACATTGAGTGCGTGGTTATTTCTCTCAATTGCACAACGGCTTTCATGGTGACGAAACAAGAGGTATGGTTGCAAATACAGGTGCTCTTGCAGACCGTCCACAAATTGTTGAGAAAGCAGATGCACCAAGCGAAATATGGCATTATTTTGCTTATATTGCCGACAGCCAGGGCAAGCCCACGGACACCACAAAGCCCGTCTGCAAAAGATGTTACAAAATAACGCAAGCGGAGGGAGTCAAAAGCATCTTGCTGTCAAACATCCCGATTTGAACAAAGAATTTAAAGAGCGACATGTTAGTGTGATACCATTATTATGTTTATGCTCCCAAACATTAAATGAGTGTTTTTTTATTTATTTAACTCGTGCAAGCAGACCTGAGGTGTATTATTGAGTCTAAGTTTAATAAGTGATATCTGGTTGCAAAAATAAAACTAATTTAAAAATACATAAATATGTGAAGGGTATATAGTTATTTTAAACCAATTTATGCTTTAATAACATTGCTCTAAGTATTTACAGTAATCTAATTTTTACAATAACCTTACTGTCAAAAACACCTACAGTACAGTCCAAAAGTTTGGAACCACTAAGATTTTTAATGTTTTTAAAAGAAGTTTCATCTGCTCACCAAGGCTACATTTATTTAATTAAAAATACAGTAAAAACAGTAATATTGTGAAATATTATTACAATTTAAAATAACTGTGTACTATTTAAATATATTTGACAAAGTAATTTCTTCCTGTGATGCAAAGCTGAATTTTCAGCATCATTACTCCAGTCTTCGGTGTCACATGATCCTTCAGAAATCATTCTAATATGCTGATTTGCTGCTCAAGAAACATTTATGATTATTTTCAATGCTGAAAACAGTTGTGTACTTTTTTTTTTCAGGATTCCTTGTTGAATAGAAAGTTCAAAAGAACAGCATTTATCTGAAATACAAAGCTTCTGTAGCATTATACACTACCGTTCAAAAGTTTGGGGTCAGTAAGAATTTTTATTTTTATTTTTTTGAAAAGAAATGAAAGAAATGAATACTTTTATTCAGCAAGGATGCATTAAATCAATCAAAAGTGGCAGTAAAGACATTTATAATGTTACAAAAGATTAGATTTCAGATAAACACTGTTCTTTTGAACTTTCTATTCATCAAAGAATCCTGAAAAAAAATATTGTACACAAATATTTTGTACAATTGTACACATTAATTGTTTCTTGAGCAGCAGATCAGCATATTAGAATGATTTCTGAAGGATCATGTGACACTGAAGACTGGAGTAATGATGCTGAAAATTCAGCTTTGCCATCACAGGAATAAATTACTTTGTGAAATATATTCAAATAGAAAACAGTTATTTTAAATTGTAATAATATTTCACAATATTACTGTTTTTTACTGTATTTTTAATTAAATAAATGTAGCCTTGGTGAGCAGACGAAACTTCTTTTAAAAACATTAAAAATCTTAGTGGTTCCAAACTTTTGGACTGTACTGTACATGTATAAAAAAAAAAAAAAAAGCAAAAAAGCATAACAGCAAATAATTTACAATTTTATTGAGCATGAAAATAATAAACATTAAAAATTATATTAAATCTAACTCTAACTTCACAGCAATGAAGCTCAAATCCAGAATTATCAGCCTGCACACTGGTGAAGAAAGAAGTTCTGTCATATGTGTTATTTATTTACTTTTCCTGCTGTTTTAGGTTTTTGGCGTAGTATAGTTTAAATATCGGTATCGTGATATTTAAGTTGGGTATCGTATCGAAGTCAAAATTTTGGTATCGTGACAACACTAGTACTAACTGCACTGGAAAAGCAAACCAAAAGTAAAGCGAGCAGAGCCAAGCCATGCCGTACCTACCGGAATAGTACTACACAGTGGAAAAGCGCCACAACTGGGTCATCTGCAGCTCTTAATGTGGTGCTTTACATCTTTAGCGGGAGAGAGAAGCAACACGCACAGAACAGAAAGGGCTTGAATGAAACGCGTTTGGCTCTGGATAAAAAATAATGGAGGATATAGCAGCGAATGATCATTACCGTAAACGACCCTGAGCGCTTGCGGTGTAAACAGCTCCGTTTAGGTGTGCTGCTCACTTTAATCTGTAGAAACAGCAAAATGGTGCAATTATGTCCCGCTGTCCAGATGGAACCAAGCCTGGGTCCAGAACCAATTCTGGCAATTTCTTAGACTCTTTTGACCCAAGCCACTATGCATTCACAGCATGCACAGCTGCTTATTCACTACCATTTAGTTTGTGTGGGGACATTAAGTGATAACTGATTTTGATTTTGGATAAGACCAAACAATGTGTCCTCCGGTAAACCAAACTGGTGGTTAGATCAGTGGTTTTGACTGATAAGTTTTTAAGTGAACTTAAGTGCCAAGCAAAATAAGGAACCGTGTCCCTAGCAACTCCCCGACAGCTGTTCCACAGATACGGAACTGCATTTGTTTGATGCGCTCCTTATCGTGATTACCGATCAATATCTGCCCATAGAAACAGTATTTGATAGACAGCTGGATATGTTAAGTAAACAGAAAGAGATTTGCATGTTAAATGGGCCTTTGAAAATGATTCCATGAAGTTCTGCCAATGCTGTCAGAAGTGGTGGATGAGTTTGTGATTTATGATGTTTCATGAATTTATAATTGTTTACGAAGTTTTTTTTTTTAATGGTTTTATTTTTTTTGTTTATGCATGATGTATTTTATACTGATGGTATGGTACATGTTTTCACTTGCCTCATATTTTAAGTGATTCTCACAAACAAACATTTGAAATACATTTGGGATATTGCTTTTCCTCAACCAAAAGATGCGGTTGGACAAAGTCTTCATATACAGTTATACAGTATCTACTGTGTATATAAGTCATTTCCGACGTCTTTTTTCTGAGAAACTTCCTCTGCACACCCTGTAGGTTCATCTAATTCCTGATGCTAAAGATTTTATTATATTCTGAAAAATGAATTGTGGAGTGAATCATTATGAAAAGATGCCTGTGTAAATGTGCTTTAAAAATTGTAATAAAACTACTGAATGTTAAGGATTTGCGGGCAATATCCAGACATCCACTTATAGCCGCTGCTTAGGGGGGTTCAGTACTGGAATGTTTCAATTCATTATTAGCTCTGTTGCAACATTGCAAAGCATTAAATGTTAAAAATGAATAAATGGTGGCCCTGTTAGTCTGAATATGTTGCAACATTTTTTTCAGTCATTTCTTGTTTTCTTATTTTAGGGGACCAGAGGACACGTGTTTTGAGGGCGGTGTGTTCCCTGCCATCCTCAGTTTCCCCTCAGACTACCCCCTCAGCCCCCCCAAGATGAAGTTCACCTGTGACATGTTTCATCCAAACAGTGAGTGGTTTTTATTCTGGACTACACATTCAGCATTCAGACAGTGTATGTGGGGTTTAGTGACTCAAATATTCATGAATGTCAAATTGCTTTAATGTAATTAATACATTTAATGTTAGTTGTTTATTACAAAATATACATTATTAAAGGTGCTACAGAGGATCTTTCGTGAAATGAGCGCATGCGTATTTTTAGTATTATTATATAATTCATTATTAAAGTAATAGGAGAATATGCAATGTTCACAATACAGTGTTTTCTTCAACCTTGAATGAAATCTGGAGCATGTTTCACTTCTATTAAAGGTGCCCTAGAATTAAAAATTGAATTTATATTGGCATAGTTAAATAACAAGAGTTCAGTACATGGAAAAGACATACAGTGAGTTTCAAACTCCATTGTTTCCTCCTTCTTATATAAATCTCATTTGTTTAAAAGACCTCCGAAGAACAGGCGAATCTCAACATAACACCGACTGTTATGTAACAGTCGGGGTGTACGCCCCCAATATTTGCATATGCCAGCCCATGATTGAGGCATTACACAAGGGGAGTTAGTATTACACAAGGGCAGGACGTCTGGATGTGCACAGCTGAATCATCAGACTAGGTAAGCAAGCAAGGAAAACAGCGAAAAATGGCAGATGGAGCAATAATAACTGACATGATCCATGATAACATGATATTTTTAGTGATATTTGTGAATTGTCTTTCTAAATGTTTCGTTAGCATGTTGCTAATGTACTGTTAAATGTGGTTAAAGTTACCATCGTTTCTTACTGTTTTCACGGAGACCTGGGGTGAGTTTCCCGAAAGCATCGTTGGTGAACCATGGTCGTAAGTCCCATTGAACTCTATTGGTAACGACGGAACTTGCGACCATAGTTCGCTTTGGGAAACGCACCCCAGAGCCGTCGCTATTTTCATTTTTAAACACTTGCAGTCTGTATAATTCATAAACACAACTTAATTCTTTATAAATCTCTCCAACAGTGTGCAATGTTAGCTTTAGCCACGGAGCACTATCAAACTCATTCAATATCAAATGTAAACACCCAAATAAATACAATACTCACATAATCCGACGCATGCATTCAGTATGCATGACGAACACTTTGTAAAGATCCATTTTGAGGGTTATATTAGCTGTGTAAACTTTGTTTATGCTGTGATAGAGTCGAGAGCTCGGGAGGGGGCGGAGAGCGCAAGCATTTAAAGGGACCGCTACCTGAAATCGGCTCGTTTCTAATTATGCCCCAAAATAGGCAGTTAAAAAAAGTAATTTAAAAAAATCTATGGGGTATTTTGAGCTGAAACTTCACAGACACATTCAGGGGACACCTTAGACTTATATTACATCTTTTTAAAAAAAGTTCTAGGGCACCTTTAAAAACACAGGTTTACTGTATTTTTATATAGTACATATATTTATTGAATCCTTAAATGTATCACGGTTTCCACTTAAAAATTAAGCAGCAGAACTGTTTTCAACATTGATAATAATAAGAAATGTTTCTTGAGCAGCAAATCAGCATATTAGAATGATTTCTGAAGGATCATGTGACACTGAAGACTGGAGTAATGATGCTGAAACTGTTTAAAATATAATAACATAGAAAACAATTATTTTAAATTGTAATATTTCACTTTTATTTTTAAATCAAATAAATGATAAAATGATAAAACTTGCAATCCTAGATCAGTCATTTAATGTGTATATATATAATTTTTTTTTTTTTTTTTAAAGCCTTCCTGTGCATATATGGGCTATTTAACAATCGCTTTGCAGTCAAAACTATTTTAGGATTTCCAGGAGCAGGTTTGAGAAACACTTTTCTAATGCAGTTACAGCCTGTAGACGTAGAAGAGTGTAGACTGACATACAGGATCGGAGTCCTAAAGTTTCTTTATGGTTAGGGCATTTCCTCTGGTCCTGCTGGTGGATGTGTGGACAGGGAAGTGTGTCCAGATAAAGGTCTTCCTGCAGGCCACAGATAGCAGCAGACCAGCCTGCAGTCCTCTGATGGTGCCGGGTCTCTGGAGGCGGTTATCAGAGCTGGACGGCTCAGATTCTGATCGCTGTCCTCAGCTGTGGGAGAAAGAGGAGATAACATCAGCCGTCCTGTTGGGTGGCTGATACCGTGCAGTGCGGGGGTGGTTTCATTCAAGCCTGATCCAGGGTTATTAATCTCATCTTTATTTGTGTGCTAGACAAATTTAGCTGATTAATTGATGTTCTTTTGATCCTTTGAGGGCTTTGACATCTGTTCAGAATTGCCATTTCAACTCTTTTTACGGCTTTTTTTCAGTGAATTTGAAGAATAGTTCAAATTCCCTGGGAGGAAATGCAGTGAACTGAACCACCAGTCACTGTCAACTGCAATATAAAAGAGTCACAGACAGAAATGCAGATATAATCAAGTCAAAAGTTTATTGAAATGTATTCAGTCAACCGCCTATGAAGACAGTGAAGGACAAAGAGCAACAGAAATCTCATAACATAATTTCATAACTTGGTTGTGGTGTGTTTGGTTTGTTTTGTGCAGTCTATCCAGATGGACGTGTGTGTATCTCAATCCTGCACGCACCCGGTGATGACCCCATGGGCTATGAGAGCAGTGCTGAGAGGTGGAGTCCCGTGCAGAGTGTGGAGAAGATCCTGCTGTCTGTGGTCAGCATGCTTGCCGGTCAGTCACCATTCACTTTATGTTGAATAAACTTTTTATGGTGCAAGGACCCTCTTGGAATTGCTTAGTGCAGTGGTTCCCAAACCTGTCCTGGAGGAGCCCCAGCCCTGCGAATTTGGTAAGTCTCCCTCATCTATCACACCTAATTCAACTCATGTGCTCATCAGTAGAAAAAGCAAGACCTGAAATGGGTGTGTCAGAAATAGGGAGACATACAACATGTGCAGGGCTGGGGGTCCTCCAGGACAGGTTTGGGAACCACTGGCTTAGTTTATTCACAATTGAGTTTTGAAGTGGCTCATGAAGAATCAAGAAGCCTTTATATTATTTTGGGATGTTTGGATTTTATGTTTTTCTCTTCAAAGACTCTTCAAAGAATCCTGAACAATTATCACAGTTTCCACAAAAATATATAACAGCTTTCAACTGTGATAATAGTAAATGTAAATGTTTCTTGAGCACCAAATCAGCATATTAGAATGATTTCTGAAGAATCATGTAATGATGCTGAAAATTCAGCTTTGCCATTACAGGAATAAATCACATTTTAAAATATACATTTAAAATGGAAAACGGTTATTTTAAATTATAATATTTCACTATTACTGTTTTTGATCAAATGAGTGCAGACTTGATGAGTGCCGACAAAAGAGACTTCAAAAACTTTTTTAAAAAGTCATACTAACCCCAAACTAAATAAATGTAAATAAATAATACAATTAAATAAGTAACGTAATTATTAAATAATAAATGTAAATAATAAAGAAAAACTTATTTATAAATATTTGTATATATATATATATATATATATATATATATATATATATATATATATATATATATATATATATATATATATATATATATGTGTGTGTGTATATACACAAATTACACAAATAAATATTAATTTTATGTAATATATTTTTGAAATATAATTTTTGTTTTAATTTTGCTTTGTTTAAATTTACCGGCCATAAAACTGTTTTTGCAAAAACAGGCAGTTACAACACCAAAATTTTCTCTATTCCAACTATTAGCCTAACTAATTTAAATTTTAAATTATTATTAAAGACAAGTAACAGTAGTTTTCAGGTAGAGACATTGAATAAAGTAATCAAATGTAAACTAACACTGTATAAGTTTCAAAAGTTATTCAGTCAAGAGCAGTGAGTGACTTTTTTTTTTTTTTTTTTTTTTTGTCCTTTTTTGTTTGATTACCATTAAAAACAGACAGCAGCAGGAATATTAGGCTGCTGTCACTTTAACACTCTGAGGTCTAAAAACGCGCCGGCGCGTTTTGCAGGTTTTTTTTCACATTGCAGCAAAACAGACTTAAAATACTCCGTCATTTTTTGTCATAGAAACATACGTAATACATCAATTGAAACTATAGAATATCTCCTTTTATTTGTATACACTCAGAGTAAAAACAAAATGTTGTGCTTTTTGTAAAATAAAGAAAACTAACATGATGCGTGATCTCTCATCTCCCTCTGAACGAAGTCCAATCTGATAGTTCTCAGAAAATGAAGTGTAACTTAGTGAATACTAATCACAAAAAATTCATACTTATGTCTAACAAAACGTTGAAATGTCAGGTTTTAAATCGTGCAAGTCAAATCGAAAACAAACATTCTGTGTTTATGTAATCTGTATGAAAAGAGAGCCATGTCAGAAGTCCGTGATTCAGCTCATTACCCACTAATGCGGCCACACCCACGGAGCCAGCGCTATTCACAGGCAAATTCAGAGACAACACATGCATTCATCATCTCAATCGTGTATTTATTGTCTTGAAAATTGTTTATCTGGATGAAAAAGCCATGGTTAGCGATCTCTGGAAGACATTCAGTAAATTCCTGTTTGTTTTCTTCTATTGATAAGTTTTAAGTGAGTTTTTGTTTCTTTAGCGCCCTCCGGCTGTAGTATGAATTGGTAAACTCCATTCATGGAATATCGTCTTCTTCTTAGGTGAATTTGTGGACTAAAATGCACAGAGCGCCCTCCGGCTGCAGTATGAATTGCAAACACCAGCGCTCATAGAGATAACAATGAATATTAAATAAAAAATAACTCCTCTGTATAGAAAATTGACATAAACATATGAGAATCCTATATTTCTCCAAATGTGCATGCTTTTAAACTAAAAGCCTATATTCAGACTCTTTGCATCACAGAAATACATTATATTTTAAAGTATAATATAAAACCATTATTTTATATTGTAATAAAATTTTTCTGTATGTTTCATATACCATGATGAGCTTGAGACATCACAGAAGTTTTTTTTCACAGCCTACCTGACTGAAATGCCTCATTAATATGCAAGTCTTTTCAGGTCATTACTATTCAATTCTTTTGTCTTCACAGGTGAGAATGAGCCATTATTCATGGAGATTCACGCCTCCTCGCATACCGTGTTTCTTGGCAAAAAGTGTCTTACAAAAACTAAATCAGTATATTGTTATAAATGAAAGAGTAGTCAGCATAATTTTTACATAATTTTGAAGCAAAAACTCTAGTCTACAACCTTCAATACCCAAAAGTCTTGTGAACACAGATTTAGTATACTTTTATTGGCCTTATATCAGTGACTTAAGTTTTTTGTTTTTTCAGTAACCACGCATAAACGTTATTCCTTCAAAAACACAAACATGTACACACTCATGTTTATGTGTGGTTACTGAAAAAACAAAAAACTTAAGTCACTGAAATAAGGCCAAAATAAGTATATTAAATCTGTGTTCACAAGACTTTTGGGTATTGGAGGTTGTAGACTAGAGTTTTTGCTTCAAAATTATGTAAAATGATGCTGCCTACTCCTTCATATAAAACAATATATTGATTTAGTTTTTGTAAGACACTTTTTGCCAAGAAACACAGTATGCATGGAGGCGTGAATCACCACTGAAAAATGGGCCATTCTCACCTGAGAAGACAAAAGAATTGGATAGTAATGAGCTGAAATGACTTGCATATTAATGAGGCATTTCAGTCAGGTAGGCTGTGAAAAAAACCTTCTGTGATGTCTCAAGCTCATCATGATATATGAAACATACAGAAAAATATTATTACAATATAAAGTAATGGTTTTATATTATACTTTAAAATATAATGTATTTCTGTGATGCAAAGAGTCTGAATATAGGCTTTTAGTTTAAAAGCATGCACATTTGGAGAAATATTGGATTCTCATATGCTTATGTCAATTTTCTATACAGAGAAGTTATATTTATTTAATATTCATTGTCATTACTATGAGCGCTGGTGTTTTCAATTCATCCTTGAAGTCGGAGGGCGCTCTCTGTGCATTTTTAGTCCACAAATTCATCTAAAAGAAGAAGAGGCTATTCCATGAATGGAGTTTCCAATTCATACTGCAGCCGGAGGGCGCTAAAGAAACAAAAACTCATCTAAAATTCATCTGTAGAAGAAAAGAAAACAGGAACTAACTGCATGTCTTCTAGAGGTCCCTAACCATGACTTTTACATCCAGATAAACACTTTTCAAGACAATAAATACACGATTGAGACGATGAATGCATGTATTGCCTCTGAATTTGCATCTGAATAGCGCTGGCTCTGTGGGCGTGGCCGCATTAGCGGATAATGAGCTGAATCACGGAGTTCTGACATGGCTCTCTTTTCATACAGATTACATAAACACAGAAGGTTTGTTTTCGATTTGACTTAAATGATTTAAAACCTGACATCTTAACGTTTTTTTAGACATAAGTTTAACTTTTCTGTGATTAGTATTCACTAAGTTACAGTTCATTTTCTGAGAACTATCAGATTGGACTTCGTTCAGAGGGAGAGGAGAGATCACGCATCATGTTAGTTTTCTTTATTTTACAAAAAGCACAACATTGTGTTTTTACTCTGAGTGTATACAAATAAAAGAAGATATTCTATAGTTTCAATTGATATATTACTTATGTCTCTATGACACAAAATGACGGGAGTATTTTAAGTCTGTTTTGCTGCAATGTGAAAAAAAACCTGCAAAACGCGCCGGCACGTTTTCAGACCTCAAGAGTGTTAAGACCTAATGCACAGGTCCAATATACTGATACACATGCGTTATCTTTCTCGACTGTTTACATTCACTCAAGCCAATAACTGACTGTTTACAAGGATACTCGCAGAGACGGGCATTTTTGACACAATTTTGTGTGAATGTGCGTTCAAGCGCATGAAGACGTGAAACGGAGCTCATTTTCAGTATCCACGTGGTCTGAGATGCAGCTTTCTGGGTGCACGATTCGGATGTGTGCACATACTAAACTTCCCACAGAGCGCATGAGTAACATATTGAGTTTGAATATTTAAGTCGGCGAGGCTTAAACTTAAATAAAGATCCAGCACTGGCCCCTCAACTGTCCTGAGCATTGTTCACATTCATGTTCTCACAACACTGTTATGCCAAGCTTACACTACAGGACTTTAAAGGTCAACAGATCGCTGTGCTGTTCAGACTACATGACTTGCTGTGGAGTCTTGAAGTCCTTGTGGTGTTCACACTATGTGACACTACATAAATGATCAGCAACAGGAGGTTACACACGACACGAGCTGACGACGATTGTCACCCAACGACTTTATTTGAAAACGAATGTTGGGAGGAAATTGGATTAAATTTCACACATAAGTTTAAAATATTCTGGCTGACCTCTCAGAGTTAAGGCCACCATTAGAACGTTTCCTATCGTTTCCATGACGACGTGTCATGATTGTCACGTGACACACAACGGCCACACTTTATGACAGATGTATCACTTTTCTCACCATGTCATCAACTATCTGATATTCCGATTCTCATATATTTGCAAATGAGTGTTTTGTCATTTAAAGGTGCCCTAGAATTAAAAATTGAATTTATCTTGGCATAGTTAAATAATAAGAGTTCAGTACATGGAAATGACATACAGTGAGTCTCAAACTCCATTGTTTCCTCCTTCTTATATAAATGTCATTTGTTTAAAAGACCTCCGACGAACAGGCGAATCTCAACATAACACCAACTGTTACGTAACAGTCGGGCTCATTAATATGTACGACCCCAGTAATTTGCATATGTCAGCTCATGTTCAAGCATTAAACAAGGGCAAAATGTCTGGATGTGCACAGCTGAATCATCAGACTAGGTAAGCAAGCAAAGACAACAGCGAAAAATGGCAGATGGAGCAATAATAACTGACATGATCATTGATATCATGATATTTTTAGTGATATTTGTAATATTTCTAAATGTTTCGTTAGCATGTTGCTAATGTACTGTTAAATGTGGTTAAAGTTACCATCGTTTCTTACTGTATTCACAGAGACAAGGCTGTCGTTATTTTCATTTTTTAAACACTTGTAGTCTGTATAATTCATAAACACAACTTCATTCTTTATAAATTTCTCCAACAGTGTGTAATGTTAGCTTTAGCCACGGAGCACTATCAAACTCATTCAGAATCAAATGTAAACATCCAAATAAATACCATACTTACGCGATTAGACAATTTGGATGACGAACACTTTATAAAGATCCATTTTGAGGATTATATTAGCAGTGTAAACTTTGTTTATGCTGTTAAAGGCAAGCGCGAGCACCTGTGGGCGGGGAGCGTGAGCATTTAAAGGGGGCGCAGCCTAAATCGGCTCATATTTAATGATGCCCCAAAATAGGCAGTTAAAAAAATTAATTAAAAAAAATCTATGGGGTATTTTGAGCTGAAATTTCACAGACACATTCAGGGGACACCTTAGACTTATATTACATATTTTAAAAAGACGTTCTACGGCACCTTTAAAAACCTACATCATGATCTTGATTTTAATCTATAAGGAGATGTGCGCCACCTTGTGTGTTTGCGCTTTAGCTCAGAGAGTCCTGTAAGTCGGATTTATAGGCTACAGCACGTGAATTCATCCATTTGTACTGAAATACATGTGGCCGGTGAACTGGGAGAAGAATAGAGTGAGCTTTATAGTTAGGCAAATTATAGGCTATTTGAATGGATTGTTATTTCTGCTTCCATAGACATCAGTGTATATTTCATTGGCTGCTGCGTCGCGACACGTGACACCAAAGGATATCGAGTCGGCTGACAGCTCCAGATGCTTAGCATGCTAGATATTTGTCTGGCGTCAGCGAGCCTCTTTGATGCATCGTTGAATAGTTCACACATAAAGATTGGCGTGCACCGATCACCCGCTGATTTTCCCCCGATCACAGCCCGACGTGTCAGTGAGCTCGATAACTTGCAAATCGGGCTTAAAATCCTGTAGTGTAAACTTGGTATTAGAATTCCTAAAAATGTTTCCAAGCAACTGGCATTTTTAATGTTTTAATACCTCTTTATAATTTACATCACTTAAGTGCCTATCCTTAATTTAATTGTAAATAATCATCTCTTTGCTCCTACAGAGCCCAATGATGAGAGCGGAGCAAACGTGGACGCGTCTAAGATGTGGCGTGAGGACAGAGAGCAGTTCAATCGACTAGCTAAGCAGATTGTGCGCAAATCTCTGGGTCTCTGACTCTCCTGTGTACAGACACACTCTCACACTCCAGGACAGTGAGGACTGACGTTTACGAGGATATGAGCTCCCAGAGGAAGAGTGAGTGTTGTAGTGTACTACCCCCCCTACCTCCACCAGTGTGAGCACTTTATTCCCATCCAGGCTTTCATACTCTCCTCCCAGTCCTCCCCTCTCCTGCGATTGGGTGGATGCGTGGACAAATGGCTTTTGTTGAAGAAGGCAAAATGTCATGCGTTCACCGGACAGTGTTTTAATAGGGAGTCAAGCATCACTCACTGAAATGTTTTTCACGGCCATTTTGGGCTGCCGGTTTGTCTGTCATGCCTGTTACACGTCTATAGATCCATGAGATAACCAGTGGAATGCAGCTTTGGTTTGATGACAGTATGCTGATGCATGCTTTATTGCCTCCTAATAAAATGCATTGTGAGGAAAATCATACGAGGCAGTGACTATCACATCCACTTGTTTGTTTATGAACAGATTATTTTACTGATCTTTTAGGAATGTGAAATAAGATTGTCTATTGATGGAGATTCAATAAATGTTATAATTACAAACATTTGATTACATTTAATATAAAAAAAAAAAAGAAATTTGGTAATGCACTGATAAGTCACTGTTTTTGTTCAATTTCACTTTTTGCATTTATTAATGTTTTTAGATTCTGCAGCAGCGAGCTGGAATTGTCCAGCCTTCAGCAGAAAGACACCAAAATAATTGTCCATTTAAAGTGTTCATTTAAAAAATGTTTCATTTCTTTATTTGGTATTTTGCCTTTCATCTGTTCTCAAGGATTGTATAGCCAAATAAAATCAATAAGTGTTTGTGATTTATGAACGTCTTCTGTTATTTTGTGTACAAATCTAAAATTGTTTCTGCACACTTCTGATGTTGCTCCAGTGCTGATGGGGAAAACTGCACAGAAGGCAAATGTCAAATATGTGTGAAAATATTTGCCGCTTAATTCTTACAAGGTCATGTAACGGTAGGATAGAGTGGGGCAATTTACTACCAACTTGGTGAAAATTATTTAATAATTTAAGTTCAGTTTGAGTTCAGTTTGACACAAAACTCATTACCTGCCATGTAGAAAATTTCCTTTTGACATGCAATTTTCCTCGTCTTATCAACTTGTCTCTCAAACATAGGCAGCTGTTTATGAAAAACTCTTTTAAAATATTCTACCAATCAAAAGTTTGGGGTTGTAAGATTTTTAATGTTTTTGTGTTTAATGGTTATTACTGTGATTTCAAAGCTGAATTTTCAGCATCATTACTCCAGTCTTCAGTGTCACATGATCCTTCAGAAATCATTCTAATATGCTGATTTGCTGCTCAAGGAACATTTCTTAATATTAATGTTAAAAACATGTGCTCCATATTTTTTTGAAAACCATATTTCCAGGATTCCTCAATTAACAGAAAGTTTAAAAAAATATGTAACAATGTCTTTGCTGTCACTTTTAATACATCCTCACTGAATAGAAGTAGTAATTTCTTTAAAAAAAAAAGAAAGAAAGAAAGAACTTACTGACCCCACACTTGTGCATGTGGTGATGTATGAATTAGATGGAGGATATCAAAGCTATTTGGCAGAGCTCAATCAGGATTTGCAGAATCTGACCGCATCAGAGGCTGGATTAACTCTTGTTATTCTTAATGGCATATCAGCTGATGTGGCTCATTATTGGACAGTTGCTTCCGTGTATATCTGCTTCACCATCTGTATAATAGAGACTGCAGGTTGCCTTTTATTGGCAGGCCAGGAGCTGTTGTTCTGTACAGCTATCACCTCCCACACATTACTGTAATTGAATGTCAAATATGATGACTTTGCTCTTCATTGCTGACAAAACGGCTATGCCTCTGATCACCTCCCACTGATGGATTCACACAGTCTTTTTCTGGTATGAGCAACTGCTTGGACATTCACACATTAATACCAAACATAACTAGAATATATATACACTGTAAAAAGTAATACACTCTATCTACTCAATGAAATTGTGGCAACAGATTCATATTATTTTCATATTATTAAAACATAAGAATTGAGTTAGAATTAATCAAATTCATTCCTTAAAAGTCAACCATTTAAAATGTGTAAAATTAGCAAACACCATTAAAAAAAAACACAAACTGACATAAAAAGCAAAGAGTCAAACTGCCCAACTAAATGCAATGCTGATCACCATAATGGTGACCAAACAATATATACATTAATTTGTGTGTATTTATATATACATAATAATTACACACAGTACTTACACATATATTAGGCAAACTCAAACTTTTATTTTATATGCGATTAATCGAAATTAATCGTGATTAATCGTTTGGCAGCCCTAATATATATATACACGTGTGTGTGTGTGTGTGTGTGTGTGTGTGTGTGTGTGTGTGTGTGTATATTAGGGCTGTCAAACGATTAATCACAATTAATCGCGATTAATCGCATATAAAATAAAAGTTTGAGTTTGCCTAATATATGTGTGAGTACTGTGTGTAATTATTATGTATATATAAATACACACAAATTAATGTATATATTTAAGAGAAATATGTTATGTACAAAATATTTTTATTTATATATATTTCTCAAATATATACATGAATGTGTTTGTATTTATATATACATAACAATTACACAGTACTCACACATATATTAGGCAAACTCAATCTTTTATTTTGTATGCGAAATGCGATTAATCATTTAATATTTTTGATGAATAAAGTTCAAAAGAACAGCACTTTCTAAATTATAAATGTCTTTATTGTCACTTTTGATAATAAATGCAACATTAGAGACTAATGTATCTAATTATATTTATTCACATTTAGTCTTGTTTTTTCTTTGCTGTCCACGATCCTATCAGAACAGACTTATAATCAAACTCATTGAACATATATCAAATAAGTGCAAGACTGTGTCCATCTCTTCTGGAATCTCATCAATGGGAGCACAAACCCTGCAGTTAGGTGATGAGTTTCCCTGTCTAAACATGTCTGATACTTCACAAACAGTGCTGATAATGAAACATAAATGGAGCTCAAAGCACAGCTCAGCCCCAGGGTCAAATGTAAGACCACAACAGCTTTCAAAGAAGAACTAACATGACACACACCTCTCTCTATCACTCCCTCCTCTCTCCATCATGTGTTACACCACTCCTGAACAATTTAATCTGAAACAGGTTCACTAAATTCCAGTTTGTTGTTCACCCAACCCTGAGACTGACGTCAAGGTTGACCTGCATCAACCAACAGAGCTTTGGTTAATTTGTAATGACTTGTTTACATTTGATTCCATATATGGTTCACAAGATTTTTTTTTTGGTTTAAAATACCTCAATTGGATCCAACAGATCCGTGAAAACGATTAAAAATGCTGTATTTTGCATGCCAGGCCAGTAGTTGGCAATGTCTCTTTGTAAAGGAACAGTATGCGCCTATAGACTGAACGCGTAATATATATACGCATGATGTCAGCTTTTTCACAAATTCATGTTTTTGTAGTTTAAATGGAGACGATAAGAGTATCGTTTCAAAATCTTGCATTTTGAAACTTTTTCAAAAGTTTGCATTTTCAGGCCCCCAAAACGCTGTTGTTGTGTAAATGAACAGGCAAAACGCATAAAAAGTTGTCTGTTTTTAGTTGAAAACAGCATTATGTAAATGGCTCCTTATTCATATGCCTAATATTGAAAATGCAAAACAGAAAAATACTTCTTGTCTCTTCACATTCAGCTATGAATTACATGAAACACATAAATAAGAGCCTATATTTTTCATTCAAAATGGTGAAATTTGAAGTGCTGTGCTGAAATTTTTGTGCATGGTTTCTGTGAACGGTAAAATGCCTCTTTTTTTTTTTTATTGGCCATCTCAATATTTTAGGCATTGACAATTAGGCAATTAACAATGTCCAATTAGACAATTTGGCCATTGAAAAGTGTAACTTTTAAAACTTAAATATCAAATATTGGGGGCGACAAGCCATTGAATATGTAAAAATGTTTAAAAAAAAAAAAAAAAAGTAGTAAAAAAAATTGTCAAATATTGTCAGATATCAAATATTGGGTGGGACATATTGGTCATCAAAAATGTCAAGTTATTATTATTACAAGTTATGTTTTAAAACCTTTTGTCAAATTGGTGTTTTTTTTTTTAAGTCAATAAAGTGTACAATTTGGCCATTAAAATGTAAAGTATGTCAAAGGTTAAATATCAAATATTGGGGGGGGGGGGTGTCTTGACATTTTGGCCATTTTTAATTATTTGGGGTCTGGAGACTTGTGATGGTTACAGCCCTTCTTTCCACTTCTTAAATAATAAGGTCATCAAAACTATGAAGCAACACAAGTTGAAGTATGGGAACACATGCACTAAGACACCATTTTCTGATAAAGGGCTGGAAGTCTGTTATGAATTTTCGGTGAGACTAATTTTCTTCTGATGGGATTAAAATTTCATTATCTACTATAAATATGCAGGTCAGCAAGGCAGGATTCTGTCTGGAGTTCATGAACTAGTAGCACAGCGCTTTAATATCCACTGCATATTACAAGTGAACTGTTTGTCAAAGGCTGCAGTGCTACTCAAAAGAATTTCAATTGCTGTGTTCCTCCCCTTTTAACATCCCTAATGTTTCTTCTTTTCTTCTGGCTTTGATGTGAAAAAGACTTTAAGCGACAAAGGTGTAGTGGGGTCACGTGAACCGCATGCTGATCTTTAGCCTCAGATGTTGTTTTGATTAGCTCACAAACTATTAGCAAACCTGCTATTCTAGTGAGTGATCGTGTATGTTTTGTTTTGACTGGTCTGGTGTACTTTGTAAAGCAAGCATCGGCATTAATATTTTGCATATTTACTGGTAAGGATGAATAAACCCCTGTAAGCAGGCTAATAGCATTTAGTGCACAACTTGTCCTGTACCATCTGTGTTAATGCTAAAAGATGAATGTAGGTTTGTGTAGGGTAGAATGTGTGTACTGAAGAACTTTCGCAGAGAGGCTGTTAACTGTAATACCCGCCTCACTAATTAGTCAAACTCACATCATTTAACCATTAGTGGGTTGTACATCCCAAAAAGTACCAGAAGAGGGAGAGACAGAGAGTGAGAGAAAAAAAAAAAAATCTGGGAAAACTACACTGGGGTGTAACAGCCACAGACATGATTGATTCTACGAATCATTCAGCTTGTTGAGGAGAGGTGTGGTATATTTTTAAGCAGTCTGGACTTTCTTCACAGTGGATGATAAAACCAATCCGATTCTCATGAGAAAAGGCACCTATTTAACATTTTGACTTCCTGTTTCTGTTGCTGCTGCCATATGGTCCAATGGTGTGTTCAAGTCATGTCAGAAGTATCATATTTATGAGTATGCACATGAACACCACCACAACATCGTAATTACAAGTGGGAAACACAGGATTTTTTTTTTTTTTTTTGATCTTCTTTGAGAAGTTTCTGAGTTGGGGGTGTGTAAGTGAGAAACATGGCAGAATAAATGGATGCAATGTATATAGTTGATGATAAATTTACCTGAACCTTTGTTCTTCATTTTCTAAAAGCAGAGTTTAAAATCCTTGCTATATTTTTGTGTAATGAAGAGAAGGTACATCGCCATCTTACTCTGTGGAAAGTGACTTGAATCCACCTGATGCCATAATTACGAGTTTTCAACTCGTAAATACAAACTTTCCAGGAGGACTTGAACGTACCATAAAGCCCTGGGTATACTTCGTTTTCTTGCACAGTCGAACGCACAGCCTTGCAAAGCATGCTTCATTTGACTCATACGTGTTTGACGCATGCACAGTTTTGAGCAATCTCTCATCACGGGTTACATCCCATGTAAATATATTTGTATTCTTTCATGCTAGAGGGTAATTTCTAATGTCTTTGCACAATCTGTCATCTATATAGGCCTCCATTGTCACTGTAGCTTGCATGCGTTCCGTTCTGTTCTGTTTGTGCAGTTTTTCTTTGACTACCTTGTGAATTGGCGCCACCAGGGCACAGTTGCCACCTTGTGGATAAACGAATTACTGCAAAAAAATTCAATACGCATGTGCAACTTGCATGTACAAATAAGCGTGGTTACAAAAAAATGACGGTGCATATACGCGCGTACTCTTAGGATGATGAAATTTGCGTCGCCCACACTGTACGCTGACCCTTGTGTATGAATTATACTTTGGGCTTTAACCCTCGCCCTTCTTGTTGGTTTATTTGCTCCACCTGCTCTCCCTTGTTACCCTCCTGATTTTCTTACCTATTTATTCTCCTTATGTTTTCAGTCCAGTGCCAGTTCGTCTTTATTATTTACCTTTGTGTCCTGCCCTGCCTGATGCTGTTTACCTTGTCCAGTCTTGCCCTGTCCAACTTCTCTGTACCTCGTCCCTTCACCCCAAACCTGACACTATTTTTCTATTTTAGCCATAAATCTATTAAAAAAAGTTTTAGGTTTGCACTTACAAATTATTGCCAGTTATTTGAAAATATCTCCTAAGTCTAAGTCTTATCTTACACAACTTTGCATTTCAAATCATTTATTTTATTTAAAAAATACCGAACAGTGAAGATTAAGAAAATAGTTGTCTGGCATGTAACAACACACTTTTTACAATATACACATACATATTAAGGGGAATTTTGCCTACAGATCAGCAAAGGTCAACGAGAAAAAAATAAGTGAGACTGAACCAAATCAGGACACCGAGAGGAACTCCACCCAGAGGAAGAAAATAAAACAGAAAGAGAGAGGGAGGGAGGAGGGGGTTATGAAGCAATGAAATGCTGAGATTAGGACCGCAGGAAATCTCTCTCTCTCTCTCTGTCTGCCTTTCTCTCAGCCTCTGTACCTCCTTCTGAGCCCCTCCTCTCATGTTGACATGGTTTCATTTGAATGTCTCTCTAAATACACCACTTTTGCCCCTTGAGCTCTCAGTTGTAGTTCTGATGTGTTAACATGCTCATCTGACCCTGCAGGTGACAGGTGAATTAGCTGCTGCTTTCTGATCGCCTCTACACACCTGAGGAACGGGGAAGAAGAGGAGAAAAGCACAAGTTTGTGGATTTTCAGGACTTTTATGACAGCTTTCAGAAAGTATTTTGGCTCTGACTCTTTTAAATGGCTTGTTAATGATTAGCATTTAAGTGCATGAGGAAGGACTTTCTTGGGAAGAACATGTATTTTCATTTAGTGTGTATTGAGAGGCTATACCCAGTGCTTGCTCTTTATACATACTTGTGAATTTTTTAAATCATTTTATTAAGTAGCTAATGGCTCACTGGTGTTGAACTGAGTCTTTAATCAAACTTATACAATGAGGGACAGACTCCATTCTGGACATTTCAGGGAACAAAGAATACAGGATATAAAGACATCTTGACCAGCGGTTATCTTTGGACCATCCTGAAGTTCATATTTGGACAGTTTTTTTTTGTGGCCAATCAAAAGTTTGTAAGAACATTTTTTATCAGCAAATCAACAGCTAATGGAAGGACAGCAGAACTCGGTGCCATCATTATGGCTACTTGCACTGCACTGGTGTCTGCTTCTACCACTGACAGAAAGTGTGACTGTCGTGCCATGGAAACCCTGTACAGGTGAGATACGTGCAGTACATTTTTTCAATGCACTAGTTGAATAGAAAAAAGGGACTTCCTCCTATAATATTCTCCAGATTAGATCAGGTCCTGATTTTAAAGGTTTATTGTGTTTAAACAAATATCTATGGGCACATTTGGCCCTGTTGATTCTATATGTATGTATGTATGTATGTATGCGTATATGTGTGTGTGCATAGAAAAATTCTGACATTATTGTAATTTTTGTAGTGTCTTGACCAACCAGTGTCAGAAAATGATGGAAATGACATTTTTATGATTCATACTTTTTTATTTCCTTCAATGAGCAGTATATTCAATTTACAGATAATTAGGAAATGACATTTTTAAAACAAAATTTCATACTCCTTTGCCTTGCTTTGACTAACTTCATAGCTTGTTATGTAATTACATCCAACTGCATAATATTTTTACACTTTTCCTATAATTACAAAATTACAACTTGTTTGGAAATTACATGCAAAAAAATACCAGATTTTTCTCACACATCATGTCCAGCCCAACTTTTTTCATGAGGTGGCGATTTCATATAAATTATGTATGAAGGTCCTCCCCTAACCCCACCCCTAAACCTTTTGCATCTCTTCACTGATACACCTGTCTCCTTGGCAATGACTTATGGTGAAAATGACACTGTAGAACCCTATGGACCAGCACAATGTCACTTAATAGAAGAAATAAATGTGAAATCGTAACACACAGCCAAACAAATGCATTCACACGGCTGGTGTGTATCCATGTTGTCATTCTGATTTGCAGCTTGGTCTCTACAATGGAAAAATTTAAACTCTTCCCAATCCCGGCAACATCCCTCGGGCTTAAATTCCCCAATTTTCATACCACGGAGTCAAGAAACAAGAAAAAGAAAAATGCTAATATAAAAAAAGAGTTTACCAGAAGATTACCAAAGAAAAATCCCTAAGTGGTATTTTAAAATATTGCTTTTGTATGTCAAGAGCACACCATTTATATGGTCCATAATTAGGGCAATGAGCTCAGCTAAAGGACTGTCATTACAATAGAAGCTGTAAATACCACAATAATGTGGATGAACCAAAGAATGCTGGGAATGTTTAGGGAATTTCAGTTCTGTCACTGAACATCTATAGATGACATCTCTTTGTCACCAGTGTGTGTTCTCATTTGAAGCATATTTTTTTTTCCCTGTATCGGCTGCCCTCCTACACATTTATTTGTAGTTTGGAAATTGATTAAGAAGTATGCAGTACATCCAAGAGTATCAGTTGCAAGCTTGTGTATGCTGTTATTAAATGTATGCTCATGTCACTTCACATATTTTAGATTAAGACTATTGAAGAAAAACAAAGAGCATATGAAGTCATGGACTTAGTCATAGACATGGGGTGCTAATAAAAACATCACTTGAGCCCTGTTTAAAAGTTTTTTTTTTAAACCATATATGAATGACAGTAAATCAAGTTCAGGGTTTTTTAAATTCTGTGAACCAAGGAGAGCTGGTAATAGTCTCCCTCTCTTTCCTCTGTATATTTTGTATGGAAGGCAATTTGCATACATTGGTTGATAAACTAGCTATTCTCATCCGCAGATGCAAAAATACATTGGTCCCAAAAGTATTCAGATTCTTGAGCCACATGTATGGATTTCATTGCATTAAATAGCAGTGTATAAAACAAAATGATTAAGTCTCCATGAAAGAACTGACAATTCTTATTCTTATCCTGTCACTCACATGAGATCACAGCAATAGCAAACCACAACTATCCAATCAATTCCCCATGGACAAAATCAAGTCCCGTCCTACATTTTTTCTTGTTCGAGAAGCCATTTTATTATGTCACAATAAGAAAGAAAATACTATCGCAACTTCCTATTTGTGCCGACTTCAAAGCATGATAGATAGCACAAGGCACAAGTGCACTTTTCAAACAAAAAGATATTTGGTTTTGGGGTTTAAAATGATACTATACTGGTCAAAATGAACAGTTTTGGACACTTGATTATCAAACTTAATGGAGTCTGTAACTGTAACTATACTTGGAGAAATCTATCCGTTAGCATTCCCATTCTTAATGGCAGTTATTCAGCTGGTGTAGACAATATTGGAAGTATGCAACCTGCTTGCTCACATCTTCACTTATGGCTTTCAGTTCTGGCCATAGAAGTTTTTGTACCAATCACCTGGATAATAAGTCATAATTACCACCACAGGAAAAATAATGCCCCAACAATGCTGAATGCATCCCAAGAACGTACCCAAACCCTTGACTAGCACCTAAGTTACAAAGTACACTCCACTTCAAGTCCACTCCAAAGGGAGTTATACTCCTTGAAACATCTCCAGTTTTCTTCCAGCAATCTACACATTACAATATTCCTCATTTAAATAATTCCCACCCAAGGCATACGCAAAAAAAAGGAACAAGGTCTGGTGGAGTTGCATTATTAGTGTGTTGAAAATCACCGTTATGTTAAGGGCATGAGATTTCCAAAACATGCTTAAAGTTGTTGACCAATCAAAACACACTCTTCCAGCTGACCAATCAGAGCACACTGTGCTTTTTGGAAGGAGGGGCTTCATAGAAACAGGAACTAAACAAAGCGTTACTGACAGACTAGGAAGAGAGGTGCTGCAACAGTTTAAAATATATGTTTTTTGAACATTCAAGCATGAAAACCTTCTAGTAGACCCCAAAAACAAAATTAAGACTTTGTGAAAGGGCATAATAGATCTTCTATAAGGTCCCTATAAATAAATAGGCTACTGTTAACTATTGAATGATCCTAGAGGGTGTAGTTACAACATCTACCAGCAGGGGTTAACTAGACGATGCTAATCAACCAAACCTTATTTCTGACAAAAGGGCATCATCTACTTGTTTCCTCAACTTCTCTCTTTAATCTTTGTCCTCTTCCTCTACAGATCTCCATCCAGTGGACCTGCTGTCTCGGGTGCTGCCCCATAACGGAGAGGCTCTGGCTGGGGTCCGTATGGTGCAGGAGGGAGGTGCTCGTGGAGTCCAGTTTTTCAGTCCTACACAGGCACTCACCTTTCCATCATCTCAGCTCTTCATTAACTGCCCTCTCTTCCCTGCTGAATTCTCCATAGTGGCCACTCTAAAAGTGCCTCAAATTAGAGTGAAGGTAAGCTTATACTCACAGTCATTCAATGCCAGAATTGCTTTTGTCCAGAGATGCTCATGTCCAGGTCAGCTTAATCATTATAGAAGGTCTCAAAAATGGCTTATTTCCTCTTTGAGAATAGCTGTTTCAGTTAAAATCTGGTGTAGCTACTATATTAAAGGGGTTATTTCACTAGGAATAATTTTTTTTCTTCATCTTTTGAGATATGAAACCACACTATACTGTAACTCTCAGAACTCGAAACCAAAACTCTCAGAGCTTCAAACAGATGACCTGATGATCCACATTTACACATCGGACACATCATAGAGCATTGCAGTGATAGCATATTTTTTTTAGGTCAACCCGGAAGTTAGCATCACCCTGATTCCCTCAACAAAAACCCAATAGGATTTTTTGATTGGCTTTTGGATTATTGCAGAAAATAAACTCTGTGACCAAAAAAGTTTATGATTCTTACATGTTTTGTTCATCATGATAATCTTCACAAATTAACACAACTTTTATGACTTTTAAAGCCTAAATACAATAGCCAGACATTAAAAGCTAAACGTAGACTATAAACGGACTACACTACACTTTTTCTACTAGCCTGGCATGCATAATACAGCATTTTTAATTATTTTCACGGCTCAACATTGTCATCTGTATGCAAAAGACGCAAAGGAAAAACATTCTTGATTTTAGTACATCGTTGTTGTGAAAACGTACACTTAGCCACTTTTTAGTAAGTCCTTTTTCAAGACAAGTAAAAGCTTTAAAAAAAAAATCACAAGGGGGTATTAGTGATGTATTTTTTTGTCATAGAATAAAACATGACAATATCTTACACTTGTGTTAAAGGTGCCCTAGAACGTTCTTTCACAAGATGTAATATAAGTCTAAGGTGTCCCCTGAATGTGTCTGTAAAGTTTCAGCTCAAAATACCCCATAGATTTTTTAATTAATTTTTTTAACTGCCTATTTTGAGGCATCATTAACTATGCACTGATTCAGGCTGCGGCCCCTTTAAATCTCACGCTCCTTAATACCAGACATTAATACTGCCTGCCCTTGTGTAATGCCTTGAACATGGGCTGGCATATGCAAATATTGGGGTCATACATATTAATGATCCCGACTGTTACGTAACGAGATTCGCCTGTTCTTCGGAGGTCTTTTAAACAAATGAAATTTATATAAGAAGGAGGAAGCAATGGAGTTTGAAACTCAGTGTATGTCTTTTCCATGTACTGAACTCTTGTTATTCAACTATGCCAAGGTAAATTCAATTTTTGATTCTAGGGCACCTTTAACCACAAACCTTATTTTAGACATTTAAAAAAACATCAAAAGCAACAACAAAAAAAAATGCTAGCTCATTTCTAGGTTTTGGCCCACAAAAGTCAGAAAGAGGATTGGAAATGGTTATATAAACTTGATATAAAAGATATCACTTGATATGGTGAATGACCCAAATGAATGACAACCTAAACCTGACTGTCTCTCTGGACTCTATCTTTCAGAGGAACGAGTACTTGTTGGCCGTGGTAAAGGAGGATGACAATCAACTCCTGCTGGGCCTGCGTTTCTCTAAAGACAAAGTCCATCTCATCTATCGGGGCTCAATGGGGAGGGAGCGACTCAGCTTTAAAAGAATCCGCCTGGCAGACAACCACTGGCACAGCATGGTGTTAGCCATCAGTGGCCACCATGCCACCCTCACACTGGACTGTGGCATCCCACTGGAACTGTGAGTCTGTAGCGGCAGTAGAAAGACCCTATTACATTTTAGGCATTCACTACAAGATATAAGCATTTAGATGACCTCAGAGTTAAATTTTGGGTTAAAGGGATAGTTCACCAAAAAATGAAAATTCTGTCATCATTTACTCACCCTCAAGTTGTTCCAAACCTGTATGAATTTCTTTTTTTGGCTGAACACAAAAGAAGATAGTCGTTAACCAAACAGTTGATGGACCCCACTGACTTCCATATTATTATTTTTTTCCATACTGTGGAAGTCATCAAATGTTTGGTTACCCATATTCTTCAAAATAACTTCTTTTGTGTTGAACAGAATAAAGAAACTCATACAGTTTTGGAACAACTTGAGGGTGAGTAAATGATGACAGAATTTTTATTTTTGGGTGAACTATCCCTTTAATTTGTATTATAAGATTAAAATATGATTTCTTGTTCAAAATCTGCACATATACTTGCAATGAATTCTTGAGGAATTAGCTGCAAATTCAGTGTGTTTTATTTTACGACATGGGTGGCATTTAGAACCTGGCATTTGTTATTTCTAGGGGAGGGATCTTTCCAACCACAAAAATAGAAGAGATACAGAAACAATATATAATGTTGCAGTTCAAAGTTGAGTTCTGTGAGTAATGTACTTCCACTGATGGGTTCCAGGGTCCATAAACAGCCATTTCCCTCTGATCTCAGCACCGATGGCTCCAGGTTTCACATTGGAAGTCGAAGGAAGTGGAAAGGCCTGTTCTCTGTGAGCTTTGCATTCTCATTTTACTAATTAGTTTGCTTAAAATTTAAAATATGTTAGCATACACACAAACATACCTGTCGGTCAGAGGATGATCTGTTTTCTTTTTTAAGGGTTTACTACGCCAGCTCGTCCTTTTACCTGGATCGGACGCGACGTCACGTGTTTGCCCCTCCTCCACACCGTCACTGGTTGAGCTTTCTGTCCCTACAATTCTGTCAAATTTGCCAGTGAAATCCCACATGAATGATGCCCTGCTCCCTCCATATGGTAAAACTAAATGTTTAAATTCAAGTGATTTTAAGGTTGAATTAAAAGGAATATAAAAATAAAAATTAAATAAAATAATTTATAAATAAATAATTAAAAAGTGAAACTTAGTCAAAATAAAAATGTCATTCCAAACCCATATGACTGGAAATGTCAAAAGGAGTCATATGGACTACTTTACAGATATCGTAAAAGTAGTCCATATGACTACTTTTGACATGATAAGAGTTAAAACTGAGATGCTTAATGGAAAATAGGCTGGTTAAACATATCAACATAGCCAATGTTAACACAGAGTTACAATGAACCATTACAAAAAAAATTATTTTATCATGACTGGAGCCATGTACAACATTTTGAGGAAAAGAACAGATCTGTGGTGCGAAAGACCACACTGATGACATTTCGCCCATGGTCGGATTGAGTTATCAGCCCAAACTAAACATCTGACACTTGTTTCGCTCTGAAAAGGAAAACAGAGGTTATACCACTTGCAGTGAGAGCTGTCAGTGATTGAGTGCGTGCTGGTGATGAGGGGGTTTACGCTGGCACACATCTCGGGCATGACAAACAATGCTGTGTTTACATAATTTGTATTGACAATTTAAATGAGCTAATGGCAACTTTGATCTAGTTTACACACCTTGGTTAATATTTTTACACCCTCATTGTCTGAGATGACTAGACATATTGTTTTACACTTTACGTCTGTGATGACGTAACAGAGATTTTGTTCATTGTTTCATATCCATATTCTTTTGATGAAGTAGATCTATTACAAATAGTCATCCAATTTTGTTAACATATCAAAAATAATATATATACTGTACAAATCCAGTAATCACAGATTATCAAATACAATATATTTTAATGTAATTCAAAAAGAAATATTACTTTAAGCATATTTGCTCTGTATGTGTACATGAACTTATGCATTCTCACTTCAATGTTCAGAAACAGAGGTCCGTGTGACCCTGGGGTCGAAACCAGAATGCACTGCAGCGGAGCAGGGACAACTCTGGTTTGACACTCTTAAAAGGGGCCTCTTCCTATGTGATGGTGCATACTGGCACTCTATGCTGCAAGGTAGGAAGATTGAAGAAAAAAATAATAATGGATTTACTAAAAATATGTTTAATTTTAACTTTAAAGGGACAGTTCACCCAAAAATGAAAATTCTGTTATTAATTAATCACCCTCATGTAGTTCAAAACCCGTAATACTTTTGTTCATCTTCGGAACACAAATTAAGATCTTTCTGATGTAATCTGAAGGCGTTTCTCAATGTCAAGGATACTTCTTGGCAGGACTGGTCCTTCCAAGTCACTTCCTTCAGAGGCTAGGCGAGGTTCCTCTTTAGCATTTGGAGAACACGTAAATGGAACAGACTAGCAAATGCACGTCGTTGCATCATTACGAAAAGGTAAAAGAAATGCCGGTGACGGCAACCAAGCTAACAATTGTTAAATGACGGTCCGGTTCAGTTAGCCATCAATAACGTAATTTGTATTTGTATAATTTATAATATCAATACGGTAGTAATTTGTACTTTTTGTCATTTAAACGTTAAACTTTATGTATCTGACATATTTACTACAGTTATAACAAATGTTTGGTAACGTAAATATACTTACATTTGAAAGCATATTGCCTGCTAACGTCCGACATTTATTTATTTATTTTTTTGAACAAGATTGCAAAGCTGCGCGCATAGGATTGTGGGTTATTTTAGAGTGCGAAGAGCGCGAAGGCTACACATATGCATCCTTTCCTGTATATGGGATATTTTTCGAACGAAGGACTCAGTCCTTGTTTGAAATTCCGAGGATCCTCGACATTGGAACAGTCCTTCGACGGATGTCGATGACGTAGAATCCTCGAAATTCTGGCTTCCGAGGATCCTTCCTTGACATTGAGAAACGCCTTGAGAGATTTCTGTCCCTCCATAGACAGCTATGCAACTGAAACTTTGACTCTTCAGAAAGTTTATAAAGAGATCGTAAAACTAATCCATATGAATTGAACGGTTTAGTCCAAATTTTCTGAAGACACACGTTTTTGTTGAATTTAGGGTTTTACTCACATAATAACTTTCATCAGCCTACACATCAGTTGTGGTAAACAGAAGCTCAAGCATGTTTGCTTGACGTGTGAGAACCAATGAGGTTCATTCTCATGTGTTACGCAGCATGAGCTTCTGGAAGAGTTTTGTTCTCGGTTGAGCTTCTGTTTATGTTCACTGATCAATGTTTATATGTGAATAAAAGCTTATTGAATTCAATCTGTTCATCATATAAAGCGATCGTGTCTCTTCAGAAAATTTGTACTTTTACTTACTCACTTACTCACTTAAAGGTCCCGTTTTTTTGTGGTTTTTTGAAGCTTTGATTGTGTTTATAGTGTGCAATATAACGTGTTCATGTTTCGCGTGTAAAAAAATACAGTATTTTTCACATAATTTACTTATCTGTATACCGCTGTTTCCACTGTCATAAAAACGGGCTGATGACTTCCTTGTTCTATGAAGTCCCTCCTTCAGAAATACGTAACGAGTTCTGATTGTGCCAGCGGTTCCTGTGTTGTGATTCGACAGCAGCTTAGCGAACCTTGCCCGGAAAGGTCACGCCTCTTACCATAATGTGGAGATGCACACGCTCAGTGTTATTGTAAACATGTCTTTAATTTTACCCTATCAATTTGAGCCGGAATCAGACCCGGTGATTGGACTGCGGGATGAAAATAACAGCGTTTCGACGACATGGCGACAAACACACTCTACAAACGCAACTCTTGTGTATTCCTGTGGGCGGAGGTTAGTCAAAAAACTGTTTTAGTGACGTCATTAAAGAAGGAAGTAGAGGGATGTAGTCCAAACTGGCCGTTCGATGTAGGCGACTTCTGTTAAATAAAATATCTCGCTTGGCATTGAACTTTGAGCTTTAAAATTTTACAGATTTTATTTATACTCTAACAACAACATTACACACTAACTAAAGTTTGAAACATGGGATCACGAAGAACGGGACCTTTAATTAATTACTCACCCTAAACCTAACCTAACCCTAACTTTTAAAGCGTCAAAGTGTCAGTTGCGTAGCTGTCTATGGAGGGACAGAAATCTCTCAGATTTCAAAAAGATTTGTGTTCCAAAGATGAATGAAAGTCTTACGGGTTTGGAAAGATATGAGGGTGAGTAATTAATGACAGAATGTTCAAATTTTGAGTGAACTAACCCTTTAAGATTGTGACCTCTCAAGCCAAGTCAAATTTATTTAAATAGCATTTTTCGCAATTCACTTTGTTTCAAAGCAGCTTTACAGAAAACCATGATGTTACTGTTTATATGTCTTAATAACTTCATGCCTTATAGTTGCAATTAGATTAGAGCTGGGTGATACAAGCAATGAAGCAGTTGTTGACATATGCTATATAGTATATATCGCCATATATGGTTATGAATGCAAATAAAGTTGGACATACTAATATATCCGACTTTATATAAAGAGCTGGGCGATAATATACTTTACATTTTGCTACAAAAACATGTTGAGAGTTGCGAATTTACGTGAGTGTACTGTATGCGAATAAAGATGGATATATATCCAACTTTATACTTTATAGCTGTGTAATAAAACTGTTTTAATTTAAAATACAGATTTATATAATCATGCAGCTGAGATTTGTTAGAGTTTCCCATTTTTATTTAGAAAATCATGCCACATTTAAATTGAACATGCAATATTTATATAAATCCCAGAACCTATAATTATTATTAACAACATAATCAAGCATAATCGATCAGATTCTTTACCAAGAAGTGCTGTGGCAATGGTGATATAGTATCAGAGGGTAACACCACAGTACTTCATGATTACCATGACCAAAACCCTGGTACTTTTTTTTGCACTGTTTATTTTGTGTTATGCCAGCTGAGGTTCCTCAGTAATTATTTTTTACACTGTTCAATCTACAGAGAAAGACAGACTAGACTATGTAGATGATTACCAGGACCTCTATACCACCTCAGAGACGCTGGACATCGAGCTTTTCCAGATCCCCTCTGTTGGGCTGTTTGCTGCTATGGCTCATCGGGCCAACAAACCAGGCTCTGCCATCTACCGCTGGATCCATGGCCACTTCCAGCTCTACCAGAACATCAGCACCTTTAAGGCCCAGGCATGGAAGCAATTCACTATAGGGAGGAAGGTGAGAAAAGATAATGATTATTGTTAGGGAACGTTTCTTTTAAAAGTAATGCATTACAATATTGCGTTAATCTCTAAGAAAAGTACTAATTGCATTACTTTTTAAGGAAAGTAATGTGTTACATTACTTTTGAGTTACTTTTTCTCACCTGGGCTGGGCTTGAAAAAAAGTTCTGATATTGCCAAATGTAAAGGGCCCTGTTTTAATGATCTAAGCACATGGTCTGAAGCACATGGCGCAGGTGCACTTAGGGCGCGTCCGAATCCACTTTTGCCAAAAAAAAAAAGAGGTCAGCGCATGGTCCAAAAGGGTTGTCTCTTAATGAGTCATAGGTGTGTTTTGGGCGTAACGTGCAATTAACCAATCAAAGTGTCATCTTCCATTCCTTTTAAAAGCCAGGTGCGCTTGCACCAGTGACGGATTGCTATTTACATGGTGGAATATGGACACTCTCAACCTGACGAGTCAGTTTAAATACAAGCGTGTATTGCCACGATTGGTCAAATAATTAGCAAATTTCATTCATCATTACTGCAAATAGGTAATTCTGATACATGCAATGACTATCCATTATGACATGTAGGCATTTTTATTTTTATGTACTCAATAATAATCTTTTACATTTTAATCCTTTTATTTTTAATATTTGGTATGTTTGTGTCCTGCTGCGCGTCCCTGTGTGTGTAACAAACAGAGTGTACACGCATTGTGCACCTGCCTATAGGCTAAAGCGCCCTTTAAATTACAAAAAAAAATAAAATACTGCACCATTGACTTTAGACCAGATTTTTGTTGGTCAATAGCACAGTCATTTTCAGTTGCCTCAAAATAGCAACACGCCAACAATGCGCCTGAACACACCTTGTTTTCAGACCAGCACACCCATGGGCGAACAGATGGGCGCGAGTGCATTTGCTATTTAAATAACGTGTGCGCTGGACGTGAAAATGATAACTGCGTCAGGCTGAAACTATCAATACTCCTTGCGTCGCATTGCACCGGGTGTATGATAGGGCCACAAAAGTTAAATATTAAATAAAGCTCAGGCTAAAGGAAATGCAAATTCATGCCTGTTCAGTAGAGGGCGCAGCTCAAACAAACCTTTCAGCTGTGCTGCTGTTCTGAGTCGCAGAAGAATAGAATGCAGGTGAAGAAAGTTCAACACTCTTCAGTCATTTTTGCTTATTCGTATCATTGATTTGGATCATCGAAGGTCAGCAGCAAAGACATTGGTTAATAAAGTGAGATTAAATACATAAAGTATATTTGTACTATTTAAAATTCAATTATTGCAGGTTTGTGTAGTATTCTGAGTTTATTTATTTTTTCCTATTTTTATCTGTTTTTGTGCAAGCGAATGAGTAAATGCCTGCTCACATTTAGTCTAGAACAACAATAACCATCACAGCGCACACAATGCCTCTGCACTTATCCCGATTTCTCACAATATGGAGACAGGAGAGCTGTCAGTCAATAAATGGGAAAACAAAGTAACTTGCGTTACTTGTTTGAAAAAATAATTTAAAAAATTTAAAAGTAAAGCTTTACTTTACTAGTTAAAAAAGTAATCTGATTATGTAACTCGGGTTACTTGTAATGTGTTACCCCAACACTGACTATAATGTTGTCAAAGTCTAAAACTTTCAAGTGCCGCAACTGTCAAGTAAAACATATATTTTCCAGACACCATGAAATTATTAAAGTTGGCATGAAACAAAAATTGCAATAGCCACTTTTCTTCCCTATTGTAATGTATATCTGAGTGAAATGGCTTCTGGAATGAGAAAAATGTAGGGCTGGACTTGATTTCATCCTTCGGGAATGAATTGGATCATAGGAAACTGGGCATTGCTAACTAAATTTAGGTAGTTCTGAATGCCAGTTTGCAGTCAGTTCTGGAAAAGATTTATGCTGCTTTCATGTACTATATGAAATTTGATAATTCCCACTCCTGAAGTCATGATTACGAGCTTATCGCGTTCAAGTTTCGACGTGAGAGGGCATTCATGTGCAATTTTTTACCTAGGAAACGAGAGCACGTGAAGGCAGCAACAGTCGTTAGTAGTCAATAGTAGTTTTTTTCTTTTTTTAAATAAAGACTTTGATTTTAAAATTGAATCTATTTAATTTGAATATTAAAGGATTAGTCCACTTTTAAATAAACTTTTCCTGATAATTTACTCACCCCCGTGTCATCCAAGATGTCCATGTCTTTCTGTCTTCAGTCGAAAAGAAATTAAAGTTTTTGATGAAAACATTCCAGGATTATTCTCCATATAGTGGACTTCAATGGGCACCAAACAGTTGAAGGTCAAAATTAGTTTCACTGCAGCTTCAAATTGTTCTACACAATCCCAGATGAGAAATAAGGGTCTTATCTAGTGAAACCATCGCTCATTTTCTTAAGTTTTAACCATAAATGCTCATCTTGAACTAGCTCTCTTCTTCTTCTCTATTAGAAATCCGGTGGTGTAGACTCTGCTAAGCGTATTACTGCCCTCCACAGGTCAAAGTTTGAACTAATTGTTACATACCATTGAACTAGCATATTGCATATAAAAATTAGTTCAAATTTTGACCTGCTAGTTCAAGATGAGCATTTGTGGTTAAAACTTATATAATTTTCAATTTTTTTCAGAAAATGAGCGATGGTTTCACTAGATAAGACCCTTATTTCTCATCTGGGACAGTGCAGAACAATTTGAAGCTGCAGTGAACCTAATTTTGACCTTCAACTGTTTGGTGCCCATTGAAGTCCACTATATGGAAAAAAATCCTGGAATGTTTTCATCAAAAACTTTAATTTCTTTTTGACTGAAGAAAGAAAGACATGGACATCTTGGATGACATGGGGGTGAGTAAATTATCAGGAAAAGTTTATTTAAAAGTGGACTAATCCTTTAAGCTTACACAGTCACCATGAAATCAAAATCGACAATTCTTATTTTCGTTACATTTCGTTTCTCAGAAATCGCTTACTGCTCCTATGAACAGGCAAAGGTTGTACAGTGCAGCTGTAGAGAGCAGTGATTGGCACTTCATTAGGAAAGAATTACTGACAGAAAAAGCCTGAGGTGAAATGTTAAAGGAGGCAGGTAAGGGACATGGTTCAGTACCAAAAGTGTGATCTGAATGTTTTCCACTCAATCATGCACAGATCCACAGAGAATAGACTTTACACTGCACTTCAGGAGACAGATGTGTTTTGATGTGGTGTTTCTTTCACTCAGTACAAACGTACGCAATAACTTTAAATCACCATTGTAGTCAATCAAAGAAATTAATTTTGTCTGATGATCTTTCCCTTCCCTGAATGAATGAATCATTTATACACATCTGTCTGTCTGCAGTGTAATTTCTTAGTCTTAATTATATCACACAGATCTTGAATTATAAAGAATAGGAAGTAATAAAAGATCTTTGTTGAAACCTGCAGCTCCTTACAACTATCATTATCATTACTGTAAATCATGGAGCCCGTATTTGTATCAGTAAAAACATCACTACACTCTTCGCCTGAGTGAAATTATGACTCACACTAAGCTATATGGTGCAGTATATATCTACCACCTGATCTTCACGCTGTTCTAAATTTAGCGAGCTGGATTCGTGATAGCCAAATGACAGACTGACTGATAAGTGTAACATTATCTCTGTTTGTCTGTATCAGGCTCATTTATCACTGTGTGTGTTGTATGTGTGCCAGATATTCTTGGCGGTGTCGAACTCGGTGGGCCCAGCGGACGGACAGCGAGAGCTGTCTGTGATCTATAGGTGGAGTAATAAGAGGCTGAAATTTGTGCGTCATCAAACCCTGGAGACGCACGGCGCTCGTGACTGGGAAGCCTTCCATATTAATAATGAAGCTTTTTTGGCTGTGGCCAATCACCGAACAGGTTGGTCCTATAATGGTGCGGTGCGGCTGAAACAAGAGAATATCATCATGACTTGTTCATACATCACGGGAATCATTTGGAATCATTACGATGATTTAACGTTTTTGAAAGAAGTTTCTTATGGTTTTTGAAATTAAATTAAGGTTTTATAAGGGAAAACATTCCAGGAGTTTTCTCCATATAGTGGACTTCAATGGCTACCAACGGGTTGAAGGTCCAAATTGCAGTTTCAATGCAGCTCTACATGATCCCAGACAAGGAATAAGGGTCTTATCTAGCAAAACGATCGGTCATTTTCTAAAAAATAAATAAAAATGATATACTTTTAACTACAAATGCTCGTCTTGCACTGCTCTGCGATGCACCACACATTATGTAATCAAGTTGGAAAGGTCAAGCATGACAAAGCAAACGTGCAAAGGCCTTTACAAAGAAAAAGTAAAACTACGATGTCGGACGATTTTGAAGTTGGAGGAGAAAAGTTTTTCGCCCTACCGCGGTACTTCCGCCTACGTCATGTGTGACCTTTCCAACGTGTTTACGTAATGCACGGCGCATCGCAGAGCTAGTGCAAGACGAGAATTTGTGGTTAAAAAGTATATAAATTTATATATTTTTTTAGAAAATGACCGATTGTTTCGCTAGATAAGACCCTTATTCCTCATCTGGGATTGTGTAAAACCCTTTGAAGCTGTTTTGAAACTCAATTTGGACCTTCAACCTTCAACAAGTCCACTATAAGGAGAAAAATTCTGGAATGTTTTCCTAAAAAAACAAATTTTACATAAACATCTTGGATAACATGGGGTGAGTAAATTATCAGGAAATTTTAATTCTGAAGTGAACTAATCCTTTAAGCCCAAAATTAAAATTCATGCTCACCATCATGCCATTCTAAGCCTGTATGACTATACACAAAGATATTTTCAGATATGTTTTTCATAGAATGAAAGAATATTGTGACTATAGGGATTGTCAAACTCCAAAAAGAGAACCATTAAACAGTCCATATATTTCAATATAGTCCAATAGATGTGACATGTAAGGATTCTACTGAAATGAGTTTGGAATGACATGAGGATGAGTGTGAACTTCAGGTTTAATCTAGCTATTTATTTACTATATTTACTGATAAATTTTTAGCCACTGATGCAGATCAGTAGATGGTATCAGCATTTCATTTTGTTATTGCTCTAAAAATTGGTGGCAATTGTGAGAATAGTTGCACTTTTTATTTTAAACCCTTATATTATGTTCCTGTCATCCCTATTAGAGAATGGGAATCACAACATTAACAGTGTTGTTTATAAGTGGAACCCAGGCACCAAGACGTTTGAGGTGAACCAGACCATCTCCACATCGGGAGCTTATGACTGGGAGTTTTTCACCGTAGGGCCCTACCACTTCCTAGCAGTGGCCAATGCATTTGATGGCATCTCCACCCAGATAGATTCATCAATCTATATCTGGCTTGGTGGAGGCTTTCAGCTCTTTCAGACTATAAGGGTGAGTTTAGAAAGCATATTTCACCATTTGAAAATGCCTCACAAGGCCCTGAAACTTGCTGATGGCTTAAAATCAAATGGATCATTCTGAAATGTGATGACCATCTAGAATTGGTTTACTTTGAATGGAAACACTGATGTGAATGAGGTACATTTCTGTCCTGATTTACACATTAAGAAATTCATTACAGGTAAATGAAGTGGAAAATCATGACACATGAAAAGAAAAAAAAAGATGAATGAAGGACTCGTGTAGGTGTTTCCCAGCTGCAGCATGTTATTTTACATTTACCTGACACCTGTTCTCACTGAGTTACCTTGGGGCATCTGTGGTATCGCTGGAGTTGTTTAATTATAGGGTGAACTAAAGCTTTAACAGCCGTAAAAGACCCTGAACTAGTACCGAAAGTGATTTATTGCTTGAAATCTTGTCAAAAACTTTTCACTTTTCTTCACTGCAATTTATTTTATTAAACACATAATGCTTTTTTTATTTAAAGGAAAAAGACATTAATCTTTTTTGCAAACATGAGATATAGAAAAAGTCTGTTCATGGGTATTGGGATTGGAAAGGTGATTTCTGATAAATATCACTAGGAACTATTTTGTCATATACCCAGTTTCGGGTCATTCTAGTCCCGTAGTAATGGGACTAGTAATGGCTGCTTTCATACACTCTCAGAAAAAAAAGGTACACAAGCTGTCACTGGGATGGTACCCTTTAAGATGGTTCTAATATGTACCATTTAGGTACTAATATGTTCACTTTTGGTACCAATATTTACCTTTGAGGCACTAATATGGACTCTTTAGGTACAAAGGTGTACCTTTTGAAAGGGTATTGCCCCAGTGTACCTTTTTTTCTGAGAGTGTACGAATCTATAAAATTGTTAAACATTTTCATTCACCATTGAATTTGCTCTAAATCACTGATCCAATGTACATGTCAACAGACTTTATGAGGCAGACTCACCGCTTGTGATGTTGTCAGCCGTTTCAGATGGGAATTTCCCTGTGTGCAGATGTGTTTTACAGGGGAATAAAGAACAAGAAGAGTTTTTGGTTAATATCAAGTGTTTAGATGATGTTACACTATAATTAAATTCTTGAGATCTTACCATCTAACAAAATCAAAGTCATATATGTATGTGATATGGATCTCGTGAAGTTATTGATGCAGTCAGTGTCAATTCAGCAGGACAATGTTTTCTTATGACACTACAATGGTTTTAACCAATGAATAATACACTATATTGCCAAAAGTTTTGGGACGCCTGCCTTTACATGCACATGAACTTTAATGACATCCCATTCTTAATCCGTAGTGTTTAATATGGAGTTGGCCCACCCTTTGCAGCTATAACAGCCTCAACTCTTCTGGGAAGGCTTTCCACAAGGTTTAGGAGTGTGTATATGGGAATTTTTGACCATTCTTCTAGAAGCGCATTTGTGAGGTCAGGCAGTGATGTTGGACAAGAAGGCCTGGCTCACAGTCTCCGCTCTAATTCATCCCAAAGGTGTTGAGGTCAGGACTCTGTGCAGGCCAGTCAAGTTCCTCCACACCAAACTCGCTCATCCATGTCTTTATGGACCTTGCTTTGTGCACTGGTGCGCAGTCATGTTGGAACAGGAAGGGGCCATCCCCAAACTGTTCCCACAAAGTTGGGAGCGTGAAATTGTCCAAAATGTCTTGGTATGCCGAAGCATTAAGAGTTCCTTTCACTGGAACTAAGGGGCCAAGCCCAATCCCTGAAAAACAATCCCACACCATAATCCCCCCTCCACCAAACTTTACACCTGACACAATGCAGTCAGGCAAGTACCGTTCTCCTGGCAACCTCCAAACCCAGACTCGTCCATCAGATTGCCAGACAGAGAAGCGTGATTCGTCACTCCAGAGAACAGGTCTCCACTGCTCTAGAGTCCAGTGGCGGTGTGCTGTACACCACTGCATCCGACACTTTGCATTGCACTTGGTGATGTAAGGCTTGGATGCAGCTGCTCGGCCATGGAAACCCATTCCATGAAGCTCTCTACGCACTGTTCTTGAGCTAATCTGAAGGCCACATGAAGTTCTGTAGCTATCGACTCTGCAGAAAGTAGCCGACTTCTGCGCACTGTGTGCCTCAGCATGCGCTGACCCCGCTCTGTGATTTTATGTGGCCTACCACTTCGTGGCTGAGTTGCTGTTGTTCCCAATTGCTTCCACTTTGTGATGATACCACTAACAGTTGATCATGGAATATTTAGTAGTGAGGAAATTTCATGAATGGACTTATTGCACAGGTGTCAACCTATCACGGTACCACGCTTGAATTCACTGAGCTCCTGAGAGCGACCCATTCTTTCACAAATGTTTGTAGAAGCTCTGCATGCCTAGGTGCTTGATTTTATACACCTGTGGCCATGGAAGTGATGGGAACACCTGAAATCAATGATTTAGAGGGTTGTCCGAAAACTTTTTGCAATATAGTGTATGTGTGTTTGAAAAAGTTTAGCATCAATATTAGTTTGGAGGTTTAACCTCCACTTGATATCAGAAATAGCATAGGCAGCCTTTTACCTTAACCTAATTTTTTTGAGAGATAATGATAAGATCAGCCTGAGTGCTCAGGGAAATTTATTTTGGTAACACTTTACAATGAGGTTCCATTTCGCAAAAATGAATGGTGGCATGCTTGAATTTCCCGCGGAAACCAACCAGTACCACCTGAATTAGAAAACATTATTACAAGCTTACCGTTGTGAATCATGCTAAGGTAAGGAGATAGTTTTAAACACTGGCTGATTATGTACTTGCTCAAATTGATTTTGGATAATTTTTAACCAAAAAAGTTACAAACTGCAGCTTTAATGTTAGTTGATGCATTACCAACTAGTGTTACCCTTACTATTACCAAACCCAATCTTTCTTTCTGAACGTATATCTTTAATTTCTCTAGACATTTGGGGCTACAGACTGGGAAATGTTTCAGATTGGAAACAGAGTCTTTCTTGCTGTTGCCAATGGACACATGCTGTGTGAGAGAGGACCGAGCCTCTATACCATCAACTCAACTATATATGAACTTGATATGACAACCAAGATGTTCCTCAAGTTTCAAGACATTGTAACATACAGGTAAAGTCTGAACTATAAAAGATTTTTGGGGGTTGAGAGTCATAATCATATTTCACATCTTTTGACTTTATGTCCTCTTGTATGTCAGTGCGGTGGACTGGGAGTTCTTTTCGCTTGGAGATGAGCACTTTTTAGTTGTAGCCAACTCTTATGATGGATCGTCTTACTCTTTGAACAGTGTTATATACAGGTACAATTCAAAACGTCATAACTTCAATTTACACATACGGCAGTACTTTGGCATTGTAGGTGGTTGTGCAACTGTTTAGGGTAACACTATTTTAAGGTGATGTAGTTACAAGCTAATACATGTGAAGATAGACATTTTTCAGGTAGTCTTTTTCACTTTTATTGTTTTTGTCTCTGACAGATGGCAGGGATATGAGGGTTTTGTCCCTGTCCATCGGTTACCTACTATAGGATGCAGTGACTGGGAGTTCTTTACCTCAGAAGAGGGTTCATACCTGATGTACTCCAGTGCCAAAACACCTCTTTCCAAAGTCTTCAAGCTGAGGATCCACTGAGGGCACAAACAGTTGTTTAGCTTTTGCATATTTTGATAGAATCGAATAGTTTTCTATTCCACTCTTGACCTCTGTGACAACTGACACTTTCATGGGAAACGTTTTAATATCAGAGAAGTCGATCAAGCTGGCAGGAGGTGGAATCTGGAGTTTGATACTTCCTGAAAACTACCTCATCTGGATAAAAAGACTGTCAAGATGCAAGGAAAAACTCTGGTGAATCTCAGTTGTGTTCTAAAATCACTTCAGTTTAAAATGGTTTAAATTATATTGTGGTTCAGCAAAAACTATTTTGTTTCAAGAAATGAACATTTATGCTTATTGGACATCCCTCAAATACAGGAAATGAAATGAGGGAGCAGGACATTTAAGCTCTGTCTAACTTTTATTTACAATATGCACTTTCCATGAATGGGGTACACTCATTTGTGGATAGTGCCATACAATGTTTTAAAGATTATATCAATAATGTAAAATAATGTAATAAATAATGTTATTTATATGTATAATATTTGTATTTTACCTCTTCTTCTTTGCACTACAATAAATAGATTTTACTTATCAATAAACTGTATGTACATGTTTCACAGTCTCAAATAGGTTATGTTGATTTTTGTTTATAACATATAATGATATATAGGCTGCTTATGTATAACCATAACTGTATTGTGCATAGAATTCAAAACTACATTTTTACTTTGGAAAAAATTGTCACAAAAGGGAAGAAAAGACTATCGCAACTTTAGTTTCATGACTACTTGCTACACGATAAGAACAACATGTGTTAAGAAACATTATATGGTCAGCTGATGAAGAGGGTCTTTTTACTTAAAGTATTTGGGATTATTGTTAGATGACAAATATACATGGAAAGCACATATCAAAACACATATAAAAACAAAATGCAAAAAAGTAACATTTATTAAAGGGATAGTTCACTCAAAAATTTAAATTCTGTCATCATTTACTCACTCTCAAGTCCCAAAATGTATGAATTTCTTTCTTCTGCTGAACACAAAAGAAGATATTTTAAAGAATATGGATAACCAAACAGTTGATGGATCCCATTGTTTTCCATAGTATGAAAAAAATACTAATAAGTCAACTGTTTGGTTACCCATATTCTTTAAAATATCTTCTTTTGTGTTCAGCAGAAGATAGAAATTTATACAGGTTTGGAACAACTTGAGGGTGAGTAAATGACAGAATATTCATTTTTGGGTGAACTATCCCTTTAATTATAATTTGCAGGGTGACTATGAGGTCATGATTATGAATAGGCCTATGGTTGTATGGTCACTGATAACAACAAAGATTTATTATAGGCCTGTATATAAAACTACAGAATCCGTCAAACCAAGGAACAGCCGGATGAGGGAAATATGTAGTTCAAAGTGAAACAATATTACTTGCACAAAGGAAGGCCGTTCCCGTGGAGAACTACAAGTACCACAATGCAAAGCGGCTAGAGACGCGTCATCAAGCAAACATGGCTGCGTCCTAAAAACATTAATGGTTTTCTACTCATATTTCATTTTTCCACTTTTACTACTAGGAAACCGATTGTTTCGAACAAAACAGTCGCGTTTAAAACATTATAAAGTAAATACGTTAGCGGGCTAATAACACGAAACTAATAAAAGCAGCTGTCAACGAGAAATAATTTGTTCGTTTAAACCTCAATGGTGGAATATGGAAGCAGTGCAGTCACCTCTCAGATTTCCATTTTCCGTTTTAAGGACTGAGATTTACTCACGACACCTGTGATTCATCCAGAGGAACTTAAAGAGGGCAAACGACCATTTAGTTCCTCGGTTGGTTTATAAAAGCGATGTTTAGTCCTGTGAAGTCATCTTATTCCAGGGTGAGCCCATTGATCGTTAATCGGGAGCTAGGGAAGACCAAGATGAGATAGCAAGAGGTGAAACACTTTCTTTTCACAGTAAACGAAACTCGGTTCTCTAAAGACCAGGAGGTTTACCGATACTAAGCTTTACAAGGCAGCTGCGGTCATGTTTGGAGATCTGTTTGAGGAGGACGGGGATGGTTTTTCCTCCTCTACACCTGGCACAGGTGTGAAGGGGAGAGAGTCTGAGCCTCCTCCACCCAGAGGGAAAGTCAAACTCTGTGGGATCAAGAATCAGGGTGGCACCTGTTACCTCAACTCCCTGATACAGACTCTACTCTTCACACCAGAGTTTAGGGGTAAGATGAAAGGTTGAAAAAGACATTTGGTTTTTCATTACTCTTTAAAAGAATAAACTGCCTAAAATTAACATACTGTCGTTATTTACATTACTTACCTCTGAAGATAATTTTGGCCACTTTATTCTGTGTAATTAGTGATGACCGTCCAAATACCCTCAATTTTGCACTTGACCACTTGTCTACTTGCATGATGTACTTCCTGTATTTGGTCCAAGTGTTCAAGTGGGTGTGAAGACCGCAAGTTTGTGTAGAACTTTGGATTACCCAATGCTTTATTTTGATTTTCAATACTTTGTATTTTAAAATAAACTCACAAATGTCTGTCTAGTAGTCACACAATTTAGTAATGGTGGTGCTTTTAAATTAGTGATAAATAGTTGCAAATGTTGTACAAAATACACATACTCATCAAATGTGAAACACTTTGTTTTACTACCAAATTATATGTAATATCTAATTAAGTTAACTTACAGTGGAATGTTTTCCTCGACATTGCGTGCATGTGATGTGTGATGGGATACTCTTAGTCTCCAATACTGCTTTGAATAAGATTTGTTCATGAATCGGATTATAATTAGTACTGTAGTTCAACTGTTCGCATCAGTTAAAGGGTTAGTTCACTCACAAATGCAAATTCTAATTCTGTCGTTAGTTACTCGCCCTCATGTCATTCTACACTTGTAAGACCTTCGTTAATCTTCGGCACATACATTAAGATATTTTTGATGAAATACGATGGCTCAGTGACTGAGGCCTCTATTGCTAGCAATCTCACTGAACTTCTCAAGATTCAGAAAGCTACTCAAAACATATTTAAAACAGTTAATGTGCGTACATTAACACAAAATAATGACTTTTCAACAAAAAACGTTACAAATCTTTTGTTTCGAATCAGTGGTTTAGAGCACCAAAGTCTTGGTTTGGCAGTTTGATACGCGATCCGAATCACTGATTCGAATGAAAAGATTCGTAAAGCTTCATGAAGCAGTGTTTTTAAATCGCCCATCACTAGATATTGTTGAAAAGTCGTTATTTTGTTTTTTTGGCGCACAAAAAGTATTCTTGCCGCTTTATAATATTAAGGTAGAACCACTGTACTCACATGAACTGTTTTAAATATGTTTTGAGTACCTTTATGGATCTTGAGAGGTTCGTTGACATTGCTGTCAGTGACAGAGGCCTCACTGAGCCATTTGATTTTATAAAAAATATCTTAATTTGTGTTCCGAAGATTAACGATGGTTTTACGGGTGTGGAACGACATGAGGGTGAGTAATTAATGACATTATTTTCATTTTTGGGTGAACTAAACCTTTAACTCTTAAGATTTTCATTGAATAATGACTTAAATTTTGGCCTGTTTGGCCAACAAAGATATATGAATTTAGAATATCTAGTGCAAGAGTCATATGAGCCTTTTTTTTTTTTTTAACTCTCTTGTAGTGCATTTTCTGTCAGTTTTAAGCTTGTCAACCCAAGTCCTCATTTACTATTTATAGATTGAGTGGCCAAGATATAAAAAAAGTTTTTATGTTCTGTGTTAAAACAAAGACATATATGTTTGGAGCAGCATTTTGGAGTGAATTTATTTTTTATGCTGTGTTGTGAAATAAAATGATCTCTCACAGAGGAGCTGTTCCGTCTCGGACCGGATGAATTAGGGTGCCTGGCTGACAAGACCAAACCAGAGGCAAAGGTGTGTATGGAAGTGTGTGAGCGAGATGAATGGAATGCTTTATACTGCATGTGTTTCAGAAGACCATATGGATAGATGTTTCCTGTTCTGTGTGATCTCAGGTCCGCGTGATTCCTCTGGAGCTACAAAGACTGTTTTCTCGTCTGTTGCTGGTGGATGAACAAACGGCCTCCACGACAGACCTGACGGACAGTTTTGGCTGGACGAACAATGAGGTACAAGAACTTTATAATCTTTACTTACTTTACATTTAGCAGGTACTTTTCATGTAACAATGACTAACTGCAAAAACAGTCCCTTTGTGGTTATCTGGGGTCCCAGGGTTGCAAAGGTCACTTTGGGTAATAACACCTAAATTATGTAGCTAAGTTATCTTGCTTAAGGCAAAATCAGCAACCGTTAATTTTCTTGACCCTGCTTTTTCATAATTAACCCCATGATCCTTAAAAGAATATTTCAGCCATATGTCATCGTATGTTGTCACCCTCATTCCTGCACTTTATGGCGATTTAAAATAAATAAAATAAAAATAAAGCAGATATATCACTATTTTTTTCTATATAGTTTTTAACTGCCCCATCCTTCACTAAAGGTCCGTTCACACCAAGAATGATAACTATAAAGATAATAACTATATTATCTGCAGTGATGTTGTGAAATGATCAGGGTGTTTGTTAAAATCTTTCATCTTATGCTTTGATTTTGTTTAGGAAATGGGTCAGCAGGATGTGCAGGAGCTGAACCGGATCCTGTTCAGTGCTGTGGAGAGCTCCTTAGTGGGCACTTCAGGCAGCAGTCTTATCCACCGGCTGTACCATGGGACGCTTGTCAACCAGATCACCTGCAAGGAGTGCGGCAATATTAGTGAGAGACAGGTCAGAATGGAGAATGTGCCTGTAGTAATTTTGCTTCCAGCAGTCCAGTTTATAACTCTTTTAAATATAAGCAGCACAAAAAGCAGTGCATATTTATTATTTATGATACAGTACTGTTTAAAAGTTTAAAAGTGATTTTTCAATCTTGCATATTGTGCCTTTAAAGAAAAAAGGGTAAAATGGTTTCCACAAAAATATTATACAGCATGTTTGTTTTCATAAATGATAATAATAAGAAATGTTTCTTGAGCACAAAAATCTGAGGATCGTGTGACCCTGATGACTGGTGTAATGATGTTGAAAATCCAGCTTTGCTATCACAGGAATAAATTGCAATATAAAATGTATTCATATGGATTTGTTTTAAAACCATTTCATATTTTTACTGTGTTTTTGAGCATTAAATGCAAAAATTCTTCTCTCACTATCTTTCTGTTCTCTCAGGAGGACTTTCTGGACCTGACCGTGTCAGTGCGAGGTGTGAGTGGACTGGAGGAGGCGCTGTGGAACATGTTTGTGGAGGAGGAGATGTTTGAGGGTAATAATCTCTACCGCTGCAGCAGATGTGACCGGCTGGTTAGGGCTGCTAAGGTCAGTCAATACTGTTAACTTGGTCATTCGTCTTCCTAAGGCCTTATATAATAGAGATTTATTCAAAATCCCCAAATCAGCAGTTGGATATCTACAGTATTTACAGAGGTCATCATTTTTCATTATTTACCTGAGGCACACTTCCATTCAAAAGTTGAAGGTTGTTTCTTATGCTCACCAAAGTATTTATTTGATTAAAAATACAGTAAACGGTGATATTGTGAAGTATTATTAAAATTTAAAATAGCTGTCTTCCTTTTTGTTAACACTTTACAATAAGGTCTCCAGTGCTTCCCACACATAGACTTTACTTGGGCGGGCCGCCCATGTAAAATAACGGCCGCCCAAGTATATGGAGACACATTTTTGCTTTTATTATTTTTATCCTCTTATACATTTATATCCGCGCAAGATAAGGAAACCATCCGTGATCGATTAACTAGTCGTTTCGTACTCGTTATGTCTGCGTCAGAACTGTTTACTCCCGCTGACATTCCCACGGGCGCTGCATTTTGCAAAGTCACAAGGGGGCGCTGTTGCGCATTCTACAAGCTCACACAGTCTGCTTCAAACTGCTTCAGTCTGCTTCAAACTGATTCTCAATCAATGAAAAGCGCAGATTTATGCCAAGCGATTGCTAATGAACTCAAGTTGATGAATTATTACAAAGTCTACTTCATGGCCTTTATATTAAATGTTTTAGACAGTTAGCCTGCATAGCCTGCAATAGTACAGACATTTCAAAATAAGAGTCCCGGTGTATTTCGGGCTTGTTTATAATTAAAAGTCACACGCTAAGTTTTTTTCTTTTTCTTTTGGGCATTCTTGGTATTTTGGTTACACAATAAATTGTATTTAATTTAAAAATACAATTTATATAATTTCCATTTAATTCATAGTAAATTATTGTAGTCTCCCCCACAGGAAGAAAAGACTAAGAACATTATTTGACACATATATTATTCATTTTATAAATTTTACTAGTAAAATCTGTGTCCCATTCACTGAGAGAGACACTATATGACAGCAAGGAGAACATAGAAAAAAGGTGAACCATTTAAATGTTGTAATTTAGCATAATTTACAATGCATAATAATGCATAATGTTAGTATGTAATATGCTATGTAATTAAAATTAATTACATAAAAATAAAAAATAAAAATACTGTTAAAAATCGCACATTATTTGTTTGTCACATGTAGTAGACCATTTTTGTGCCGTGGGTAATAGGAGGATTTTTCGCCCGGCTACCACCACAAGTGATATTTCAAACCTGTGGGAAGCACTGGTCTCATTTGTTAACATTAGTTAATGTATTAACTAACATGAACTAACAATGAGCAACATATTTTTACAGCATTTAGTTAACCTTAGTTAATGTTACTAAATAAAAATGTTCATATTAGTTCACAGTGATTTAACTGATGTTAACAAATACGACTAATGCAGTTAACTAATGTTAATAAATGAAACCTTATTTTAAAGTGTTACCTCTATTTTAATGTTTTAAAATATAATGTATTCCTGTGATGGCAAAGCAGTCTTCAGTGTCACATGATCCTTCAGAAATCATTCTAATATGCTGATTTGCTGCTCAAGAAACATGACTTATTGTTTTCAGTAGGGCTGGGCGATATATCGCATGCGCATGATTGAAGGAGCGCCATTTATTAGACAGAACGGTAGATCACTGACAAGCTACGCAATATCGCATTCATTATCGCAGATGAATCACCTTCGATAATGAACGCGATATTGCGTAGCTTGTCAGTGATCTACGGTTCTGTCTAATAAATGGCGCTCCATTTGAAAGCAGGTGATGGTGATTTAGCGGTAATCAGGGAACCGGCTTTACTGACGAAATGCGCGTGACAATCGCATGCGATATATCGCCCAGCCCTAGTTATCAGAGTTGAAAACGGATGTAGCGCTTAATATTTGTGAAAACCATGATGCATTTTTTTTTTTTTTTCAGGATTCTATAGATATTGTTGAATAGATCAAGAAATTTAATTCATATTATTATGACCCCTATTAACATGTGAAATAGTACTAAGCTATTATTCTAGATACACATTCAGATGAGTACTGTAGTCATTCATCATTAATTTTGTCTTTTGTCACAGTCTGCTAAACTGAGAAAACTTCCACCATTCCTGACCATTTCTTTGTTGAGGTTCAACTTTGACTTTGCCAAGTGTGAGCGCTACAAAGAGACCGGGAGCTACACTTTTCCTCTTGAATTCAACCTCAGAGCATTTTGTGAGCAGGTACCAGATCTGAATCGTAAACAAATACATATTCCAATCTCTCCAGCCAAGTAAGATAAGTCTGTTTTATTTGTGGAGATTCTATTCTGAGCAGTGTATGATATCTGGTTATGTAAAATGCACTGCAGACTTAGAGTTAGACTCCTGTTAGTAGCTGTTGAGAACGTTTATATTGTTATCCCATATGCATCAAGCATAGACTAATTTTTAGCTAAAAATCACTCGTTAACTTGAAGCATAACTCTAGATGGAGAATTAAAATGACCACAAAAGCAGAGGATGAACATGTGCTGTGTTTCTGACAGAGCAACTGGCCGGACTCTGAGTATTCGTATGAGCTCTTCTCTGTCATCATACATAAAGGAGGCTGTTATGGAGGTCATTATCATGTCTATATCAAAGACATTGATCAGCTTGGCCACTGGGAGGCACCGGTCAGTCTTTTTTAAACATTTTTATTGCAGTCCGTATGTATGGTTCAAAATTAACAAGTCCAATCCAATAGTAACAAGAAATCTCTGTTTGTGATAATCCCCCCTGCCCCAACACAGGAGGAAGAGGTGAAAATAAAGGCGAAGACCCAGAGACGAGAGGCCAAAGTTGAGGAAAGAAAGAAAGAGAGTGAGAACTGTGTAGACACTGAGGATCCGCTCTCTGTTCTTACTGGCATTCTGGCTCAGGTATGCTGTTATGCCATACAGCTCTACAGCTATACAAGGCAGCAAGCTGATGTTTGAAATATTATTAGCATGTTTTTGATTTCTAGCAGTTATTTATTGTATATAATTTAGGGCTGCACAACGATTAATCGCGATTAATCGTTTGCAAAATAAAAGTCTGTGTTACGTAATGTGTGTGTTCTGTGTATAATAATTATGTATATATAAGTACATGCACATACATGTATATATTTAAGAAAAAAATTATATTTATATATAAAATATTTATATTTATATGTAATATAAAATATATATAAATATGTATATTTATTTATACATGTATACATTTCTTAAATGTATACATGTATGTGCATGTATTTATATATACATAATTATTATACACAGAACACACACATATGTAAACACTTTTATTTTGCAAACGATTAATTGCGATTAATCGATGTGCATCCCTAATATAATTATGAAATTCCTTCTTTTGAATCAAGAAAATCCCTTTGTCGCTTACTTCACAGCTCAATAAAGTGAACAATTATGGATATGCGTACTGTTTTGAAAGGCACAACGACTGTAATCAATATTTCTTAATTTCACATACTGATTTTCACTTCTTTTTTTTTTTTTTTTTTTTCCTCAGGAGGAGTCAAAATGTGTGCTTGTAGATCAGCTGGGACAAAAGCTGATGAATAAAACCGGCACGGCATGGAGCAAAAAATATAAAAAACAGTATGGCACCATCAGCAAGGTTAGGGTTCCAAAGTATATACTTCACACTACACAGGGGTCAGTAAGATTTTTTTATTTAAATTAAAATTCAACAAGAATGCATTAATTTAATCCAAAAGTGACATTTATGATGTTACAAAAGATTATCACAGTTCCCAAAAAAAGTTTAAGCAGCACAACTGTTTTAAACATTTATAATAATAAAAGTCTCTTGAGTACCAAATCACCATATTAGAATGATTTCTGAAGGATTGTGTGACACTGAAGATTAGAGTAATGACGCTGAAAATTCTGGGGTTTTGTTTTCTGTTATAAATTACATTTTAAATTGGTATTAAAATGGAAAAAAGTTCTATTTGTTATAGTATATCGAAAAAGATATTGTATTCATTCATTCATGTATCTTCAGTTGATTTGTTAAGGTTAAATTGATTCTATATTGAGATTTGAAAGTCATATGACCATTTGTCATCCTCCAGTTTCTTCAGAGCCACCCAAATGTCTTTATGCTGGTCTCCAATGGAACCCGTGTAACTCTGAAAAATGCTGTTCCTGCGGCAACAGAACCCAGTCCAACAGAACCAGTCCGTTCTACTTCAGCCAAAAGCAGCACAGAGATCATAGAGCCAGAAACAGCAGGAGACACTGATGGATGTCATTGGTTTGATCTTGAATGATTCCACTGTGACAGCCATTACGGTGAAGGACATCGAGAAGCAGTTTCAGGGAAAAGAGAGTGCCTACATGCTCTTTTACAGGAAGACAACTATGGAAAGACCTCCAGAGGGTATGCTGTGTGTATGTGCATAGGGTCAAACCTGTCAGATGGCCGTTTTTTATAAAACGCATGAAACAAAACGCATTAAACAAAATGCACAATTATGCATGCATACTGTTTTGAAAGGCACAACAACTGTAATCAATATTTCTTAATTTTGTGGGCAAACAAAAGCATTTAGTGCTTGGAAAGTGTTAATTTTTGACCATGTGATGCAAATACATTTGTTTCAATGATAACTGCTGAAACATGATTGAACATAGGCTTTTTTGTATCTTTTTAAACAGCCATAGGAAACCCTGCATACAAAGTTCCTCCTCACCTGGTGGAGATGGTACAAGAGGAGAATGCAAGAGTTCAGCAGAGGAGGTGGCTTTATATACAATCAAACACTCATACACTCAGCATGGGGCATTTTATGCAATGTCATCTGTGTCTTGTAGAGCTGAGTTTGATGCCAGCAGCAACAGCATTGAAGTGAGACTGCATTTGGCCCCTCATTATCACTGCCAAAATGGAGCCCTACACCCCACAGCCCCAAACGAAGACTCTATTATCACAGTCACCTTTGACCGCAGAAAGACTGTGGGAGACCTGCGATTGGCCATCTATCAGGTGACATCAGTGATCCTGTTATTAGTCCTCACTCCACAATTGTGTTTACACATACAGTGATTTTTCAGTGACAATGCGACCAGTTTTCAATGTTAGCTGATCAAAAACAGTTTTATTGTAAATGAATGCGTTAGAGCTGACAGAATGTCAAGTTTTCTCTGACCTTGACTTTGGTTTGTAGATGCAGGATCTTTGGGAAGGAGACATGGCATTGACTTTGGCTAAGAATGTGCCAGCTGGGTTACATTTGTATGATACTCTGACAGGTGAACACATTTACAGTTTATAGTATACTTACATTTGCAATAACACGTTTTGTAAAGTCCTTCCAGACACTTTCAGACAGCTACACTAGATTCACTACATTCACAAGTTTGGGGTCAGTAATCTTTTTTTTTTTAATTTTTTTTTTAGGAAAGGTAATTAATACATTTATTCAGAAAGGATGCATTAAATTGATCAAAAGTGACAGCGAAGATATTTTTATAATGATACATAAGATTTCTATTCATCAAAGAATCCTTAAAAAAAGTATCACAAAAATATTAAGTTTTCAGCATTTATAATAATAACAAATATTGTCTGAGCACCAAATCTGAATATTAGAATGATTTCTGAAGGATCATGTGACACTGAAGACTGGAGTAATGGCTGCTGAAATTTCAGCTTTGCCGTCACAGGGAATACATTACATTTTAAAATATATTCAAATATAAAACACATTTTAATTGTAATAATAGTTCACAGTAGTACTGTTTTTGCTGTATCTTTTAATTAAAATGCCTTGGTGAACATAAGAGTCCTTTCAAAATTCTTACCAACTCCAATTTTTTGTACAAAAGTGAATGTGATTAGTTATTCTGGATGATCATTTATGTTTCTTGTGTTGTTTCAGATGACCAGATGTCTCTTTATAGTGCAGGAGTGTGTCATGGCTCGGATCTCTTTGTGTGGAATGGAAGAGAGGTGGGCAACTGCATCAACAGTGGCTATATGGGTTTATTATGATATTGATATTGTCCTACATTATTTCTACCAAAATATTGAGTTGGTGCTCTACTTGTGCTCATTTGAGGGATCTGTGAACCTCTCAGAACTGGCCCATGTTTCACTGATTCGAGAGTTGGATACTGACAATGATGCTACATAACCTGCCCACAAACAAACATGATGACTCACGATCTCGGTTTACAAATCTTACTTCTGGTTTTCAGAACATACAAACATCCAAAGTCATTTAATTTAACACCTTGTGAACTCATTAAAAGGGTCAGATCAGGCATCGGCTCCTTTGGTGGAAAAGAGATATATGTGGATTGCAATTTCAAAACATTAGAGCCAAATTGATATTTTACATTTCTCTCTCTCTTTCTTTCAGGTCAATGGTGTGGTGGTGCAAACTGGGATCGAATGGGAGCCTGTTTTGTTGACTGTGTTGCGTCCCTCTGCAGAGGAGCTGGGATGTGGGGATGGGTCAGGGGTCGGAGACACTGATGGATCTGGTCTGGTGCGTTCCATGAAGGGCTTTGCTGGTGGGGCCACTCTGGGTACAGTGCTCGAGGCTCTAGGGCCCCAAAAGGCCTTTTTGTGCCAGGAGCAGAGCCGTCCAGGGGCCAGTGGGGGCGGTGCCAGTGGCTGGAGGGTTTTTCCACCTCAGGACATGCAGAGGACACTGAGAGAGCTTTCTCTGAAGGACGGTGATGCTCTACTGCTGCTACAGCCAGAAGAACTAGACAGCAGGTAAGGGAAGCAATTGCATGATTCTTGATACATTTTTTTTTTTTTTTTAACACCACCAAATTGATATTAAACGCACTCCTTTTAACTATTTAATTTAAAAGGTGAACTCACCTAAAAATGAAAATTCTGTCATCAATTGCTCACCATAAGGGTGGGTGATATGACCAAAATCTTATATCATGATATGAGAAATTTTATTTCATGATAACGATATATATCACAATATGTTTTAAATAAGGTTTTTATATCAAAATTTGATACCATTGAAATATCATAATTCTTGTCACAGTTTCAACAGTTTCAATTTCATAAACTACAAGCCTAAAAAACTTAAGCTGACTGAGGACAAGTAAACAGTCAGTGATAAAATAAGAATGAAGAGACTAATTACAAGCAATAGGACAAACATAAATACATAAATTGTATAAAGTAATCAAATGTATAAAAAACACTGCATAGTCTTCACTGTGAAATTTAATATACATTTCTCAAAGCTGCTGTCCGCAGTTTTTCCTCTTTGTCGCCATCTCTGTTTGAAACATGCGATTGCAGTCATATGCGGAACAGTTATCTGTACGTGCGTTGTGCCTCGGCACAGCTCGTCAGCGCGGATGAATCTAATATTTGCTGTCAGTCACCGCACCGGTGTGGACACTGAACTTCAGAATCACAGACTCTACGTCTTGAAAGTATGACCAATATAAGAATTTTCACTGGAAAATATCATCTGAACAAGTAAGTAACATTTCTGCCACTTTTGTTTTGACCAACTGAGGAAAAAAACATTAGGCCTACAATAAATCACGCTGCCAATGATGATTAAATCTAACGATCGCTTAGCTCTGATCACACCAAACCGTGCAAATGATTATTACTGTTATATTGTTCTCAAATTGTTATTGTTAACAACATCAGCACTGCGTGACTGTGTATTTAGTGTGTATTAGCGTTACTTGTAGATTTCAATTTCTGTATCCACTCCACAGTCCGAAGTCTTTTGCTTTTTGACTACAGGTGAATCTCCAGTTGTCACTGATGATTGTCATTTGGACCTTTCTGGATTACAATCCACCATCAAAATGATAAGTTTAATTATTTCAGCTGCTGTGAGAAAAGGCTATAAACGTGCCGCTACCGGCAGCTTCCTCACATGATTTAACTGAGCCTCTTAACTGACGGGACTCCTTTCTGTTTACGGACGTGACGTAATGACGCACAGAGGAACTGCTGCATGCTTGAATTTCCCGCGGAAATCCGCCAGTTCGCTCTTATTATAAAACATTATTACAAGCTAACCGTCGTGAATCGAGACAAGATAATTAGATAGTTTTGAACACTGGCTGGTTATGTACTTGTTCAAAAGTTGATTTTGGATAATTTTTAACCAAAAAAAGTTGCAGACTGCAGCTTTAAAGTTACAAAAGTGATTCAGTCAAGAGCAGTGAGAGATTTTCTCTCTTTTGTTGTTTGATTAACATTAATGACACAGCTACAGGTTTATTAGGCTGCTGTCACTTTAAGAGCGAATGCATGGATCCAATATACTGTTACACATGCATTTTATTTCTGAACTATTTACTTTCACTTAAGATATAAATGGCTGTGTTTGAGGATACTTGCAAAGATGGGCATTTTGACACATAAGTATGTGTATTTAACCCTTCAAGCCCAATTAGGCGGCAAAAAGCACTTAGTTCAGTTCTCACACGCTTTGAGCAGTGGCTAATGTGCGCGCATATAGCGAAATGAGGTCTCTTTTGCTGCTTGTTGCACTTTATTTATTTTTAAATCGCAATACTTAAAAATGCATGCAAACGATGACCACGCAGCACAGCAACATCACGCAAGAAGCTAGTCCAAAATCTCTACCTGTTGACAAATTTCTACCAGTTAATCATGTCTACCGGTATATCGCCCATCCCGAGCTTACCCTCATGTCATTCCAAACCCATGACGCTTTCATTCATCTACTATTCTACACATCAGTACAAATAGATATTTTTAATGAAACCTGAGATATTTCTGTTCCTCCATTGAATCCACTTGATCCATATGATCCATAACTCAGTGGTTTCATTAAATATCTTCGTGTTTCAAAAATGAACAATTATTTTTCAATTAAATAAACAGGCGGCAACATTTCACAACACAGATACTAGAGAAATAAATATATATATACATTGATATAATAGGGACCATGATTTTCCACAGTATCTTCAGCCTCAGTGGTGACGTAGTTACCGTGACAACGCCCTCAGACTGCCGCTGGCTGCAGGTGGAGTTTTGCCCACAGAGTGGAATGAAAGAGGAAGAGGAGGAGGAGCAGGGGAAGAAAAGGAGTAAAGTCTCAGCTTCAGGGAACATGGTGAGAATGAAAACATGCATGTATACACACAAATATACACTGTTGTGCCAGTATTATTTATATCCTATTATAGTTTTTAATCATATTTGATATTGGATTTTATTTTCATATTTTCACTTTTAATTTTAAGTTTTAATCATTTTGTTATGTTTTTGTTTCATTTTTTTTTTTCTCTTCTGGCTTTAATTTTAATTTCAATTTCAGTACTTTTAGTATTTCAACTTATTTTGAACTAAGTGAAATCAGTTAGTTGCCAAGGCAACATTTATAATTTAAGTCTATCATTTAATATTTATATTTGATTGTAGTTAACAGTAACAATGTGTTTTTAGAATGTTGTACACTTGTGCTGATTTGCTGTGTTTGACTCTTGCAGCTGCTGGCGGAGGTGAAGGAAAAAGCTCTTGAGGAACTTCGCCTACAGGATGAGCTCAGTGGTAATAACACTTAATAATAAGCCCCAATAATATCTAGTAATACCCAATAATTTTCAATAATAAGGGAAAAGGCTCAATAATACTCAGTAATGTCTCATAGCATTCTCATAGCTTTAGTTTTCTGTTTACTTTTTCATTCTATATCAGTGCTGCCTGGGAAAAAAAACTTTCCAGCATAGTGCTATTTTAAAATAGAGTAGAAAGTAGTACTTGTGTTTTTTTGGTGGCTGATGCCAATAACTTGGAGAGCAGGGTGGCTGATTGCTAATATAAAGCAGATATGGGCTGCATCCAAAATAAAAAAAAACAGTATGTGACAAGTGTAGTATGTCTGAATTTACAGTACTCATAAAAGTAGGCAAAAAGTACCCGGATGACCTAGTACTTCCGGTGAGATTCTGAAGTGTGCATATGATGGACACTGTACTATCCCATGAGGCCACGGGGCAGGATTTGTAAATGACAGTGAAACAGGCACTGGTAGGTCATGTGATAATGACAACATGGCGAATATAGTACATGCAGAATACATTCAAACTACTCACATTCATACTAAATAGAGCATACTTTTTAGCGGTCACAAAGTAATACGTACCTACTCGAGAGTATGCGATTTTGGATGCAGCCATACTACTTAATGCAGGGATGGGCAACTCCGGTCCTGGAGGGCCAGTGTCCTGCAGAGTTTATCTCCATCCCCGATAAAAACTCACTTGCCTATAGCTTTCTACTAATTCTGAAGACCTTGATAAGCTGGTTTAGGTGTGTTTGATTAGGGTTGGAGCTAAACTCTGCTGGGCAGTGGCCCTCCAGGACTGAAGTTGCCCATCCCTGACTTAATGTATAGATAGTAAATTACGCGTGCTTCAATTCAGTTGTATTTGTTTTACATGTTTACCAAATTAGAAATAATTTGTAAAAGTAAACCTGTAAAATAAACATTATATAAGTACATGAGAAAGTATTATACGTTTGCCTTTGTTACTAATAATAGACAGGCATATAACTTTTACTTTTAGTTTAAAATTTCTGTCGAATAATTTATTAGACACAACTGTAAAACAAAGACAGTAAACTAACTAATGAAGATGGATAATGGGAGCTCGTGTGCATCTGTGTTCAAACGCAGGTGTTCTTGGTGCTGTCAAAATAAAAGTCCACAGAGGAACGCAATGGAAAGGGGATTTTAACTTTAACCTTGACGAATTAGTGTATTTCACTTTTTGTCTAATAATAAATCAAATCAAAATGTTTAGCTTCCGCCATTTATCGGCCAAAAAGAAAAACTTATAGGCCAATGCAGTTTATTAGAAATGCCATTATATCTTCTAGTTAGGAATCTTTGTCTTTTATTCCTTGTTAGGTGTTGAGTGCTGTCTGAGGCAAATGGATAGAAGTGGAAAACTTTTACCTCCAGGTATTTTTCAAAATGATCATCAGCATCACTGCTAATGTGATCCCTCTTGTTTACATGGTAAATTGGCTTGTCTGTGTTCTAGTGCATGAGCATTTGAGTGTTCGGGATGCGGGGATCAGGCTGATGACTTCACTCTACCTGTGCCCTGGACCAGTACCAACAGCAACACAGGTGCGTCCATACAATTTGGGCATGTGTGAATCTCTTTGTGACTTTTTTTTTTTTTAATACCTAATTTACCTTCTGTAATGAAAAATATATATCTTTTCTCCATTCAGTTGTTCTTGTACTTTAGCATTGGTCTCGCACCGTCAGTCGGTCAGGAGTTGGAGATTATTGTAGAGGAGTCTCTAACTGTGAAAGAGGTGAACTGTTTTTTTTTGTTTTTTTAAATTAAATTCTGCTTTTGATATGAAAATGAAGGTGTTTTAAAGTTGCTGGTTCCTCTTATTTCAGTGCCTTAAGGAAATGTTGCAGATGGCGAGGCTTGAAGGTAAAATTCTTCAAATGTTTGCTTTTTAATTACACGTTTAACTCGACTAGCTTTCTCAGATTTATTAATGAAACGCGTGTTTCTCTCTCAAGGTGAGTCATGGCACTTAAGGAGAGTGGACTGGTGTGAGGAGATTGGAGAGCCACTTATGGATGAGGTGGGAACTACAAAAATCAATATTAATCCTCTCATTTTTTTTCTCAGTTTGCAATGATTTCAAATATTAATTCCTGTTTACTCTTGTCTCCTAGAATGCATCTCTGAAAGAGGCAAAGGTCATTCATGGGGACACACTGGTGCTGGTGGAGGGACGGCTGCCTCCAAAGGTGCTTTTTCAGTTTGGAACGATTTCTTGTGTAAGATAAAAAGGAAATAATCCTTTTCAAACAATTTTCTCTAATTTCGATTTTAGGGTTACCTCAAGCTGTCTGTGAGGATGTATATGGACATGATCGATAGCTCCAGTGTTCCAGAGCTGAACCACACAGCAGAGTCTCAGAGCATTGAGGGACTCACCACAGGTTTGACTTTTACCAAATTTTCTAAAAACCAAGCGGGATTCAGGTTGTTTCTGACAGTGGGCTGTAAGATTATGAGTGCTTGAGAGAAGAGCTCTGGTTTATGCTTGTTTATGTGTGTGTCCTGGTGTTGCAGAGTGGTCTGGATCAGAGATGAAATTCATTGGTTATGTGGAGATATCAGAGGAGGCTTCGCTTGATGACCTCAAGACTCAGGTTGGCATCACTACTTCCAGCATTAATGACAGCTGATAATAATAACAACTTAAAGGATTAGTTCACTTTAAAATGAAAATGACCCCAAGCTTTACTCACCCTCAAGCCATCCTAGGTGTATATGACTTCCTTCTCTCTGATAAACACAATCTGATTCTGAGTTATATTAATAAATATCCTGACGCAGCTAAGCTTTATAATGGCAGTGAACAGGACAAACGAGTATGAAGCTCAAGAAATGCATCCATCCATCATAAACATACTCCACATGGCTCCGGGGGCTTAAAGGTGCCCTAGATTATGTTTTTAAAAGATGTAATATAAGTCTAAGGTGTCCCCTGAATGTGTCTGTGAAGTTTCAGCTCAAAATACCCCATAGATTTTTTTTTAATTAATTTTTTTAACTGCCTATTTTGGGGCATCATTATAAACGCGCCGATTTTATGTTGCGGCCCCTTTAAATCCCGTGCTCTCTGCCCACAGAGCTCGCACTTGCCTTAAACAGTGCCTTAACAAAGTTTACACAGCTAATATAACCCTCAAAATGGATCTTTACAAAGTGTTCGTCATGCATGCGTCGGATTATGTGAGTATTGTATACTGTTATATTGTTTACTTCTGATTTTGAATGAGTTTGATAGTGCTCCGTGGCTAACGGCTAATGCTACACTGTTGGAGAGATTTATAAAGAATGAAGTTGTGTTTATGCATTATACAGACTGCAAGTGTTTAAAAATGAAAATAGCGACGGCTCTCTTGTCTCCGTGAATACAGTAATAACCGATGGTAACTTTAACCACATTTAACAGTACATTAGCAACATGCTAATGAAACATTTAGAAAGACAGTTTACAAATATCACTAAAAATATCATGTTATCATGGATCATGTCAGTTATTATTGCTCCATCTGCCATTTTTCGCTATTGTTCTTGCTTGCTTACCTAGTCTGATGATTTGGTTGTGCACATCCAGACGGGCTGCCCTTGTCTAATGCCTTTTATAATGTTGGAAACGTGGGCTGGCATATGCAAATATTGGGGGCGTACACCCCGACTGTTATGTAACAGTCGGTGTTATGTTGAGATTCGCCTGTTCTTCGGAGGTCTTTTAAACAAATGAGATTTATATAAGAAGGAGGAAACAATGGAGTTTGAGACTCACTGTATGTCATTTCCATGTACTGAACTGTTGTTATTTAACTATGCCAAGATAAATTCAATTTTTCATTCGAGGGCACCTTTAATAAAAGCCTTGTGAAGTGAAGCGATGCGTTTGTGTAAGGAAAAATATCCATATTTAACAAGTTATAAAGTCAAATATCCAGGTTCCGCCAGACCGCCTTCTGTATTCAACTTACGAAGAAAGTGTAACTGACGTGACATCAGTCATGAGTTGAATATGGATATTTCACTTTATAACTTGCTAAATATGGATATTTTTCTTACACAAATGCATCGCTTCGCTTCAGAAGGCCTGCCTCATGGGCAGCACACCGAAATATACAGCCGTCACGCTTCAAAGTAAAAAAGTTATTTTAAATTGTAATAATATTCACAATATTTTACTCTATTTTTAATATAATGAATGGGCTTGATGAGCATATTAGATCTTTTCCAAAAGCACAAAACAATCTTATAGACCCCAAAGTTTTGAACGGAAGTGTATATTTTTGGCTACACTGTCATATCACTGTCCTTTCTTGAGAAAGCCATATCTGTGTTCCGGTAGGTGATGACTCTGCCGGCACTTCAGGATGTGTGTGTGCCCAGCCCTGCGTTCCTGCGTGTATGGCAGCTAGAGGGCAAGAAACTGTCCAGGATACTCAGAGGAAACCCGCAGACCCTCAGGTTGAAAGATTAGGATTTCGTTCATACTCTACTCCTTTGTGTGAGGTCCCTGTTGCCCTTTTCCCACCAAATGCTGCTGGTGCTGTGATGGAAACGACACTGAACGGTTCCAGATTGAGCACCAGCACTGTGACGGTGGAAAATTGACTTTTTATTGTATTTAGGATTAATTTCCTCCTATTCCTGCAGGAAACTGAAGCTGGGGAATGGTGCGGAGGTGTGTATTCAGAGACTGATGAAAGAGGAAGACCTGGGGTGAGACATTCTGACAGCAAGTCAAATAATGAGGCGATTGATCAAATCCATGGAAGAAAGAAACAAGAAAGCACTAATTATTCTTTTCTCGTAATCTGTTCAGGCTGAAGGATTTATTGCTGAGGGTTCAGATGGGGGTGCCAGGAGAGAAGGCATATTATCCCTCTGAGGAGTTTTTGTGGGACGCAGGGAGGGACGGCACCCCCCGGGGCCTGTACGCTGCTCTGGCCTCCCAATACGGTCTCACTCCTGACAACCTGCTCCTGGCTAAACACCTGCCTGACAAACACACCTGGATGCCCATTTCCAACTGGGTGAGAAGAGGGTGTGAAAATGGGAATAGACTATTAGTAGGCAAGAGCTATAGAGTTAAGATTACACTTGAATAATCAGTTCTGAATAATCCCAGACTCAACAGGTCTCAAAAAGGAAGAAGAAGAGGAAAGCTGAGAGTCTCCAGGCAGCCCCTTTCTACCTAAAAGATGGAGATATTATAGGTATCAAGGTAAATTGAATCAAGAACCTTCTTAATTCAATTTAAAGGGATAATTCACCTAAAAATGAAAATTCTGCCATCATTTCCTCACCCTCTTGTCGTTCCAAACCCGTAAGACTTTCGTTCATCTTCTGAGCACGAATGAAGATATTTCTGTCCCTCCATTGAAAGTCTATTCACCCAAAACTCTGACGCTTCAAAACATTCAAGAGGTTGTAAAATAAATCTGAATCGAGTGGTTTAATCCAAATCTTCTGAAATGATGAACAGATTTAATTTAGGTTTTTATTCACATATAAATATTGATCATACATACATAACTCAAATTTGGTTAACAGAAGCTCAACTGTATTTGCAGTGAATTTACCATTTTGAGATTAATAAACTGGCTGCCAAAATAGGTGATAATGTTTTTTTCAATACATTTTAAGCCATTATAATGTATATTTTTCACTCTCTTTTTTGTTTTGTTTGTATTTTTGTTGTGTAGAATCTGCTGATAGACAATAATAAAGAATTCACGACTCTGGAAGATGAGATTGGTCAGCAGAGACTCAGGGAGGAAGGCAGCAAATCTCAACACAAGGTGCATTTTTTTCTTTTATTGCCTCTCCAAGATCACAGGGAGGGTTGTCAGCATTTGCTGATTTGATTTTAGTAAACATGTAGCATTAAGGCCTTGTTTACACCAGTGCATTTTCGTTTTAAAACGCATAAGTTTTAAACTTTTGTTGAATGGTTGTGTATGTCTCAATAACAATGTGGTTTTTATGCTGTCCACTAGGGGACGTACTGCCACTGGAGAATGTTCACAAGACAGTGGGTCCAAGAAGTCGGGCTCAACTAAAAACAGGAAACCAGAGGTGGCCTTATCGATCAATGTGGGAGTGTTCAGGTAACACATCCTGTGACCAGCCACCTCAGAGCTGCCCAGTGGTCTTCAAAACCACCACTAAACTGGCCACTAAGGTGCCATGGCAGAATCTGCCCCACTGAGTCACAGTTACCCAAACTCAAGACAATGTGACAGAGCTGATCCAAAAAATATTTTCAAGTGGGAATATCATCTTCAATCATTGAGATTTCTTGAAGCTTCTACACTTTTTTTTTTTTTTTTTTTTTTTTTTTTGCCCTTTTATATGCAATTCATTCCTGGAGCAGATCTCTGTACCCTAGGGTGTTACAACTGTTGTCTTTTTTTTTTTTTTTTTACATAATCACAATACTGTATGGAAAATGTTTTACACAGATATCCTTAATTATGTGCAGTTATGTACCATTTATAATGCTTTAATTCACACAAAAATTAAATTCTGCAATTATTACTCACCCCCATATCATTCCAGACTGTAAATTAGGCTGTTATTCAGTCATATTCCTGTTTACCAAAGCTTACATCTAACCTGTGTTCTCATCAAAGTACAAAACTTCATCATTGACTGAACGTAATGCACATTTTTTAGGTCTGGGTGAAAATGCAAGCAAGATGCATGTTTCAGTTCAGATTATCAGTAAATAACTATTTACATTTTCACAAAGTTACATTAGTTTATATCTTGTAATTCTGATTCCCCCCTCTGAATTTTAAGATATAAACTCACAATTCTCAGAAATAAATTTGCAAATCTTTTTTACATTCTACAAATCTGACTTTTTTCACAGAATTGTGAGACGTAAACTTGCAATTGCGAGTTATAAAGTTATAATTCTGACATGTTCTCGCAATTGCGAGGGGTAAAAAAGTCAGAATTGCGAGTTTATATCTTTTTTTTCTATATCTTCGGACTTTATTTCCCAGAGTTGCGTCTTTATCACTCGCAATTGCAAGTTTATATCTCGCAATTTTGACTCCATAACTCACAATTGCGAGTTTATATCTCAATTCTAAGAAAAGAAATCGCGGGTCAATTGTGAGGTGTAAACTCGCATTTGCCAGAAAAAAAGTCAGAAATTGGAGATTAAAAGCTGCAATTAGCTTTTTTTAGTTTTTAAACTAAACATACTTGCATATGAAAGTGAGTGAATAATGACAGAATTTTCATTTTTGGATGAACTATTCCTTTCATCTTTTCAGACTGGTCATATTAGGTCAAACATGATTAAAATATAACAATTCTCCTCCATGTTAGTAGTCTCAGCCACCTTCTCAGAACATGGCAGTTGAGTATTTTCCATCTTTTCCATTTGAGGTCGTAAAATGTGTTTAACTACAAATGGTTCCATGTTGAGTGTGTGCTAATAGTTCACAGAAGTCTTTAAACCTATTTGACCAATCACCTCTCCCACTGCCACCTGCAGGAAATCAGCTGGGTGTGCTGAATTAATGCAGAAAAGAGAAAGAAATACTGGTCTATAAACAGAAAAATTTTAGCTCTCTACAAGCCTTTTTAATGAGAAATCGACAAGGCTATAATACTGCATATTCTTGTTATTGTAGTTGCACAAACAAGTAAAAAGAAAATGCTCTCCTGAATCAGAGACATGGAAATCAGGGATGTATATCTATGTTTGTTTCTGTTGCTGTTTTTTTCTGTTGAGAAGAAAATGGATATACTGTTTTGAACTGAAATGGTTCAGAGCACAAAATCAACTTTAAGTACATTTAAGAAACCATTTCCTTTACAAATGAACTGCATGTTTAGTTAAATATTGTTTGCCTTGTTTCCAATAAAAAAGTAATGTTCCATAGTACTGTATTTATAAGATGACAACGTTCAACATGCATTGTTGAGCATAAATGCCAAATTAGTTTCAACTATTAATTATTCTGGGTTTTTTTTTTTTTTCTTTTCCAGTTAATTATTTTGCAGTCGGGCCTTCTCATTAAACAAGAACACATGAAAATGGCATCATTTTTTGTTTTGAATGTCAAAGGCCTTTGTTAGGATTAAGAGGCTGCACAGCTCATCTATATAATGTCTTTTCTGCTCGTGTTGCTTTTGTTGACTGTTTAGCAAGTGAAGTGACTTCTGCATGACCTTGGAGTCTGTGGTAAGGTGTAATGTCTGGGTTATTTACACTATCCAAAAGCTGAAGCGACCTGGATGAGTGACAGATTGAAAGCAATACGATTTTTCTCAGAATTGTTCATGTGTAACATGCAATACGTTTTCTGCAAAACAATTGCAAACAAAATATAGCACTGCAAGAACTGAAGTGCAGTAACCTGTTTTCTTCACTGAGGAATACAGATTTTATTTATTTTATTTTTTTATAAATCAGACTTGAAAGGATGTAGCAAGGGTCTGGTTTAAAGCATGATATGAAAGATGCAAAAAAAAAAAAAGTAAGGCTGTGCGTTCTTTAAGGCTGACCAATCTCATCCATTTAGTTTTAAAGAACTGAACGCGTCTGCTCAATTCAAAGTGGGCTGAACAAGAGTCGCACGTGTGTGTTGACACCATTTTAAAATGACCCCACCATAGCCTTCTTTATCCTGTTGTTTCTGGATTTTACGGTGAGGCATATTTCTTTGTGCAGACTGGGTTATTGTTCTTTCATATGTTCAATATTTATACAATAAACTCTATGCAGAAAGGTTAAGTGATGATAGGGTATGATGTTTGTCCATGTATCACATGGTAAATTAAGAAAAAGTAAAGTAAAGTAATAAGTAGTGAAGTTACTTTTCAAATCCAGTAACTAGTAAAGTAATCTCATTACAATTTACAGAAGTAACTAGTAACTAATAACTAATTACATTTTTTGAGTAACTACCCCAACACTGGACACATTTACTTTTGTAATTCACTATGGTTTGGAAATACCACTAAACTGCAACTTGTTCAAAATGCGGTTCTAACCAGATCCAAAAAATGTGATCATGGCAATACAATATTATTGATTTTTTTTTTTTTTTATCCATTGTAAAATACACTATTACATTAAGGACTAAAATGTATTTATTGCATATGTGCCTTAAAGGTGCCATCGAATGTTTTTTTTACAAGATGTAATATAAGTCTAAGGTGTCCCCTGAATGTGTCTGTGAAGTTTCAGCTCAAAATACCCCATAGATTTTTTTTTTTTATAAATTTTTTTAATTAACTTGGGGCATCATTAACTATGCATTGATTCAGGGGCTGCTGGCCCTTTAAATCTCATGCTCCCTGCCCATCGAGCTTGAGACTCTGTAATACAGTGCATTTACAAATTTCACGCAGCTAATATAACCCTCAAATGGATCTTTACAAGATGTTCGTCATGTATGCTGCATTCATGCTTCGGGTCATGTTAGTATAGTATTTATTTGGGTGTTTATATTTGATTCTGAACGAGTTTGATAGTGCTCTGTGGCTAAAGCTAACATTACACACTGTTGGAGAGATTTATAAAGAATGAAGTTGTGTTTATGAATTATATAGACTGCAAGTGTTTAAAAATTAAAATGGCGACGGCTCTTATCTCCATGAATACAGTAATAAACGAAGGTAACTTTAACCAACAGTAGCCTACATTAGCAACATGCTAACGAAACATTTAGAAAGAAAATTTACAAATATTTCTAAAAATATCATGATATTATGGATCATGTCAGTTATTATTGCTCCATCTGCCATTTTTCGCTGTTGTTCTTGCTTGCTTACCTAATCTGATGATTCAGCTGTGCACAGATCCAGACGTTAATACTGGCTGCCCTTGTGTAATGCCTTGAACATGAGCTGGCATATGGAAATATTGGGGACGTACATATTATTAATGATCCCGACTGTTACGTAACAGTCAATGTTATGTTGAGATTTGCCTGTTCTTCTGAGGTCTTTTAAACAAATGAGATTTATATAAGAAGGAGGAAACAATGGAGTTTGAAACTCAGTGTATGTCTTTTCCATGTACTGAACTCTTGTTATTCAACTATGCCAAGGTAAATTCAATTTTTAATTCGAGGGCACCTTTAACCCTGACCAGCCATAACTGCAACAAAGAGGAGAAATTTAAATACAATTGATCAATCATGACATCAATTTGTAGGTCAAAAGGTTAGTCTACAAAGGGTTCCCTTGGGAAGAGAGTTTTGTACTACACAAGCGACAACCTCCCCCTTTCTCTCGTGAAGCCAATACGGAAGTAACTTAAACTGCGATTCATCGACTGGCCGCTAGGGACAGGCTCCAAAAGAGAGCAGAATCTCAGAGTCCCATGTTAAATTGGCCAAGTTTATAGCAGAAAAAAACATGTTTACAAGTTGGTTCAAATTGTGGTTTTGGTCTATACTGTTATTTTTGCCCTTCATGACAACTCTGAGGGGGGTGAATTTTTTTTATAACTTATCCGTTTAAATTATATTAAGCCTTAAAGTTCTGCATAATTAAGGGCGTGGTCACTTGAGTGACGGGTATATTGCGCTGCTGTCTGTGAGCCGTCATGTTACCTCAGCTGCCGCTGAATTTGGCATCTCAGCCGTATTTGTGCTCGATTATTTTATACAATTATAAAATATGGCTTGCTGCATAATATTCGAGACTGATGTGTGTCTGTGTAGATGTGCATGCATGGGGAAGAGACACAGAACACACGTTGTTGGATCGTGGCATTGGCTGAAAGTTTTGGTTGTGAGATTTACTGCAATGACAATGGCGGGAGGATATCAAAATCCGACAGCACTGCTTGGATATTATAACTAAAACTGCTGCACTATTTTGAAAAAAATATATACTTTGGACACAGGCTCATTTGTTTGTTAGATACGATCGCTGCTCAGATTGCATCCTTTCTTGAAGAACGATGACAGAGAGCAGATCATTCAGAAGAAATGTGACATGTTTTTTTGTTTTGCAATGGACATTCATATTTTACCCAAGTGCCACGGATTGGATTCATCTCGCGATCTCTATTTCATTATAAAGGTATGAAGTCCCATTTGATTTTCCATGTTGTTATTTGCACAACCAACACTACTGGTGTTGGAGCATCTATCTTAAAAAACACCGTAGATTGACAGTAAACCTTTAGAACGTTCTGATGATAAAACTTATCTTCATTAATATTTTAGATCGTATCTTAGATAGATATATAGCTCCTTTGCTGCTAACATGGTCACGTCGAGCTAGGCAGGCGTGGTTTCAGCAACCAGTCATATCAGCTCAAACCACCTCCCCGCCTCTTTGCCCATTTTCAGTTATCCGGGAGTGACGTGCTGTGACGCGCAGCTAAGATGGCCGCGGCCTCATTTAGGCGTCAAAACTGCTGTTCAGAACTCTATGGGTGACGTCACGGACGCTACGTCCATATTTTTTTTACAGTCTATGGTACTACAGCATAAATTAAACAGGTTGTGCCTCAAAGACTCCCACTTAGTTATTTATGAAAGCTGTAAATGGACTACAAAGGTTGTATGATTCGATAACCATAAATATAATTTTGGTAGTTAGGCCTATAGTCCTTATTTATTTACAATTTATCTTTTCATAATTAATGCACTAGGTATTATTTTGTGTAATTTTGTTGAACAAAACGTAAACTTTTTTTTTTTTTTTAATTGTTTTTATTTTACTAAGCCTATTATAAGTGTTTATATTTTAGATCCGTCTGGATGGTTTTCGCGGGAAATTGCATACACCTCTCGCCCATGCGTGTCATATCCATAAATAGAGAAAAGTTGTTTTGGGGAATCACCCGTTTAAAAAGCGCCGAACAGAGGAGAGTCTGCTGGCAAGAAGAGAACCGAGTTCGTAATAAAGTGAAAATCAACTTTGGCTTGGCTTATTCAGAGATGGCGAGAATTTGATGGATTTGAAGTGTTATAAGCAACAATATGACATTTATATTAGGCTACTTAACAGGTGAGTAAGGTATTTTATTGAATAGATAAATTGTCATAGGCCTATACTCTCTAACAGAGTTCATTATAAAATATTATCTATTGTGAAGAGTCGTATTCATCCGCAAAGTCACAGCGCCAATCCAAAACAATGTTATTCCGCAAAATGCATGCAGTTTTATAACCGTTAGAGGGCCAAAAGTTACATAGTGTACGTTTAATTGACGTTGTTAGGTGACCAGGAAGACTTTTCTTTAAATTAAAGATTACTGTCACAAAGGAGAGAAGGATTTATGTTTGAATTGATCAATCTGTTTAGGACAATTCCTCACGTGCAGGATGCACGTGCAACAGACCGCGCGGCTAGTGTTCTATAGAACTCACTATGACGTGATAGATGCAAGGATTGTTAAAGCAGAAATCTTGATGTGTAAGTTAATTTGTCTGCTTGTTGCCACTGGAACACATCTCATCTGAACTGCAAAAGGTTTGTTGTATAGATCCATTTAAGTCGAAATGGTTTCACATACTGCAAACTAGGCAGTCCACGAGAAAAAACTTTTCTAAAGATGGCATTTTTCTGTTCTAAGGATTTCAGTGGCCTATTTGCTCGTCGTTGATCTTCCACCAGACCTGAACGAGATTCAGATGGCCTGCAGTACAGGTGTGCAGACCTCTCTGGGTTTTGGTATGACACTTTTTCTTTGTGTCATTGATGGTAAGGGAATTTACATTTATATACAGATCCAGTATATTGTATGTGTAACAGGCAAAAAGATACACTACACTTAAAAGTTTAGGCACACCTAATTATTATTATTTAGTAAAAGTCCTCAAAATGATGAAATTATACAAATGGATATGAGGGTTACATGTTGACTGAAAACATCAATAAGCCAAGATCTCTTCTATTTATTCAAGACAAGTAAATAAGTAACAATATTTAAAAAATATTATAAAAATTCAAGTTGTAGTTGTTTAAGGAATTCCAACAAAAGTTCAATAATTAATTTAGGTGTGTCCAAACTACTCTCTACTCTACACAAATACATACATTGCATAGATGGACAAATAGGCTGCGTTCACACTGCAGATAAATGTGGCCCAACTTTTGAGCTCAAATTACCTTTAAAAGTGACTCACATCAGATGCTCTTAAACTGAACCGCATGCGTACTCCACACCACCCTGCATGTTTGTCACAAGTGATGAATTGTGACAAACAAAAGTCTAATTTTCAGCAGAAACTGATGTTGAATTATATAATGAAAATAACCATTTTTGCCTATCACCTTACAAAAAAGGGTATTTTTCATTGTTCTCCAATATCAGTTTCTGTTGTTGCCATGGGAAGTGAAGGTCGCAATCATGAAAAATGTGTTTGAATGATATCAAAATCATCTGAAATCTGATCTGGCTATTCATGTTGAAGCTGAAGTGGAATAAATCAGATTTATTTCCACATGTGAAAGAATGCAGCAAATTTGAAAATGTCAGATTCAGTTCACTTTGGGTTGTTCACACTGTCATGACATCTGTGTCATGTTAGGTGAAAACATTCAGAACTAGGCCACATTTAGCCTAAATGTGAACGCAGCCATAGACACATACACAAGTAAACAGATAACAGTGTATAGGAAGACAGAAAATGTCGACAAACAGACACATTTGTACATAGAAAAATGGATAGAAATACAGAAGATATACAGGTAGAATAATGCATGAACAGATCATAGGGAGTCGGGTAATTATATAGTAAGTAGACAAATAGACAGTTAGAAAGGTAGATGAACCGATGAGATAATTTGGAATTAACGTTAGTGTTAGTGATAAACAAATAGACAGGTATGTTTGCACATTAAAGGGAACCCCTGGTGTTAGTTCACTGACAAGCTACGCAATATCGCGTTCATTATCGCAGATGAATCGCCTTCGATAATGAACGCGATATTGCGTAGCTTGTCAGTGATCTACGGCTCTGTCTATTAAATGCCACTCCATTTGAAAGCAGGTGATGGCGATTTAGCGGTAATCAGGGAACCGGCTTTACTGACGAAATGCGCGTGACAATCGCATGCGATATATCGCCCAGCCCTACTTGATATAATGTAAATGATGTCTCTTACTGAAATATGTAGTAGAAAACCCATGAAAGATTTGTTATTTAAAAAATCCATGACATATTTGGACAATGGGTGGCGCCATTTTGTTTGCGTTCTATGTCAGTGATGTCAAATGGTTGTACTCACTGCTCTACTGACACTGTCATATTGCTATTTTTAACGCAACACAACTCGGAATATAATATATGATGCCACATTGTGCAGCTTTTGGTTGTAATTTTCAGTTCGATGAGCCACAAGAGAAGTGATGTAAGTCTTTACTGCTTTACTAGCGATAAGAGGAGAATAGAATAGGAAGTTGTGCAGAATGTGGATGAATAAATCTTCCTAACTGCGTCTTTGTTCTCTTCACTTTAGGCTTTTTATCTGTATGTTTTGGTCCAGCAGTAATCTAGTAACGCATAGCTACAGGTCTTAAAGGATTAGATCACTTTCAAATTAAAATTTCCTGGTAATTTACTCACTCCCATGTCATCCAAGATGTTCAAGTCTTTCTTTCTTCAGTCGAAAAGAAATTAAGGTTTTTGATGAAAACATTCCAGGATTTTTCTCCATATAGTGGACTTCAATGGAGCCCAAACAGTTGAAGGTCAAAATTACAGTTTCATTGCAGCTTCAAAACATTCTACACAATCCCAGACGAGGAACAAGGGTCTTATCTAGAGAAACCATCGCTCATTTTCTAAAAAAAAAAAAAAAAAAAAAAAAAAAAAAAAATATATATATATATATATATAAAAAAAAAAAATAAAAATATATAAAATATATTATATATATATATAAAGTTTTAACAATGAATGCTCATCTTGAACTAGCTCTCTTCTTCTCTATTAGAATTCCGGCAGTGTAGACGCTGCTAAGTGTTTTACTGCCCTCCACACAGGTTAAAGTTTGAATTAATTGTTATATACTTGCACTAGCATACAATATGGCAATTTAGTTCAAACATTGACCTGTGGAGGGCAGTTATACACTTAGCAGTGTCTACATTGCTGGAATTCTGATAGAGAAGAAGAACAGAGTTAGTTCAAGATGAGTATTTATGGTTAAAATGTTTTAGAAAATGAGCGATGGTTTCTCTAGATAAGACCCTTATTTCTCGTCTGGGATCACAGTAAACTGTAATTTTGACCTTCAACCATTTGGGCTCCATTGAAGTCCACTATATGGAGAAAAATTTTGGAACGTTTTCATCAAAAACCTTAATTTATTTTCGACTGAAGAAAGAAAGACATAAACATCTTGGATGACATGGGGGTGAGTAAATTGTGAACTAATCCTTTAATATCCGTGGGATTCCTTTTAAAACATGATCAGCCTTTTAGATTTGAGCCAGAGCGCAAAATTAATGAGGCATAAAAGCATCGAAGACGTGCAATGTCTCTGTGGCTATTCGAACTACTGTTGTATGATTGATGTGTTAAAGTCATCTGATCACGTGAATGTATTACACACAGTTAAACAATACTGAGAAGATGCTACTGTTTTATGCAATCACAGATATCTCATGCAACACAGTGCACGCAAGCTTTGAGGCAGTCTGTCTCAATCGAGATGTGTTATAGGCTTACTTTCATCAGTCTTCACGGCTTGTGAAGAGAACAAAAACGCAAACCTTTAGGAAGTTTTATTCGTCCACATTCTTCACAACGTCCTATTCTTTTCTCCTCTTATCGTTAGTAAAGCAGTAAAGACTTGCATCGTTTCTTCTTGTGGCTCATTGACTGAAAATTACAACCAAAAGCTGCACAATGTGGCATCGTATAATACATTCCGAATTGTGTTGCATTAAAAATAGCAATATGACAGTGTCAGTAGAGCAGTGAGTACAACCATTTGACGTCACTGACATAGAACACAAACAAAATGGCGCCGCCCATTGTCCAAATATTTAATGGATTTTTTAAATAACATAAATCTTTCATGGGTTTTCTACTACATATTTCAGTAAGAGACATCATTTACATTATATTAAGCCATTCAAGTCTTAATAGTGTCCTAGTTAGACAGATGGGTAGAAACAAAAATAAGTAGAGCAAAGGAAAGTTACTTACTGTTAATAGCAATGTACAGACACTTGTTTATATTAAAGGGTTAGTTCATCCAAAAATGAAAATTCTGTCATTAATTAAAGGTCTTACGGGTGTGGAACAACATGAGGGTGAGAAATTAATGACAGAATTTTAATTTTTGTGTGAACTAACCCTACTGGATAGTTATGTAAAAACATAAATAGATGACTAAACATTGTTTGTTGTTAGAGATAAAGATACGTATGTGGGTGAATAGATAGTTAGCATATGTAGACCAACAGTAAATAACTTTCTATTGCTCTACCTTTCTATCTAACAACAGTAAATAACTTTCTATTGCTCTACCTTTCTATCTAACTATCCAAACATTTATTAATCTACATAAATACCTGGCTATTTGTCACTACCAACACTAAATATCTATCTAATAGATCTATCTACTCATCTAAATATGTTTCTAATATTGACTATTTATGTAAAAACATAAATAGTTAGACAAATAGATATTGGATGTTGTTAGATAAAATATACAGATGCATGGGTAGGTGAATAGATAATTAGTATAACAGATTGGTACAAGATAACCTGATGCACAGAAAGGCAGATAGAAAGGTTGAAACATAAATACCAAATAATCTATCTACCTTTCTAAGTACATTACATTACATGCAAAATGCGCAGTGTTAGGGGCCCAAGGAAATGTGGATGGGAGCCCCTGTATTAGATAGTTATTTAGTCTTGGTAGTGATATACATAGATAGTTGCATATTTAGATAGAAACAGAAAAAGGAATATTACTATATTTAGTCAAATAGATACTTGGTTGGATTAATAGTTGCATAAATATACACATTGAAAGGTAGATAGATTTAAGGGATAGTTCACCCAAAAATGAAAATTTGATGTTTATCTGCTTACCCCCAGGGCATCCAAGATGTAGGTGACTTTGTTTCTTCAGTAGAACACAAATTATGATTTTTAACTACAACCGTTGCCGTCTGTCAGCGGTATAATGGGTGTCAATGGTAACACAATTTATAAGAGTGAAAAAATATGCATAGACAAATCCAAATTAAACCCTGCGGCTCGTGACAGCACATTGATGTCCGAAGACACGAAACGATTGGTTTGTGCGAGAAACCGAACAGTAGTTATATCATTTTTTACCTCTAATACACCACTATGTCCAGCTGCATTCAGCATTCGCTTAGTGAGGTCTGATCACGCTCTGATGACGGAAGTAATGTCTAGCACTCATTGAAGTATAATCGCGAGACATCACTGCCGTTGTCAGAGTGCGATCAGACCTCACTAAGCGAATTCTGAATGCAGTTGGACATAGTGGTGTTTTAGAGGTAAAAAATGACATAAATACTGTTCAGTTTCTCGCACAAACCGATCATTTTGTGTCTTAGGACATCAATGTGTCGTCACGAGCCGCAGGGTTTAATTTGAATTTGTCTATGCATAATTTTTGACTCTTATCAATTGTGTTACTATTGACACCCATTATTTGACTGACAGACGGCAGCGGTTGGAGTTAAAAATCATCATTTGTGTTCTACTGAAGAAACAAAGTCACCTACATCTTGGATACACTGGGGTTAGACAGTTATTTGTTGAGTTACAGTGGTCACTTGGCACAAGTTTCGACTGTATCAAGCTCATCAAGCAGTGACATCGGTTTATCTGTTTGCCTATATGGATAATTATATATCCATCTGTTTAGCTATCTAGTTAACCATTTGATATGTCTGCATGCTAATTCATCGGTTTGCATATCTGTCTGTTTGGCTACCAATGTACATTGTCTGTTGCTAACAACAGTACATAACATCTGTTAGCCTACCTATTTATAGTTCTACTATTTTATTTGTCTGCCACTGCATCCGTTTATCTGTGTATTTATTTTATAAAACTATTACCCGCGAAGTGATCTCTGTTGGCACCTCTCATGATGACGACGCAATGTCAACAACAGCCTCGGAGAAGGACAACTGGTGTTGTGGCTCACTCCAGGAAGAATACGCTTCCCTTAGCAAATTGAGCATACCGGCCTCTCAGCCGGCTGATGCTGAGCTACTGAGGATCCTCACAAAAGTGGTGGAAGAGCTTGAATGAATTGATCAGATCCCGAGGAGCAATCAAGGAACCGCTTAGATGAGTGGTTTCTGCAGACGGACTGGCGAGCTGCAACCCCCCCAAAGACCAGCACCTTTCTTCCCATAGGTGCACAATGAGATCTCCTGGTCATGGTGCACCCCCCATTTGGCTCAGGGTCCTGTCAGTGGAACCCCGTTACTCTCATCTGTTGACAGAGCCTACCACTGGGGCTATGCCAAGCCACCGTCCATCAAGGAAGCCATCACGTCCCACCTCTAAAGCATTTCCAGAAAATGCTGGGATTGATGGTGGTGGCCTTAGCCTTTTGCCACCTGGGCCTGCTATGTATGAGACCACATCAGCTGTTGAAACCTTGGGTACCACACTACACGTGGCAGAGTGGCCAGATGCAGTCTTGGTGACTCGCAACTGTGTGAGCACTCTAGCCCCCGTTGGTTCCTGTGCAATGACAGGCAGGCCTTCAGCACATAGACAGGTGTGCAAAAGGCATGGCATATACTGCTGATGGCAGTTCTTCTAGTTCTGTGCTGTTTTTTCCTGTATGTTCTGATGGTGTAATAATGATACTAATAATAATAATAATTCATTACATTTATATAGCGCTTTTCTGGGTACTTAAAGTGCTTTACACCAAGGGGGAATCTCGTCAACCACGACCAATGTGTAGCATCCAACTGGATGATGCGACGGCAGCCATATTGTGCCAGAATGCCCACCACACACCAGCTTATTGGTGGTGAGGAGACAGAGTGGAGAAGCCAATCAGTATATGGGAGTTGCTTAGAAGGCCATGATGGCAAATTGGCCAGGATGCCGGGGTTAAACCCCTACTCTTTTCGAAAGATATCCTGGGATTTTTAATGACCACAGAGAGTCAGGACCTCAGTTTACTGTCTCATCCGAAGGACCATGCTTTTTGACAGTATAGTGTCCCCATCACTATACTGGAGTGTTAGAACCCACATAGACCACAGGGTGAGCACCCCCTGCTGGCCTCACTAACACCTCTGTTGGTCTCGAGCTCTACAGAGATACAGCCTTCGATTGTGGGCCGACGAAAATGTTTTCTCCATACGGGCAGTTCAGGTCCCTGGGTGTAGCTCACGGGGAGTGAGGCTGCATCCTCAAATGGTACAAATAATTTGGAATCTGTTCAGAAAAGCAGGGGTCTATTTGTTTGCATCAGAGAACATGCACTTCCTGCTGTTCTTTGATCAGAGCCCTGTTTGCTGAACAAGGTCAGGATGGAACGGGAAACGTGGCTTATAATTGCACCAAAGTGGCCCAACCAGCCGTGTTCCCGGAGCCGATACAACTCCAACTTGTTGTCTCAGGTGAGTGGCACCATTTGGCATCCCAGGCCTGATCTGTGGAACCTGCATGTCATCAGCGGGGCTCAAATCAGCGGTGTCATGAAGGGTGATGAATTGTTGACTCAGGAGTTAATTGTTAACTCAGGCAATGGGCACCTTTTGGCACGTTTCTCAAATGGGCAAGTCTCTGACAGACCTTTAGTGCAGCCTCTGAAACAAATGAAGAGCTTTTACTAAGCCCTCTGGGGGAAACGCATGGGAAGTTATAACTTGGACCTTGAAAGGCGTTGTAAGCACCTTAGGCACATAGCCACACCTAGAACTCTTCCTCACTATAGCCTGATCTTCCACAGGAAACGAATGAATCTGATCATTCCGTAGGGGCGTTTACAGTTTGCAACTCGCCCAGCACATTACTTATGAATAAGCGCTCTGCGCGTGGGCGGGCACACATTAAAGATAATTAGGTAAGACAGGAGAAACACTGATTACATAAAGGGAGAATATTTTTTTTAGAATTTGTTTCGTTTAAAAGTAGACACTTAAAGCTTTGCAAAGACATATCTCTCATGTCCATGTAGCATGTATAAGCCGTCTATTTTAGTTACTTTTAGTGACCTTTTAGAATGATGTTTGCAGAGACGGAGATGGCAGGACAGCACACCCTGTATATTTTATTTATTTTTAAAAAGCACAAAGTTTTATTTTGATTGTGAGTGTACACAAAAAAAAGAAGACATTCTATAGTTTCATTTGATATATTACTTATGTCTCTATGATAAAAAATGACGGAGTATTTTAAGTCTGTTTTGCTGCAATGTGAAAAAAAAACTGCAAAACGCGCCGGCGCGTTTTTAGACCTCAGAGTGTTAAGAAAGTGCCTTCAGAGCTAACGCCAAATCTAAGACACTCTTTAGCTGCCTCACTCCCTTCAAAAAACCTGTCACCAACTTAGGTCTCTCAACCAAGTATTGGTCCACTTGGGCATGAAATGATGCGATTGCGGCCACATACACTTTAAGTGTAGACGTCGAGTGACCGCTGTCGAGTCAGGGCTTAACACTAAGGATTTTTTCTACTGGCTCAGTCAATTAAAACCTTTACTTACCGTGCCAAAATTTTCACTGGCGCCACCACAAAAAAGTATTAAATAAAACATAATAGGCCTAGGTATTGTTTTCAGGTTTTTGACCCATGTAACCTTTATAAGTAAGGTTATGACACCAAAAACTATTAGCTTAAACTTAAATTTCAAACATTATTAAAGACAAGTAAACAGTAAGTAATAAAATAAGAACAAATAATCAAATTACGAGCAATAGTACAAATAAATACAACAGAATAAACAGATAAATTAAATAAACAGTGCTTTTCACATTTTTCAGGTTGGGCTAAAAGTAGTTTTTAGGTATAGAAACTGAATAAAGTAATCAAATGTAAAATACTGCATAGTCTTCACTGTATAAAGTAAATATAGATTAGTCCTTATTAAAGTTACAGAAGCTATTCAGTCAAGAGCAGTGCTATGTACTGTCCCGAGCATCGTGTTTTTGGGCAGTCCTTATTGTCGAGCCCTGTAAGTGGTTCTGCAAAAATGAAAATGACAAGTCACTGGGTCCTCATTATGCGTCTCACACCAATTCACAAACACTTTTCATTTGTGAGCATACAGGCACCTTGTAGAAGGGGCCCTATCCTCCGCTATAGTATCCATCACCCTTCGTGACATGCCTGCCATTCCCAGGCCCTGCTGATCTGCAAGACATGCAGGTTCCACAGATCAGGCCTGGGATGCCAAATGGTGCCACTCGCCTGAGACAACAAGTTTCTCTGAAGTGGGACTGGCCACAGGGGCAACCGTCAAGAGCTGTATCAGCTCTGGGAACTGTGGCTGGTTGGGCCATTTCGGCGCAACTAACAGCTATGTCTCCCACTCCATCCTGACCTTGTTCAGCAGAAATGGCAAGGCTCTGACCAGAGAAAATGAATATTTTGCATATTTGCACTTTCTGGGTAAGCGGCTTGACAGTGCATCCCCTTCCAGGGGAAAGGTTGTTAGGAAAAAGAACAGTGGGCAGTGCCCATTCTCTACCGACGCAAACAAATGTCCTCTCCAAACAGACTCCAAATTAGCTATACCATCTGAGGAAACAGCTGTCACTCCTCAGGTGACCAGGGACATGAACTGAGGAGGCATTTTGTAGCAAGTGAGACTGCACACCACCCTGGTGATTTATGTATGCCACTACCGCCGTGTTGTCTTTGTGAATGAGAATGTAGCAGTCTGAACAAACAGGATAAAACATTGCAGGGCTAGATGAACTGCCATCAGCTGACCAAGCGGTCAGCCTTCGGCACATGGACAGATGTGCAGAAGGCGTGGCTCCAAGCGGTTTATATGCCACGCCTTTGGAGCATGGACAGTTGTGCAGAAGGTGTGGCATATAAACCGCTTGGAGCCACGCCTTCTGCACACCTGTCCATGTGCCGAAGGCTGACCTGCCATTGCACAGAGCTCCCCAGCTTGTTGATAATGCAACTTTTGTGACTACTATCAATACCTAGGCCTATTTTGTTTTATTTATTTAATACTTTTTTTGTGGTGGCGCCAGTGAAAATTTTAGCAGGGTAAGTAAAGGTTTTAATTGACTGAGCCAGTAGAAAAAAATCCTTAGTGTTAAGCCCTGACTCGACAGCGGTCACTTGACATCTACAGTTAAAGTGTATGTGGCCGCAATCGCATCATTTCATTGGTGACAGGTTTTTTGAAGGGAGTGAGGCAGCTAAAGAGTGTCTTGGATTTGGCGTTAGCTCTGAAGGCACTTTCTTAACCACCGTTTGAGCTCTCCCAAGTGCTCTCATTTGCTGGGGTTTGGAATGTGGTAAGAATGTGGGAGACCTGCAATATCTGTCCATTAACCCCGCTTGTCTGGAGTTTGGACAGAATGATTGTGTGGTCAGGCTATAGCCTAGGTGTGGCTATGTGCCTAAGGTGCTTACAACGCCTTTCAAGGTCCAAGTTATAACTTCCCATGCGCAGAGGGCTTAGTAAAAGCTCTTCATTTGTTTCAGAGGCTGCACTAAAGGTCTGTCAGAGACTTGCCCATTTGGGAAACGTGCCAAAAGGTGCCCCTTGCCTGAGTTAACAATTAACTCCTGAGTCAACAATTCATCACCCTTCGTGCCACCACTGATCTGAGCCCCGCTGATGACATGCAGGTTCCACAGATCAGGCCTGGGATGCCAAATGGTGCCACTCACCTGAGACAACAAGTTGAGAAAATTGGAGTTGTATTGGCTCCGGGAACACGGCTGGCTGGGCCACTGTGGTGCAATTATAAGCCACGTTTCCCGTTCCATCCTGACCTTGTTCAGCAAACAGGGCTCTGATCAAAGAACAGCGGGCAGTGCATGTTCTCCGATGCAAACAAATGGACCCCTGCTTTTCTGAACTGATTTCAAATTATTTGTACCATTTGAGGATGCAGCCTCACTCCCCGTGAGCTACACCCAGGGACCTGAACTGCCCGTATGGAGAAAACGTTTTCGTAGGCCCACAATCGAAGGCTGTATCTCTGTAGAGCTTGAGACCAACAGAGGTGTTAGTGAGGCCAGCAGGGGGTGCTCACCCTGTGGTCTATGTGGGTTCTAACGCTCCAGTATAGTGATGGGGACACTATACTGTCAAAAAGCATGGTCCTTTGGATGAGACAGTAAACTGAAGTCCTGACTCTCTGTGATCATTAAAAATCCCAGGATATCTTTAAAAAGAGTAGGGGTTTAACCCCGGCTTCCAGGCCAAATTTGCCCATTGGCCTCTACTGATTGGCTTCTCCATTCTGTCTTCTCACCACCAATAAGCTGGTGTGTGGTGGGCATTCTGTCACAATATGGCTGCCGTCGCATCATCCAGTTGGATGCTACACATTGGTTGTGGTTGACGAGATTCCCCCTTCCATATGTAAAGCACTTTGAAGCACCCAGAAAAGCGCTATATAAATGTAACAAATTATTATTAGTAGTAGTATCATTATTATTACACCATCCTGATCATTGATGTATGCCACTACCGCCGTGTTGTCAGTGCAGATGAGAACGTGATGGTCCAGAACATACAGGAAAAAACAGCACAGAGCTAGAACTGCCATCAGCAGTATATGCCATGCCTTTTGCACGCATGTCTATGTGCTGAAGGCCTGCCTGTCATTGCACAGGAACCAACGGGGGCTAGAGTGCTCACACAGTTGCGAGTCACCAAGACTGCATCTGGCCACTCTGCCACGTGTAGTGTGGTACCCAAGCTTTCAGCCACAGCTGATGTGGTCTCATACATAGCAGGCCCAGGTGGCACAAGGCTAAGGCCACCACCATCAATCCCAGCATTTTCTGGAAATGCTTCAGAGGTGGGACGTGATGGCTTCCTTGACAGATGGTGGCTTGGCATAGCCCCAGTGGTAGGCTCTGTCAACAGATGAGAGTGACAGGGTTCCTCTGACAGGACCCTGAGCCAAGGTAAAACCAAAGAAAGGTGCTGGTCTCTGGGGGGGTTGCAGCTCGCCAGTCTGTCTGCAGAAACCACTCATCTAAGCGGTTCCTTGATTGCTCCTCGGGATCTGACCAGTCCATTCAAGCTCTTCCACCACTTTTGTGAGGATCCTCAGTAGCTCAGCATCAGGCCGGTATGCTCACTTTGCTATGGGAAGCATCTTCTTCCTGGAATGAGCTACAACACAAGTTGTCCTTCTCCGAGGCTGTTGTTAACATTGCGTCGTCATCATGAGAGGTGCCAACCGAGATCACTTTGTGGGAAATAGTTTTATAAAATAAATACACAGATAAATGGATGCAGTGGCAGACAAATAAAATGGTAGAAATATAAATAGGTAGGCTAACAGATGTTATGTACTGTTGTTAGCAATAGACAATGTACACTGGTAGCCAAACAGACAGATATGCATACCGATGAATTAGCAGGCAGACATATCAAATGGTTGATAACTAGATAGCTAAACAGATATATAATTAGCCATATAGGCAAACAGATAAAACGATGTCACTGTTTGATGACTATACAGTCGACACTTGTGCCAAGTGACCACTGTAACTCAAATAACTGTCTGCACGCCCCTTCAGTCTTTCACGTTTAATCTCAAAAACGTCAAACTACTACCACTCCCAGACTTTCGCTACGTCTGCTTCATCTGTAAATCCGGGAAAAAGCTTAGTCTGAACAATATATTAACACCTCTAACTAATGTTCACATATGTTTAGTCTGTAAAGCCAGAGGAGAACTGGCCCCTCCAGTGTAGCCTGGTTTCTCCCAAGGTTTTTTTCTCCTTTGTCTAACACCAAAAAGGAGTTTTTCATTCCTTGCCACAGTCGCCTCTGGCTTGCTCACTGGGGAACTAAAGGACTAAAGAATTATTGAATAATTTTCTAACTAACAGTATATTGCATCTGTGCATTTGGTCTTAAAGTGACAGCAGCCTAATAAACCTGCTGATAATCAAACAACAAAAGAAAAAGAAAAATCATTCACTAATCTTGACTAAATAAACAAGCTTTAATCAATATTTAATTATACAGTATGAAAATGCAGTGAAACAGCTAACTACTACCACTCCCAGACTGTTGCTACGTCTGATTCATCTGTAAATCCAGGAAAAAACTTAGTTCGAACAATAAATTAACATACCTAACTAATGTTCACATAAGTTTAGTCTATAAAGCCAGAGGAGAACTGGCCCCCCAGTGTAGCCTGGTTTCTCCCAAGGTTTTTTTCTCCTTTGTCTAACACCAAAAAAAGGAGTTTTTCATTCCTTGCCATTGTCGCCTCTGGCTTGCTCACTGGGGGACTAAAGGACTGAAGAATTATGGAATAACTTTATAACTTTCTTTCTTTGCTAAAAAATACTTCTAAACTTATACCACAAAGTTACCAATTTTGTATCACAGTAATGCTACAAATCACTATCCAGTCTGTACAGCTGCTTTGAAATGGTTTATTATGAAAACATACAAATAATCCTGACTTGACCTGATAAATACAAAGATCGAAAAGGTAGATAGATATCTAGATAAACAGGTAAAAAATAAATCAATCATTTGGTAAACAGATAGCCAAACAGATAACTATGTAACTAGACATGTAAATGGATAGTTAAACAAGTAGATAAAATGGTAAATAAATGAATCAATAAATAGATTGCTGAATTATTGAAAAGAAACCTGATGATGACATTATTATATTTTTATGAATTACTATATTTTTAATTATAGAAAGGTAGATAAAAATTTAAATGTATCCTTTGGTAAACAAAAAGCTGAACAAAAAAAAGTGATCATTTTGTATGTAAAATTACAATACTAATATTTACTAATTCATTTCTTAAATGGTTTAAATCTTAAATGTTAAACCCTCAAGCTTTTATTTATGTGGAAAACCACAGGGACCCTTAAAGCTTCTTTAGCAACAAGTTTATAAATTATATTGAAATGGGTGGCGCATGTTGCATTTCCAAATGCACATTATAAGCGTCCTAAACTCACAATACATGCAGAGATGGAGTTGGAGCAGCATTTACTGTGAAACAAGTCAGTCATTTCTACCACACACAATTTTTCTAATAAAGCTTTTTCAAAAGTTATTGTGCTTGTTATTTGTTTTAAGAAGACAACAGTGCCAGTGATTTTTTTTGTTGTTGTTTTATTTAAAAAATGCTCAAAATGTCTACCACACAATGCTATCAAACACAATAGATAATTTAAGATATCACAGACATAAATGTTCCCACCACATGAAGATTGTGTGGGTTTGTTTTGGTATGGATGTACAGTATTACTTTTATTTTTTCAAGTTATAAAAATGTCTTAAAACTATTATGAAAACAAGATGATCAAGGTAAAACATTTATTTGTGTTCCACAGCCGCATTTCATCCTGCACACCTTCCTTTCCCTCACAGAGGTGTGCTTTCATTCCTTCCTAAAAGCCTGAGCTTTTCAAACATCCAAATCAGACAAATAAGAAATAAAACGTGTGTAACAATATATTGCATCTGTACATTCGGTCTTAAAGTGACAGCAGCCTAATAAACCTGCTGACAATCAAACAACAAATTGAGTAGCTTTTAATAAGGCTTAATCAATATTTAATTATACAGTAAGAAAATGCAGTTTTATTTTACATTTAATTATTACATTTTTGTTGTAGGCTATCTGAATGCCACTATTAGTACATCTTCCTCAAAAAATTAAGGCACTATTTTATGCACTTTTATTCTGTTAAATTTGTCTGTTTTGTTTGTAATTAGTTTCTTTGTTCTTATTGTATTTCAGACTGTTTACTTGTGTTCTGTTTTGAGGACCTTTTTCAGTTAACCTACTAAGTAGTAGTTTTTGAGGAAGTATCGATAGCTGTGAAATTTCACTGATATGAAATATGACTTTGATCATATCGCCCACCAATAATTGTGTAAAATAATCCTGATTTCAATATTGACCATATTTAATTATGATAATGATTTTTGCCATAATCAAGCAGCCCTACTTAAAAGCATTACATTTGCTTTTTAAAAAACAATTAATGATCTGAGAATAGACTTTTAGCTGGTCATAGTTGGTATTTTTCTTTTTTGGCAGCTCAATATAAGTAAAATGATACCGTAGTCACAAGTATTCAAAAGTGCTTTTATCATTTGGACAGTATGGTTGTTTTGTAGGCTGAAAAACTGTTCAGCAACCATTTATAGGTAAAATTATACACTTATAGGTAGATGAATAGATAGCTCCATTGAGAGGTAGACAAACATGTAGAGTTGGAGAGATAAAGTAGACAGATAAACCTAATGCTAGTTAGAGAACAGTAGAAAGATATATCAAGAAAAGAAATCTTGCTGAATTGGTCTGAGCCCTTGGGTTTAAAAGGTGCTCCACATATTGCCACATATGTGCTTTTTGGCTGCACAGTCGTTAAGTTAATTTGATGTTGTTAACTGATCAACTTTTCTAATGCAGTTACAGTCAGAAAATTGAGAAAATATAAACATTTCGTGACAAAATTGCACCACAAAGTAAAAAGAAGATGCTGTGTTGCCATTTGGAACATTTGTACTAAATACATTATGAGTTGTATTATTTCAGTATTACAAAAAACATGATAATGATTCACTAAATTTTAGTTTGAAGGAGTTTCAAGTGTAGATAAATTAATTAAATAAACATGAATTGAATTTGTTGTGAAATTGATAATTTTTAAGAAAAAATAGTTTTGGACTATTTTTTCTCTTTTTAGTTTCTCTATTTTTATTTCTGTATGATGGATATTAATTTGTTGCAATCAAAAGTGAGGTATGACCTGTGACATATTCATATGTGAGCTCAGAGGTGGTGGGAGATGTGGACCGGTATGTGGGTGATTTGCAATTTGAGCATGAACATCCTGTGACAGGATGTGAACAGTTTAATGATCCATAGCACACTTCTCATGTCTCATGAAACATTGTCTTTAAATCCGTTCTGCCATTTACTTTCACTTTCTTTGAGAGGCCTTAAAGGATTAGTTCACTTTGAAATGAAAATTATCCCAAGCTTTACTCACACTCAAGCCATTCTAGGTGTATTCTTCTTTCTGATGAACACAATCAGAGTTATATATTAATAAATATCCTGATGCATCTAAGCTTTATAATGGCAGTGAACGGAACAAACGAGTATGAAACTCAAGAAAGTGCGTCCATCCATCATAAACATACTCCACAGACTCTGGGGGGTTAATAAAGACCTTCTGAAGCAAAGTGATGCATTTGTGTAAGAAAAATATCTATATTTTACAAGTTATAAAGTCAAATATCTAGCTTCCACCAGACCGACTTCCGTATTCAACTTACAAAGAAAGTGTTCTTGCAGTTCAAAACGTTTACACTACGTCCTACGCCTTCCGTATTCATCTTACGAAAAACGTTGTCTGAAAGAAGAAAGTCATATACACCTTGGATGGTTTTAAGGGGGAGTAAAGCTTGGAGTCATTTTAATTTTTTGGTGAACTATCCCTTTAAGCATTAAAGTAATGGAGCTCAAAATAAACATACAAGAGACAAACATACAAGAGACAAATTCCATTGCTGATCCCAAACGCTAGGTCAGCAATGATCTTCACTTGCCTTACAGTAAAGGCAAGAAATGTCAATGAAATGACACTTCTTTGACCTCTACTGCTACTGCCATTTTGTTTAAACCTTTCAGAAAAATCAAATGGCATATACTTGTAATTGTCTGTGTATACTAAGCTGGGATAGAAGAAAGTATTTTAATTTGAAATACTACAGCTTTATTACTGTTGCTTTAGTCGGGTTTGTGGTTCTTGAGCTGAATCAGTTGTTTCCTTATTTGAACAAAAATAAAATGTTAGCTGTCAATTACAAGAAGCAGTTGAAAGAGTTGGATTCTGGGATTCACTGCTGCTACTATATATATATATATATATATATATATATATATATATATATATATATATATATATATATATATATAAAATATTTATCTATTTATTTATTTATTTTGAAGAAGGAAGATATGCTTCTCACTATGTCCATGTGTGGAAGATTCCTGATCTTGTATAGTTTTCTTAGCCAATCAGAATCATTCAACCTGAAGTAGTTAGTGGCCTCTGTTAGAGTATAATTGTTGTGGAAATGTGAATGTACGCAGAGCGGCCTACAAACTCCTTAAGAGACTTGAAGCTGGCTTCTGCTGATGAAACTACAAACTATTCTTCAGTAAAATTTTCTTCAGTTTATTTTTTTAAACTCTGACTCCAGGTCTTCATTTATCATATCTAATTGAGGTCATATCCTAAACTGTTAATCCCCAACACAGTGCACATCGCACAGTCTATGACAGCTGAATTGGAAATATCTGTACTTTCCATGAGTCACACCTTTTAATGTGTTGAAATCTGTTTAGCCTAATGTGGTGAAATATATGAAATCCATTGTCTTCCAAAGTCCACGTCAAACTGCCAGAAAACATCACTTTTATCAGCAGAATTTCAAGTGTAGCTGTGGCATTGCTGGTTTCTGGGCCCTGGTACAAAAACATAAAAATCAGCTAATTACACTTACATATTTCATATGTCCATTAAATAAGAGATCATATGTGGACAGATAATGTCATTTACCGCCCGCGGTACACATACCTTTGAAAAGAGACCAAAACCATTCATATTCTCCAAATGGATTAAGAACAGCATGCAATTTACTTTGGGTATGCCTTTTTTTAGGTGTCTTAGGAAAATTTTACAGGAATGCTATAAGGGGTTACATTTTTGTTTACCTATTTTTTTTTTATGTATTATATGTCATGACTGACTATGCTGGGCAGGCTTTTAAGTTATTCAAAAGTGAGACTGGAATTTTTAGGACTATGTTGTTCATGGTAGACAGTTTATCTTTGGTTGACCCTGATTCACAAACTGAAAGTAAAAAAATACCACTTCCTGTTCATCATAACTGAGTCCATATTTATAGCAGAGCAAGAGCACGAGCCACATCAGTGTGTATGAGCCGAAAGACTTTTTGACTTTTTCCAGTTTGTTGAGGCAAATCAGCATTATGTCTACAGTGGACAGGGAAGTTGCTCTGGAGGCGCTGTCTTCCCTCCTTGGAACAACTGTGAAGCCTTACAATGGATTAGCTGGAAAGTTGGATCCTGAGCTCAATATACATAATTTTCTGGCAAAAGGATTGGTCAAACATTTTGTAGATCTATTTAATAATCATCTGCAACCAGCGACATTGGCAGGTTTCTACTCAGATGTACGTGAGGAGATGTTTGTGGACATGGATGAATTCTTCGAACCTCGCTTTGATTATGATTTCACACATTTAAGTGACAATTCTGTATGCATGCGGGGTGATGAGCCATATAAACGTCCATGTGGATGGTACCGCATTGCTCTCAGAGTCCTGAACAAATACCCTGATGGAAACGCCTGGCTGGGCACGGATGGATGGAGGAGTCACTCAGTGGCTGGTGAGTGGCCCGTTTCCTATCATGGAACCAGCGTTGAGGGTGCTAAAGGTATCGTCAAATCTCATTACAAAGCAGGTCCTAGACAACTCTACGGGAGAGGAGTCTATTCAACATACGACATAGATCAAGCTTCTGGCTACAGCAAGGAATTTACATCCAAAAAGACCGGGAAGAGATACAGAGTCCTGATGCAGAACAGGATCAATCCAAAGATGAGGAAAGTGTGTGACAGAAAGGACTACTGGCTAATTGAGATTCCTGAAGACTCTGCTGCTGAAGAGAAGGAGATCGTGGAGAAGTCCATTCGTCCTTATGGGATTCTGCTGAAAGAGGTGTGAGAGAGGAATCCAAACCAGCTGACTGGGATTTTCATTATAATGTTTGTTATCATTGTTAATTTCTATATGTAAAGTACATAATTGGTGGAACAGAAATTATCAAATGATACACCTTTTTAAATTTGCTCTGCCTTAATTAAAATAGAATATGTATCCTCAATGGTGTAGAAAGGCTGTGATATATTATAATTTACAAACTTTTTTCAATTAATCAGAACCAGAAAATTTTAATATTTAATATGTACATTAATATACATTGTTAGTACTTGTGATGTGTTAAGGAGAAATCTGACTGCTATCCTTGTTGATTTTAGTCATAATAGGAGCATAATAATGCTTTTCAAGCATTCAGCTGCATTCAAATTAGTGAGTAATTACGTTAGTTTTCTTTAGTTTAAAATCTATAATATCTGTAACTATATAAAGATGCATATGATTAATCATCACCAGTGATCATTGCAGGTAAACACAAATGTGTGACCAAATTTGCTTCATGTATACTTTGGACATATACTTGCCTTTTGTAACCACTTTATACTTTTGAACAATTTGTCTTAATGAAATATGTTTCCTATACATGTTAATACCATTTAATAAAGATATTTTTTTTCATGACTGGCATTCAGCATAATGAACATTTCAGTGTTGAGAGATTGTTCTTTGTGCTTATCACAATCACTGCTGTTATTTTCATTTATCACTGCTATAAATAATTGACCTGCTCGACCTCTTATGAGAGGTCCATGTTTGCAGTCTTGAAGCCAAAAGCTGCCCAGCTGCTCATTTTGAAACTAAAAATGAAACTACACTGTAAAAAATCAGAAGTTGAGAAAACTTAAAAGTTTAAGGCAACAAATTTTTGAGTTTTCTCAACTTGTATTTGTAGGAGATTTTTGAGTTTTCTCAACGTTTTGTTGTATAAACTGAATACAAGAAGTTGAGAAAACTCAAAAATCTGCTGAAGTTTGTCACCTTAAGATCTACTGTACAGTTGTGGTCAGAATTATTGGCACCCTTGGTAAATATGATCAAAGAAAGCTGTGGAAATAAATCTGTATTATTTATTTATGCTTTTGAACCTTCATTTAAAAAAATAAATAAAAAAATAAAAAATTGAACCTTTTAACAAGGAAAACAAATGAAAGTGGGGGTGAAAATCACATTATTGAAAAAAATGTTTTGGCCACAATTATTGGCACCCTTAGAAATTCTTATGAGTAAAATATCTCTGAAGTTTATTTCCATTCATATTTACAATTTTCAGCACACCAGGGTGACTATATGAAGATGAAATTGTCCAGCTTCCTGATTCACAGGACTATAAATATGAGGAAGCAAAAAGGCCAAATTCCCTTTTTCATTCATCACAGTGAGTAAAACCAAAGAATATAGTTCTGATGCGCAGCAAAAGATTATTAAGTTTCGCAAACTAGAAAGTGGCTGTAAGAAAACAGCTAAAGCATTGAAAATCCATAATCCAATTTCCACAATCAGGGCAATAATTAAGAAGTTCCAATCAACTAAAGATGTTACAAATCTGTCTGGAAGAGGATGTGTCTATATTGTGCTAATGCACAGCGAGGAGAAGAGTTTGAGCAACCAGAGACTCTCCAAAGATCACAGCTGGAGAATTGTGGAAAATAGTTGTGTCTTAGGGTCAGAAAGAAAAAAACCTCAAACAGCACCTACATCACAAAATCACCACAAGTTGTTTGGGAGGGTTTCAAGATAAAATCCTCAGCTCTCATCCAAAAACTCTTCGTTGCAGCATTAGATATAAATCAGAATTGGTTGTTTGTTACGTTTGCTTGACTGAATTTGTTTCTTGTATTGAAATTGTTTTGGTCTAAATGCTTTATGCTTAATTCCTTTTTCAATTATTTTGTATGAATAATTACACTAGTAAAGTCTGCTATTACTATTTATAACTTCTGGAATATAAAAATGTTAGCATGGGTTAGCTTACAGTAAATGTAAAGCATCTTTAGGTAATAACTTGTTTGAACAGGTATCATGCATCATGTCACTGCTATTACTCACATGCCACTCATAAATTCTCAGCTCAGCAATCAAATCTGCATCTGTTTCATTTTAAAGATAGGCTTATCAGGTTTATTATCTGGACTTATACAGTTTTATCAACAATTAATTCATAAACGCTCTAGGACATGAAATTTCATGCAATGCACTTTCAATGCAATACAACAGTATTTAGCATTAGCACGTGTAAAAGTGGACCATCAATTCAATATCTAAACCTGCAGCTCCACCTTCTCACTACTAGAGGTCAGTCTCGGCTCAGTTTTATTCTGAAAAATCTGGGTGGAAAAAAGTCACAGTAGATCACTATCAAGATATTAAAGGTTCTCTAAGCGATCCTGGGTGGAGTAACTTCCTGTTGACGTTCGAAGTGTTGTCAAACAAAACAGAGGGTGCTTCTCAATTCTTATTTGTGCATCCTAGTTTCCTTTCCTTGCTTCCTTTCCTCGCGTCTTAGCTCCACCCCTTCAGGATGCGAGGGAAGGACGCAAGGAAAAGATGCGAGACGGAGGAATTGAATCAAGTGAAATGATATATCCTCGCTCCCTTTAGCGTCACTTTAAAGCGTCATCAGCTGCACTCCAGGGATCTATCCATATGTTATTAAAGTTTGGTTATTTAAAAGAATTATAATAAATATTAATAAAGCAAGATGCCCCGTTGAAATATATGAGGTATAAAGTTTTTTTTACATTTAAATTATTGTGAGAGATATAGACCTTATGTAGCCCCGCCCCTTTTCAGCGTTGCGCTCGTTGTCTTTTGACTTCCGGTTTGTATTTCCACAGCGATATTACATTTATGAATGAACTGCTCGTTTTAAAATCTTCCCGATCTACTGACATTTGTTAAGACATCTGCTTTAAACATAACAATGCTCATGATAACTTTCATTAACTCTACAACAAGTAAATCCACTTAACCAACTAATTATTCTTTGACAGCGATGCCATAGAAATGTACAGAGCTACCGCAAAACGGAAGTTCAAAGACAATTTTATAAAGATGGCGGCGCGCTTGTTTCTCTGGTAAATAAGGTCTATAAAGGGGGAGGAGGATTTATACGTGCGTCACGTTTCTCGATGAGAAAGACTTCCGCAAAGGATGCACCTGTGTATCCTCGCTCATGACTCCTCAGGAAGCCTCCTCACTCCTTGATCCTCGCCTCCTCTCGGTGCAATTAGAGACTGCGTCCGAAAACCTAGGTAGCTGTCTTGCTGCCTCGCTATCTTATAAGAGAATGACTTGTACGGCAGCATTTGTGCATGAAGGTACCTCACGAAATTGATTTCGGACAGACTTCTGAGGCAGCGTAACAGTTTAATGATCTACAACAATATAGCGCGAGCTTTGGTGAGAACTAAACAAATATTTAATTACTACAGTAGTAATTTCTCGATAGAAATGATATCAAAATTGAAACATGTTGATCAAAATCGTACATTTATACACAAACTGAGCAGCAAACGCAACTTTCGGACGCCATCTTTATTTTTCTAGCTTAACTGTCACAGAATGGAAAGCACAGGATTGTGGGATATCAAAGGCAGCTAAGGATACATCTATGCTTCCTTCAAAAATCGATCTGAGGAAGGTATCTCATGAGACAGGAAGTGAAGCTAACATTGGATTCGGACGTGCCTTGATGCCTTACTACCTTGAAATGTGTCCTCGGAAGGCAGCATTTTCCAGTTTTCGGACGCAGCCAGAGAATTGAGATGTCCTTCAAGATGGCTGAGCTCGATCGTTTTCCGGGTCATAGGATGGAGGACGGAGGAGCGAGGAGACGAGGAGGGATATTGAGGCTGCGTTCCAGTTCGGTTTTTAAATGCCCTTCCCTCGCTAACTTCACTCGGTCTCGTTGACTCGGATGTACGTCATTGCTTACGTTGCACGAGTGTCCACTTCTAGCGGAACCTTTGTATGGGCTGAACTGGAACGTCCTAAGCCCTTGATCACTTGGAATCCGCAATGGAGCTGATTCATTATTTATTTTTTCCCCTTACAAAATTGTTTAATACAGCATTCTATATGTATATATGTGTGTTTTAAATGTTTAAAAAATAATTAATATATCATAGAGTTGTTTGTGGTGGGGTAAATCAAACGCGATATGCGGTAACGTCACAATCGTGTTGCATTGTGGGTTACGGAGCTGCCTGAAGTGTACATATGAAGTAGACTCGCTCCCTCGGTCAAAATCGAGGGAGCGAGGGTCTGTCCATATAAACTTCCCTTGTCCACTTCACGAAGTGGAACGCACTTCAAAATGGCGGCAGGGATTCCCCCGAGGGGAAGTGTTTAGGGAAGTTCGCGAGTGTGTGTCTAAAACCGAACTGGAACGCAGCCTGAGAAGCACCCAGAGGCTAGCTAGACCCTCCCTCCCCCTCCCCCTCCCCCTCCCCCCCCCTCCCCTCCGTGCTTCCTGAAATGGTCATGAATGCGCATTTAAAATCATTCTTGTCGGTTATTGGCTGGAGCGTGTTTATTATGATTTGTGGTCCAGGCTGCACCAGTTTGTTTTTATTGCCGTTTTCGGAGCTTGTGGCGACTACAGAGACCGCTTTTTTTTTTTTTTACAAGTGTGTTCAGGGGACAGGCAGCAAAAAATGTTTTGGCCTAAAAACACGTGACATCACTTAGAGCACCTTTAATACAGAAAATTGTGATAGCATTGACAAATAACATACATTATTACTGTATTGAGTGCACCATGACTTTGTAACAAGTGGCTCCACTAGATGATTGATATTCAAAGTGCCATATTCAAGTGTAATATTTGAGATTGACTTTCATAGTTGGTTTATATACAATCTGATTGTGAGCAGAACTCTCATAAAAAATAAATGAATAAACAGGGAAAAAAAAAAAGTGTAAAATTAATGGCCCAAACTTACTGAAATAATGACGTCAATGATTTTAACTCACTTTATTTGTACACAACTTTGTTCTGAAAAACAGTCTCTCATATATCCAGAAAAAATTAATCCAATTCATTGACCAAATAACCCTTAACCAATCAATTAAGTGAAAAACAATAGTTCAATTACAAATAAAAAGAAGCATTTAAAAATAAATACAAAATAGCATTGTCTCAAATACTGAAACATAATTTTCTTGTTCTCATCTCTTCAGTGCTCTGCGAGGATCCCGTCCATTAGTGATGGTGACGATGTGTTTTGAGCCCTGACCTCCACCAGGACCTGAAGAAGCACTGCCACTCTTCCAATGGCTGCGGTTCAAATGACGCCCACCTGTACCAAAAGAGTTCTCTCGGGGGACAGGAGAAGGAGAAAACACAGCAGAGCCGTTGGCTGTGAGGGGCAGAGAGGATGGTCCATAATTCAGCTTATTCTGTCCCAGAACCAACCATTTAGACAGAGAGCCATCTGACTGACATGTAAAGTAACCACAGCTTGTTTTGTTTTTATCCATTTAGTTGTTAAAAGGTACACAGTGTTACTTTTTTTGCTCAATTTACAAAATGTATATAATGAGGGAGTACATCATGAATCCATCTTCGGTGCGTGAGACTATGACTCTTCACATGCAATACATTGTGGGGTGAGTTATGAGGTTTGACTGACGGTTTTAGGAGCCCTTGTCATCACAGAATCTGACCAATGAATAAAGTGTCATCATCAAGGCTTTTGCAGACGATTTTGAGAAACTGCAGCACCTGACCTAGGCGGCTAGTCTCGTTTTGCTCTCGTGGTACTTTGATGGCACATGTGATCGTAAGGCGGCTGCAGCACTGATCAAAGTCGGACAAATTTTCTAACCAGAATGCATTGCTTTCGTCAGGCAGCAGCTGATCTTTGCGGCGCAGCATGAAGTCGAAGAAGAGTTTTCTGCATGCTGGACACGGGAGCATAGGCACATACCTAGAATTCCTATGCATAAATCCGGCCCCGCCTATAATAAGTGTTTATATTTGGACTATTTTAGACTGAACGGGATGCAAACCGCTGCGGACTCGTCATATACATAAACAGAGAGAAATAGCTCCAGTTATGTTCTTCCGCAAGACACACACAGTTTTGTTCATTAACTGCTAGAGCACCAAAAGTTACATAGCGTACCTTTAAGGGAACAAATTAAAATAAGAAATATGATTAAAACCAGCTTATATCTTGATTTTTTTAGCTATTTTAGCTTATTTTAAACCATTTTATAGGCCCCAATATACTTCAAGATTACGAACTGGTGACATCATTTCGAACCAAATTAGGCCAAACTAAGTTTGTTTGGAGTTTGTTACTGAAGTTCAAAACAGCTTGCCAAAGCAAACTGGCGTTTTGGAATGGTTCACTCCGACTGGTAAACACCTTCGAACTACCATTGGTCCGTGCCGATTACATAATAGGTGGGTGTGGCTCTGAGGTCCCGCCTTCTTTGACATGGAAATCTACTCTGGTCAGGCCTGGACTGGTAATCTGGCATACCGGGCAAATGCCCGGTGGGCCGACGCACTTGAGGGCGGGGCCGCTATATGATATGATTTTTTTTAATAAACATAAAAATTGGCCAACGACCGGCCCATAAAGCAGGGACAGCGGCCCATTGGTTCATTTTCCATACTGACACTGGGCTGGCCCAATCACATCTCTTAACAGACTCCAGCCCGTCCCCTCTGTTTCGCCAGAACATCTTTGGATTAGGAGGATGGAGAAACAAAAGCGCAAGTGCAAGGGGGGTGCGGAGAAGTTGCGGGCAAAAAAATAAAAAAATTTAGAGGTTGATGCCTCAACGTGCAAAAATTACTGGCATGTTTAGTGCGGTTACTGTAGCTTCAGTTTCCAAACCTACAGTACCTGACGTGCAAAAACAGGTGAACATAGAAGAACATGGAGGAGACACCTGTAAGGCAGAGGAGCAGCAGGTGTCTGACAGTGAAGCCAATGAGGGACAGAGTAAACAGGAGAGTATAATAGAAGCGGTAAGCAGGGTAGTTACATGATTAACAGCGAGGGACTCATGATGCGACGACGACGACGATGATGCTTAAATGAATGAATATTATAAGACAACATAATCGTCGTCGTTATTATAAAGTCAGACTGTCACCTACTGCACTGGTCACTCAGTCAGCTAATGTCAAATAGCACAGCAAAAGTTATTTTGCACTGTTTTTTGTAGTTAGCAGTGCCCTTGTAGCTATCAGAGTTCACTTATGCAGTAACGGCCTTTCTCATAGAAAAACCTGAAATGATGCAATTTGATTTTTCAAAAAAAAAAAAAAACAATTCAGGTTGTTATTATAATGTAATATTACTGACGATGTGTTTATTTCACAACGAGACTATAGGTGTCTATTTATAGCTGTTAGTCGTGATAATGGTCTACTAGATCTCACTTTTCAGCTATAAAAAGTTATGTTTTGTAGCTCTTGTACCCTATTACTCTGGTATGAACACTTGGTTGTTTATGGCAAGTGAATAACATGAATATAATTTTATTAGGACGTTTTTTGTGAGTAATTTGGTAGTATAGTTTTCTTTTTCATTGTTTTTAATGGGGAGTATCTAAACAATGAGAGGTAAATGTTTGACACTTAAACAGGGGTTTGTGCTCTTTAAAACAAAGTATATTTGTAATTGTAAATTATAGTTTTTCTGCTGTCTGTTACAATGGAAATTTTTTTTTTTTTTTTAATTCTTTATAGAATTATCAGTATTCCACATCCACGTTCTAAGGGTTAACTAGCTTTTATATCATGGAGCACATTGTCTATCTAGAAATCCTACTCTTACTAAGTGTACTTTTAATAACTCTACCAATTAATTGTAATACTCTGGTGGGTGGTGTCCGACCGATTGTGGTGGGCCGGTCTGAGCAAAAATGCCAGGGCCATTTTTTTGTCCCAGTCCAGCCCTGACTCTGGTGCATTTCTTCCGTTCATTTCGCCACTCAACGAGTAAAAACATGCACACTGGAGAGCTGCTTTATAGTAAAATTGAAGTTCTAAATGAGAGTGACACTAAGGCTCCGTTCACACAGAACACGTTTTTCCATTCCACTGCACTACTTTTCCATTATTTTTCTATGTAAACACATGCTAGACGGACGTATTTGACCTTTGCGCTCACGTCTTTTGCAAAGCCTCACGCATGACGGCGTTCTAAAAATCAAGCACTCAGGTTAAAATCAGTTCAACTTTTAAAAAAACACATTTTGAGACCTTGCATTTTTCCCCATTCTACTGCCCGGGTCTCGCATTTTTCAAAGCAAAAACATGTTCTGTGTGAACCGGCCGCAAAAACTCTTTTTAAATGTAAAACACCCATTTACATATTCATCTAAATGCCACTCCAGTCCCAACAGCATGGGTGGTGTTGAGATGATTGCTAACAGTATATCACTGCAAAGGTATTTCAAACTTCTCTAAGCAGAGAATGTAAATTAACTTCACTGTAAGTATATAAGGGCCTTAAAGGATTAGTTCACTTTAAAATAAAAATTACCACAAGATTTACTTACCCTCAAGCCATCCTACGTGTATGACTTCCTTCTTTCTGATGAACACAATTGGAGTTACATTAATATCCTGACGCATCTGAGCTTTATAATGGCAGTGAACGGGACCAACGAGTATGAAGCTACAGAAGGTGCATCAGCTGCATCCACCCACCATAAACGTACTCCACAAGGATCCGGGGATTAATAAAGGCCTTCTGAAGCGAAGCGTCATCAGTTACGCTTTTCTTCTAAGTTGAATATGGAAGGCTGTCTGGCAGAAATTTTACTTCATAACTTGTTAAATATGGATATTTTTCTCACACAAAAGAATCACTTTGCTTCAGAAGGCCTTTATTAACCCCCTTGGAGCCGCGTGAAGTACGTTCATGATGGATGGATGTGGATGGAGACACTTTCTTAAAGGTCCCATTTTTCGTAGTTTTTTGAAGCTTTGATTGTGTTTATAGTGTGCAATATAACGTGTTCATGTTTCGTGTGTAAAAAAAAAAAAAAAAACTGTATTTTTCACATAATTTACTTATCTGTATACCGCTGTTTCCACTGTCATAAAAACGGGCTGATGACTTCCTTGTTCTATGAAGTCCCTCCGTGCCAGCGGTTCCTGTGTTGTGATTCGACAGCAGCTTAGCGGAAAGGCCTCTTACCATAACGTGGAGATGCACGCGCTCAGTGTTATTGTAAACAGGTCTTTAATTTTACCCTATCAATTTTAGCCGGAATCAGACCCGGTGATTGGACTGCGGGATGAAAATAACAGCGTTTCGACGACATGGCGACAAACACACTCTACAAACGCAACTCTTGTGTATTCCTGTGGGCGGAGGTTAGTCAAAAAACTGTTTTAGTGACGTCATTAAAGAAGGAAGTAGAGGGATGTAGTCCAAACTTGCCGTTCGATGTAGGCGACTTCTGTTAAATAAAATATCTCGCTTGGCATTGAACTTTGAGCTTTAAAATTTTACAGATTTTATTTATACTCTAACAACAACATTACACACTAACTAAAGTTTAAAACATGGGATCACGAAGAACGGGACCTTTAAGCTCATACTTGTTGATTCTCGTTCACTGCCATTATAAAGCTTGGATGCGTCAGGATATTTATTAATACAACTCTGATTGTGTTCATCAGAAACAAGAAAGTCATATACACCTAGGATGGCTTGAGGGTGAGTAAATCTTGGTGTAATTTTCAATTTAAAGTGAACTAATCCTTTAAACCATCTTGTGGGCCCTTGGAAATATGCTGAGGCCCCCTAGTGGGTCCAGACCCGTTAGATAAACACTGGATTACAGGGACAGCTACATGTAAAATAACATTGAATTAAACATGATTGTTTGCAATAAATACCGCCTTTGTCAAACAATCATTCAAGGTTCTAAAGTGTCAACCTGTATGTACGGCAGGTGGTCCTGGATTTGGTATACTAGGAGCGCTGCCATAAGCTTCTGTTTTTACCTGTTAAGAGATAAAATAGACACTCATTCTGCGCTCATCTCACTGTTCATGCCCTCTGAGCAGTATTTTTGCACTCACATGGTTGTTGTTGATTTGGTTGATTTTAGCCAGCACCTCTGGGTTGGGCTCACTGAAATTTGGCACCTCCGAGAATATCATACAGAACCTTTGATAGATGCAAGAAGGTACTGGCTATTGCAATCATCATTTCAGTTTCCAAGAACTTAAAGTATTAGTCCACTTTTAAATAAAATTTTCCTGATAATTTACCCACCCCCATGTCATCCAAGATGTTCATGTCTTTCTTTCTTCAGTCGAAAAGAAATTAAGGTTTTTGATGAAAACATTCCAGGATTATTCTCCTTAAAGTGGACTTCAATGGCCTCCAAAGGGTTGAAGTTCAAAATTACAGTTTCAGTGCAGCTTCAAAGGGCTTTAAATGACACCAGATGAGGAATAAGGGTCTTATCTAGTGAAAAGATCGGTCATTTTTGAGAAAAAATAAATAAATAAATACAACTGTATATGCTTTATAAACACAAATGATCACCTTCCAAGTGCTTCCGCCAAAACCGCACTTTTGTATTCTTCAAAAAGCTTGTGCTGCATGTCCTACACCTTCCCTATTCAACGTACGTAACGAACACCGCAAGTAGAATAGGGAAGGCGTAGGGCATACAGCGCAAGCGTTTTGAAGAATGTGGAAACAGGAAGCACGTGCAAGGTGATAATATATGTTTATAAAGCATATACAGTTGTATTTTTTCGAAAATGACCAATCGTTTCTCTAGATAAGACCCTTATTCCTCGTCTGGTATCGTTTAAAGCTGCACTGAAACTGTCATTTTGACCTTCAACCGTTTGGAGGCCATTGAAGTCCACTATAAGGAGAATAATCCTGGAAAGTTTTCATCAAAAACCTTAATTTCTTTTTGACTGAAGAAAGAAAGGCATGAACATCTTGGATGACATGGGGGTGAGTAAATTATCATTGAAAATTTTATTTAAAAGTGGACTAATCCTTTAAGTTCAATCAGCTGTGAAGACCTACTCTCCGATCTTCTGGAGGTCCCCTGTTCTCCCAATATACAATGTAAGACATCCTTTGAAGAGAGATGCATATCTGAAATCAGATATAAGATAAAAGAGGCATTATTATGATTCTAAGAATAAATAGCATTATTCGTAGCCTAATAAACTTATACTCCCACCCTCGATTGAGTCGGATGATGTCTCCAGTTTGAATCAAGCTGCCCACCTCGTCCCACACTGATATGGTGATACTTCCGGTCCTGTCAGCTACTTTACATGAACGCACTTCGTGTCCATCCTTTGTCTTAGACACTCGACCTGGTATATTTTGTTAAAGAAGCACAAATATTGAACACACTTAAAATGTAAGTTAATTAGCTTTCAAACTAATTTTCTTCCCTGTTGTGACCCAGGTGAAAAAAAGTAAATTTCTATAATATACTTAAAGTGCTCTATTTTCATGCACTAAATTTGTACTTAAGAAGTACTAAAAAAGAATTTTTAGTATATTAAGATAATCTTAAGAACATCTAAGTGTACTCAACTGTGCTATTTTGAGACACCATGAAATATAAACTAAAATATGCTTTTAATATACTATCTCTGTATTTAAAAAATGTATTTAGATACCACTTATAGTGCATTTGAACCCATAGTGTACTACAAGTGGTAACTAAATATATTTTTAAATACAGAGATAGTACATTAAAAGCATATTTTAGTTCATATTTCATACTGTCTCAAAATAGCACAGTTGAGTACACTTAGATGTTCTTAAGAAGTACTAAAGAAGAATTTTTAGCATATTAAGTAGAAAATTAGAGCACGAAAATAGAGCACCGTAAGTACATTATAGAAATATACATTCTTTTATTTTCATCTGGGGATGTAGCCTATATATTTTTTGTTCTCTTGCTAACAGGACGGGTCGATTTAATCCGATTCGTGACTCATCTCAAACAACTCACAGAAAACAGGGTTGCCAACTCTCAGGCATCTGGCGTGACACTCAAGCTTTCAGCATCAATCTCACGCTCTCACGCACACGCAAGAAATGTCACGCCAAAATCCATTTTTCTCCCTTCTCAATTCGTTAATTTTCTGTTGATGACTAGACCACAGCGTATTAATGACAGGAGAGCAGGAGAGGAGTTTAAGGCCCACAGCTGTTACATCTCCCTACAACGTTCTCGCTGCAGTATTCTCTGGTCGTTGATTGGCTGAAAACCTTGCACCTGATACGTCAGTTGCGTGTGAGAATTTCAGAGAGAGTTCGGAGCATAGGTTCGGAGTCGGCACGTGTGACAGTTTGGAAGACAATCAAGGTAAGCAAATAATAAAATGGTGAGCCTTGTCACTACAGAGTCAGACGACGTAGCCTTGCCTAATCAGTCTGTGTGCCGAGACTAAGTTACAGACTTCAACTATAGTTGCAAATGTTGTCTGACGTGCGTTATGATGTGGGCTAGCTAAATTGCTCAATAAAAATAGTCTCATGTAGGGTCCGAAATTAACACCCCGCCAAGCGCCAAATGCGGGTAGATTTTCCGTTTGGCGAGCAAATCTCAAAAGGCTATCCGCCACACTGGCGGGTTAATGTTCATACCAAACAGTGTTGCCAGATTGGAAATGTCCAATTATCGTACCAGAAGCTCAAAATTATCGTATTTGGAAGAAAATTATCGTACATGACTTTTTAGTATAGGTAAATGAACTAAATTAATAACTAATGATTTTTATAACGGAAAGAATCAATACTGAACTAACTTAAGCTGGACAATCACACTATTTTAGCTGCTGTACAACCAAAATGATGTTCCCTTTATCTCTGTAAAGCTATACTTTGACACAATCTGCATTGTAAAAAGCGCTGTATAAATAAATAAAGGTGACATGACGAGTCAAATGTACAGAATACAGCTTTATCTATAGACCAACAACTTTTTGACATGACCTGCAAATTACCACAATACATAAATAATTTGGCGTACCTTAGTGAGAAACAACTGACCTAAGCGCCGCGGCAGGAACGTTAACTTGTGCTCGTGAGAGAGAGTCATTCTCCACGATTATTGGCCGAGAAGATGTAACATGAGATGAGATGGAAGACATGCGTAACAAAGTTCACGTTCTCCTTACAACCATGATGTAGAGGATCCACACAGCTAGATCAATGAACCGATTATAAGGACCATCATTTGAAGTGTCACAAAATACTGAAATTATCGTACATTATGGGATTTTTTTCATTATTGATCGTACATCGTACAGAGGTCAAAATTATCGTACAAATACGATAATTATCGTACGTCTGGCAACACTGATACCAAAATATGAAATTTTCAGCGCGCACGAGCAGAGAGAGAGAGTCCCGGCCGCGCGCGCGCACTCAATATTCAGAGCGGCCAAAGCGTCAAGCTTCCCCGTACTTTTTGACAAGCGTCTTTGACAAAGCGGCCAGAGCTTCTTTGCAGCTCAAGTCGGCGGCGGTGTGTACGTACAGTTAACGCTCTATTTGTTGAGGGCGCTGAGGAAAAAGGATATGTGAAGCTCCTGCCATTGGAAGAAGCGGTCGCCGCCCATTTGTGGACGCAGAACGTCTTCAACACTCCCGGATCGTGCACACTCCGCCGCTGGCCAGGCTGCTTCTGCTTAACACACCATGGCCGTTATTTTCTCGAGAAAAGGAGTTTTCTCATAGCGTTTGCAACGCAATACTCGTTCCCTTATCTCTCAGGGAACCGAGGTTACGTAAGTAACCGAGTACGTTATATACGTTTTGTTATATAACAACCGATATGACAACTTTAGCACATTTATCAGCTATACATTCATTCAGTGTTTTCCATTAATGACCCTCTGCTGCCGCCACCGTTTCATAATGAGTACAAAAGTATTGTAAAAAAAAAATAAAAATGTTTGAACTCTTTTTAATGTCCAGGTACAAGTCAATGCTGTTTCTTTGTTCAATTTGCGCACTGTACATGGGTTGAAGGTCTTAATTTTGAGTTTCCAGAGTGCACCAGATTGATGCATTTAACCTTAAAATGTACAAAATCTTCTTACGGGGGGGCATGCCCCCGGACCCCCCTAGCAGGGGGAACATCCAACAAAGTTTTACAAATTACAGTGTCAAATAATGTACATTTTCTGAACAAGAATACGACAACAAAAGCTCCTTTCATGTCAGTAAAGCTATTAATACAAAATTGAAATGTCTTTGGACAAAAATAGATTTGGGCTAAGCCCCGAATGTTTACAATGTCTGGCTCCGCCCCTGTCAGGTAACAAAACTGACAAAAAATAAAATAAATTATTTCACCCCAATGATACTAACATGGACTGACATTGATTTTTAAAATTAGGGTTACCAAACATTTTCTCCGCGCACGCGCAAACTGAAATTTTTACAAAGTCTCACTCCAGCCAAAGTCCCAAAGTTGGCAACCCTGAGAAAAGATCTAATTCAATGAACGATTCGTTCACGGATTCGCTACTGAAAACATGTTGTTGGCTAATCTCTTTTTCATGGTAATCAGCACGGACTTCAATGATTGTAAAACATTATATGCCTACTAATCATATTTGAAGTTATAAACGCCTCAAACTGTTTGTGAGCACACAAACATTAAAAAATGTCCTCAATCCTGCAGGCCGCGTTTGGTCGATAAAAAACAATTCCCACTTAAATATGACTTACCGGTTTCCAGGACGATGAAAACCAAATTAATATTTTTTAGTCCAGGTTTGAGGTCTTTAATCAGGCACACATTCTCGTTCGTGTTTGCCATTTTAAAACCAATTCGGAAATCCAATTCGGTCAACTACTAGCCACCTCAGATCACCTTGTGATTGATCGTGTCAGGCATTTATACAAGCTACCTCAGTGAGATCAGATTTTAACGAATGGTGCACAGGGTGAACTCCCCCCTTTAAAATTGTATAACAATTCACCGAAATTAACGTATTAACAGAAGGAAGGAAAGGAAAAACAAACATGCTAAATGATTAACGTTTGCGTCCTGTGTGAATGCGCAAGTGATTAAACAACCTCACAAATCAGTTTATTCGTGCATTGTGTGTGGCTTGAAATCGTTTCTAAAGTTCAATGCTTCTAATTTGATCAAAACTAAATATCGTCACGAACAGGATTCGAACCTGTGCGGGGAAACCCCATTGGATTTCGAGTCCAACGCCTTAACCTCTCGGCCACCGTGACTGCTTATTGAGTGCGTGTGAAAAACGCTCTATCTACTCTATTTCATGTCGTTCTGTGATTTTTTTTTTTTTTTTTTTATTTTTATTGAACTTTGATTGTATTTTGTAAAAATTAAAATGTAGAAAATGTAAACGGTGGAATTGTTTAATCGTATATTAATATAATTCCTCTCGACATCAATTCAACTTCAAAACAAAGGTTTTGGGAAGACGTAAATCATTTTCGATAGAGTAACCAAACAAAATATTCCACACAAAATATAACAAAAGATGGTTTAATTTTAAAGCTGGGTCGTGTATAAGCATTCATATCTCTTGTTTTGTTTTCTGCTGCTTTACTCGAGTCATTATAACGCCAGATGGCGCTAGTGCCCAAGGAATTTGTCATAGAGGGCGCGTTTTCAATTTGACCACTCTTCACGTGCAAACATGGTTCAAGAGAGTACACAAGCCAGGCCTTGACATAAAATTATTTCATATGAACGTTCAGAAACACATATTCCAAATGCCATACAGCTCTAACAAGGAAGGTATAAATCAACAATTCACCGTTACCATGAAACTGCTGGTAAGAATCATTATTATATTCAAAGTCTAGGTTAGAGTCTGTTTCTGTCAGATGGATTACTAAAAGAAAAAACAGGACTTTGGAAGCATACTAAAGATTTGAAGGAACAGGATAGACACGAAAAGGCATAGTTCAACATGTTTATTTATTTGCATTATAAGAACAATGTGAACAGATCGTGAAACAACTTGGTAAACAGGTGTCACAGAAACGTTATGAGGTCTCTGCTATAACTGAGCCTTTTCTTTGGCACGAATCATAATGTTTCTAAAATATAACCAAGACAACATATAGCTCTCTTATATATTATGAAGTCATTGATGCAGTTAACATCTTAAAGAATATGCAAATACAGATTAGGGAAAACAAGCATCAGCAAAAATTAGTTAAAATTTGTTATATTTTTAAAGAAGTAAAACCTCATCCCTTTTCATCTGAAAGAGACATCCACCCAAAGCAAAGATACACACTTTTATATTTTTGTTCAGCACTGAAATACTGAAATGAAAATATGCTGGAAATAAACACAAAATAGATTCCTACTTACTCTGACTTATATAAAACACATAAGAACCAAACTCTATTGTCATTGTCTCACAAAATCAATTCAGACTTGATTGGTCAGTGCTGTTCCTCATCCGCTGACAGCACTATTATATTTATAGATTTGTATAATAGCAAGTGATGATGTGTGTACAAATATCAGTTAACTGCATTTATTCCAAAGTGATGAAGGGGATTTTGTATTTCCCTAGTTATCACATTTTGAAACTCCAGTACAACAATCTAAACAGAATTTCACTTTTCATACTTTTTCAGTTCTCCACCACTTTCCACAATTCTCTGGCTTATTTGCATGCAACTGGGCTGATCGTCTCCTTCATCACTTTCAGAAATATGCCTGTAATCTAGACTGGCCTCACAGTGCCTGTTTCTCAGCCAGCACAATGCCAACGGGAGCTTGAGAAATGGTCTCTGAAAAGAGCCGTATATCAAAAGCAGGAATGCTTTCTGAGTAAGGTCCGAGACATATGTGGAGCTCAGGGAAGACCAGGATCCCCCCTGTAAACCGCATTCCAGATTTAAAGTGTGCATGAGCATGTCTTGTGCTCACTCAGGTCAGAAAAAAGGTTATCTAAATGTTTATTAGTCACTACAAAGCAGAAATCTAGAAATCAGAAATTATATTTGTAGTTTAGTTTAGGACAATACGCTTCCAGCTAGCTTTCTCACAATTTTTGCTCTCTACGTTCACAGTATACTTAGTGTGACTTGATTAAAATCAAAATGTAAAATTGAGTACGTTACACATTTCTGATAAATGCAGAGATAGTACATGGCAGTATATTTGCGCTGTTTAATCTCTAAAACAAAACCTAATTGGACCAGGGTTGCATGAAATCAATATCACTTTCAGCTGTGCACAGGCTGTTCCAGAAGAAATGAATTGTGGGATTGTGGGATGAAAACCAGGCTATGGTCAAAACGTGTCCATCGGATAGATGGAGTGCACTTGGCGTCTGTTGAATCCTTTGGCTGTAAGCAATTTGTTTTCCTTCGCCAACTTTCTCAGCTGACAGGTAGTCACTACCAGAGGAAGACAGAATGTCCAGTAATACCAGCTGGAGTGGGTTTCTCACAAGCGTTAGGTTTGTAACACACTGCTGGATAAGATTAACTGATAAGACCACATTCACTTCTGCTAAAAGACTAGGGACTGACAACAGCGATATGGGATTTTGAAGCAAATGTCATATAGTTCATGCATTTTGCCTTTGAATAGACTGTATTGTAAGTCTGTATTTTGCAAGGACAGGGCAGATGTCTGGGTTCTTGGCGGGGATGGCTGGCACTGATAAGGGACTCGGTAGAGAGTGTTTTCTCAGCTTAGGAGGGTCTCCTGGGGCTGGAATGGAGGGTTAGGGCATTAGGACGCTTGTCCTACAGCAACACCCTCTGCTTGGCCTGCAGCTTCTGCTAGAGGGCTGTCTTCACTCTCCACTCTTTCCTTTTCCTCCTCTTCATCCTCTTCCTGTAAAGCTTTGTGGGACACCTCTATCTGGGAGGCGTCCTGGGGCAGGGTCGCAGAAAGAGCATACTCCTCGCTTACATCTTCTGTGATCGACAGCTCAACCTCAGCTGTGCCATTCAGGATGCTGGGCACCTCATCTTTCTCCATTGCCTCCACAGCTGCCTTTACTTCTTCTTGTCCTGGTGCAAGTTGGGAGTGAACCTCTTTGAAGGACAGGTCTTCAGTTGGGCTGTCAATCGGGGCCAGTTCGATGGAAGCGATAGCACTTGGCGAGCTCTCAGATTGAGCTGCGGCCTCAGCATCTGGTTCCCCATCCCCACTGCGGTTCTTCTTGATGTTGAAGGTGAGAGGGGAGACCTTGAAAGAGGAGCTCTTGGCACTAGGGTTCTTCTGGTGGTTCGGTGTCAGACTCTTCTTGATTTTGTCACGCTTCTCTTGGGACACAATCTTGGTGCTGAACTTGTTCATCTTCTTCTCAATGTTCTGCCTGGAGAAAGCTTTCTTCAGGCTGTCCACTTTCTTCAGACTGGAACGCTTGATCTTCTCAGCTCGAGACTTTTCGACTCTGGTTTCATCTTCGAGATCCAAAACCCTCAAAATTTCATCGTCATCCTCTTCTGGTCCCTGCTCCTCATCCGAGGAGAGGGTGATGGTGTGAAGGCCCTCCTCTTGAGAACGATTGGCATCAATGGCCGGGGTCTCCTCCTCCACTTCAGGTAACGGTGCAGGTTCCTTCACAAAGACACTTGAAGGGATTTCATTTTCCTCCTGCACAACAAAAACAAACAAACAAACAAACAAAAATTTAATCAATTATTCAGTTCTCACAAATTTACAGCATTATTTTCGCTCCACATATGAATGCTCTTAATACACAGCTCTGCCGAGTTTATTGCTGTAAGAATTTGTAGATTACTAAAGCCGTATTATTTCAATAGGCAATGGTTTCCCCACAGAGGTATCCATTAGCTGCCTACAAGATTTATATTTGGTTGTCTAGGCAACTGGACTGTAAGAATGCTATGATGCACAGGGCTGTCGTGTTTGTGGGAAATTTCTTCAATAGTTTCTACATAACATCATACTCTATTAATGCCTTTGAGAAGGTCTTAAGATAATCAATCTTAAGACATCTTTTCAGGTCTTTTAAATCTTAATTTTAGAACAGGTTAAAAGCTTTATGGTGAAGTCTGTAGTTTAGTAGCAAAGTAAATAAATCTGGCGAAGTAATCAGAGTACAGTAACTGGTTTTATGTTGAATTACTTTGTCAGATTATTTAAATTAACCTAAAATCAGAGAAGTCGATGTACTCTGAAACCTCTCTGAAAACCTGTGTATTGGCCAGATCAAAATCACTGAAAAAACTCTTTTTAAAATGTACAACAGGAGACCTTCAGCCAGTAGTATCGAATTGGGAGATAGGTGTATCGTCCCAGCCCTAATATGCAGTGTAGATGTGTAGTGTGGATGCACATTTTTTTAAAAGACACAAGGGGACAAGAACATTTGGTGTGAAAAACATTGTGTGCCGACCCTCTTTTCCCTTCTGGAGACAATCATACAGGCTGAAGAATAGTGAGACGATTTGGGAAGGAAGGCCAGGCATGACCCTACACAGCTCATATCAGAGTTTCCACTGAGTTTTGGAGGACAGCCAGGACAGAAAGAGAGCTGAGAGTGGGGCAATTGGAAAGAGAGAGAAAACAGAAAGCAGGGAAGTCTGCTGTAGGGCTTTGAAAGGGAGTAGGATGAGAGTCAGGAAACATTTGGGGTGGAGTGCAGCAATGGGGACACCTGGACAGAAGCCCTGTTCATCCCCCACCCATCAGAATGTTCCATGGCATGCCAGAAATGCGCAGGAGAGCCTGAGAGCCTCTCTCTTAGTGATAAGACTCTAAATTCTGATACGGATGAGGTCACGTCACACAGGAAACCTCCCAGTTAATCACTTTAACTGCACTGTTTTCGTACTCTGAAATGTAAGCTTACAAAAACGTACATGTGAATGCAGATACCCCCGTATTTAGGCGTACAGTTCAAGTACATATACTTTAAAAGGTCATGAAACACTAAACTACATTTTCTGAGATTTTAACAGAAATGTATGTTGCACATCATAGAAGAGAATGTTACCATACCATTACATTAGTTTTAAAGGGTTAGTTCACTCAAAAATAAATTTCTGTCAGTAATTACTCACCCTCATGCCGTTCCAAAACCTTTATTCATCTTCGGAAACCAAATTAAGATATTTTGATGAAAAAAAAAGTTTTTTTTTTTTTTTTTTTATCGCCAATAGAAAGCAACGTAAATGAATATCTTCATTCAAGGTCCAGAAAAGTACTAAAGACCAACTGAGGAAAAAAGCATTACAATCACGCTGCCAATGGTGATTAAATCTAACGATCGCTTAGCTCGGATCATGTCAAACCGTGCAAATTATTATTATTGTTATACTTTGTTCTCAGATTGTTAATGTTAACAACATCAGCATTGCGTGACTATGTGTATTTAGTGTGTATTAGCGTTACCTGTAGATTTCAATTTCTTAGCCACTCAACAATCTGAAGGCTTTTGACTATGGGTTAATCTCCAGTTGCCATTTATGATTGTCATTTGGACCTTTCTGGATTACAATCCGCCATCAAAAAGTTTATTTATTGCAGCTGCTGTGAGAAAAGGCTATACATGATCCGTCAAATGCCATATAGCCTATCAGGGCAATATAACCGAGCAGAGACTCCTTCCTTTCTGTTTACAGACGTGACGTAATGATGCAAAGACTAACTGCCTCATGCTCGAATTTCCCACAGAAACCCACCAGTACTGATTTTATTTTAAAACATTATTACAAGCTTACCGTTGTGAATCTGGCTAAGGTAAGGAGATAGTTTTGAACACTGTCTGGTTATGCTTTTGCTCAAAAATTGATTTTGGATCATTTTTAACCAAAAAAAGTTATGGAATACTTTTTGTGTGCAAAAAAAAATAAAAAATAACGACTTTATTCAACAATTTCGTTAAAGTCGTTATTTTTGTTTTGTTTTTGCGCACAAAAAGTATTCTCCTCGCTTCATAACATTAATGTTGAACCACTGCAGTCACGTTGACTATTTTAACAATGTCTTTTGTACTTTTCTGGACCTTGAATGACGGTAATTCCGTTGCTTTCAATAAAAAAACTCTTGAATTTCATCAAAAATATCTTAATTTGTGTTCTGAAGATGAACGATGAATCTTACAGGTGTAGAACAACATGAGGGTGTGTAATTAATGACAGAAATTTCATTTTTGGGTGAACTAACCATTTAATTGTAAGAAAAAGCTGGTTAATTTTAAGCTGTTTAAATCAGATGCTATTGTTGTGTTGTCTGTCTCCCTTTTTCTCCCTCCACTCCACAGCTTGCCACGCCCACTTTTGTAGCATTTTTCAAAAATATGAAGTTGAAAAAAAACAAACATTCATTGACATTTATTTAAATGATCAGTATGTCTCTCATTTTCTCCATCAGGTTCCATTTTATTATTTCTGTGAAGCCCCAAACCACATGCACAGAAGTGAGATATCATGCAGCGAAGAATATACCATAAGCTCTCTTCAAAAAGCGAAAAGATGAAGGAATCTTAGTGGACAGAATGTTACGCAAACATTGAATTCAAACAAGCCTTGATTCCTCTTATCTCTGTATACTGCCTGCAAAGGGCCTTAATGTTCACATCTGCTTTTCTAGCATGTTCCCCTCTGAACCCCCTGTTATAACTCTGGCCTCCGAAGCTCTCTGTGTGCGAGGGAATGCGGGTTTGGCCTGTCAAAGTGTAGGGAGAGATTTGACCTAACAGAAAAGAACTAACAAAAAGGATACATAATGACTGACGGTAATCCCTGTGGATATATGCAACATGTTAAATCAGGGGTGAAATACCGCTTTTGGGATTTAGTAGATCTGTCCACCCACAAAAGAGCTTTACTTTGGAAGGCAAATATGGATCAAAGGTATTGGTATGATATTGCTGGCACAGTTTGAGAATGAATCTGGCGGAGTCCCTGCAAACTTTAACACAGAATTTCCATGTTCCATCAGTCTCTCATCGGAGTTGCCACAGCATTAGTAAACTTAGATACTTGGACTTAGAAACATAGTTGTAGAAAACAGTGTGATATAACATTGGCTGTAATCTTATATTTGAAAGCAAAGCGTTGTATAGGTTTTGCATAGTTTCCCTAGTTTCTTTGTGAAAGTATTAGTCTGTTGTGGTACATGTGGTTTTTGGTGAGGTGTAGCTAGTTTTCCATGAAACTCCTGATTATGATGCAAATAGCATGTGCTTAAGCATGAAGAAACAGTTGTAGGGATGCCAAATGATAACATTGTGTAAATCAGAAATAAGAATCATAAGGAAAATGAACTGCTTCACTTTAGCATTTTAGAAGGGGAACCTTTAAACAAAATGAGCTGGAAAATTGAAAGAACAGATAAACACAGTCTTGTATAACAGTGATAATGTCTGATATTTGACGCGCCCGCTTTGCTTTTCAGCTCCAACAGAATATGAATTACACAATAATGAATGCAGTTCATCTATAGCACCAAATTAAAATTGTAACCATAGCAAGATCAGATAAACGTTTTCCTCCTTCAAGGTCATACTTACAAATATTAGTAATACTATGTATAATTTTTAAACCTATTACATGAACTATGTGAGCTTTTATTACATTAACAAACCTGAAAACTTTACCTGGTCCCATTTCACCCTAAAATCAAAAGACTATTTTAGGACCTTTAGAATTGTTGCATTGTGAAATTATGTTCATGTGAACATTGTTATAATAGAATTCATCTTTTTTTTTTTTTTTTTTTTTTTTTTACATAAAGACAGTACAACAAGCAATATCATGACCTAAAAAATCTTTAGATAAATTATATAAAATTAGATGAAATATCTTGGTAACTTTGTTAACATTGGTTAATGTATTAACTAACATGCAATAACAATGAGCAATACATTTGTTACAGCATTTATTAATCTTTGTTAAAGACTTAGTTCACCCAAAAATGAAAATTCTGTCATTAATTACTCACCCTCATGTCATTCCACACCCATAAGACCTTTGTTCATCTTTGGAACACAAATTAAGATACTTTTGATAAAATCTGATGGCTCAGTGAGGCCTCTATTGCCAGCAAGATAATTAACACTTTCAGATGCCCAGAAAGCTACTAAAAACATATTTAAAACAGTTCATGTGACCACAGTGGTTCAACCTTAATATTAAAAAGCGTCGGGAATACTTTTTGTGTGGCAAAAAACAAAATAACGACTTTTCAACAATATCAGTGGTTCGGAGCGCCAAAGTCATATGATTTCAGTAAACGAGGCTTCGTTACGTCATAAGTGTTTCGAAATTTCAATAGTTCACATGACTTTGGCAGTTTGATACACGCTCCGAACCACTACTAAAAACATATTTAAAACAGTTCATGTGACCACAGTGGTTCAACCTTAATATTAAAAAGCGTCGGGAATACTTTTTGTGTGGCAAAAAACAAAATAACGACTTTTCAACAATATCAGTGGTTCGGAGCGCCAAAGTCATATGATTTCAGTAAACGAGGCTTCGTTACGTCATAAGTGTTTCGAAATTTCAATAGTTCACATGACTTTGGCAGTTTGATACACGCTCCGAACCACTGATTCGAAACAAAAGATTCGTAAAGCTTCGAAGCTTCATGAAGCAGTGTTTTGAAATCACCCATCACTAGATATTGTTGAATAAAGTCACTATTTAGTTTTTTTTGGCACACAAAGCGTATTCTTGTCACTTCATAACATTAAGGTTGAACCACTAGTCACATGAACTGTTTTAAATATCTGGGCATCCTAAAGTGTTAATTATCTTGCTGGCAATGCAGGCCTCACTGTGTCATCGGATTTTATCAAAAATATCTTAATTTGTGTTCTGAAGATGAACAAAGGTCTTATGCTGCATTCACATGGGGTGTCGGCGTTAACGCCTCTCATTTACTTTGAATGGGTGACATCATGCGTTGCCGAACTGAATTGTGGGTTCCATCGCTTCACTTGCGTTGCTTGCGGCAGAAGTTGAAGATTTCTCAACTTTTTCGTCAGCCAATCAGATCGCCTTATGCAAACACCATAGAGTAGTCATTAGCCAATTGCGTTCTTGCAACACCGGAAAGTAATGTGATTGGCTGTTATCACTATAACAGTCGCGTCAACACAAGCTTCAGACACGCCCTCTGTCAAGCGTTGACGCTGACGCCCTGTGTGAATGCAGCGGGTGAACGACATGAGGGTGAGTAATTAATTTTCATTTTTGGGTGAACTAACCCTATAATGTTAATATAAATACTGTTGTTCATTGTTTGTTCATGTTAGTTCTTTAACATATATATATAACATTTAACTAAGATTAATAAATACTATAGAAGTATTGTTAATTCTCAGTTCATGTTAACTAAAGTTATCAATATCTTTAACTAATTCGAATAAATAAAAAAATACAATGATGAGACTGAGATTGTTTTGCATTACCGTAGTAATCATGAATCATGAAAGTAATGTCACAGTGCAAAACATCTTTATTAGAAAATATTTTCCAATTTCTTATTTTTATTAATATTGAGAGATTGACCCTTTAAAGCCAAATCTTTTTTCAATCTTTCAATGGCGTGTATTCACTTTCTGTGTTGTTTGGATGCCTCTGACATTGCTCTTTGTTTGTATTTGCATGTTTTCAAGTACTGTCCTCAAGGCTCTTGAGTGGCAATCCATAGCTCAAATTTCTAATTTAAATAGGTAGAGGGAAAATTCACTGAGCCACTGGACTAGCCTGCGTGGCAAGAAGAGTGTCTATCAACAGTCATTAAACTTTTCAGTCTTAACTGTAGATGGTCTCTGAGAATGAGAGTGTTGACATTTTGATCGCTTGCGTAACTTCTGTTTTAAGTGAATGGTTTCTCTTGACTTAACCAGGTTAACCAGGTTCAGGCCTGTCCCTGGAACCACTGTTTGAAATCACTTTAGGTGAACTGGTTATGCTGATGGCAAAAAACACAATGTAACATACGCCCCTCAAATTATCCATTAAATACTATAGAGCTGTTACAAATAAGGGTTAAAGAATTCCTCCTTATGGCCTCCAGAGACACAAGTTCCTGTTGTTTTCTCAGTGGGGAACCAAACAGTTCATTCCATGCATTCTGCCTTGTAGGTATGAGATCTGGAAATGACTTGTAAATGACTACAGCCTCCTCTACATCTACATTGTCTTCATATTCTGGTTGTGTTTGAATCTTTTTGACTCTCTCGAAAAATGTTTGTCACTAAAGAGTGTGATTACCTCATGCTGAGCAGCCTGTCAAATGATACTCTAGGTTTGATTCATTTGCGTACTAAACCGGTCCCTCTTGCCTTGGGCAATGTAGGCACTTGTGATAGCTGAGTTGATATATGTTTTCTCATATATGCACAAGAATATAAGGGGATCTCACAAAAGGGATAATACATTTTCTGTTACAGTTATGGTTATTAAAGGAATCAATTTTTAGAGAGAATGTTTTGGTAAACATTGTGAGTCTGAGTCATTGCATACAATGCATGCTTTGTGCCCGTTCTCTTTGTGCAAGAATAGACTAGATTTTATTTGATGCTTATTTGACCAGATGTGGTTCTAATAAGACACATAAATGCCTGCTTTACTCTTTGCCTGTTATTACTCAATTTTCTCCCAGTCTTAAAGTAATAGTTTACCCATTAATGAAAACTCTATCACCATTTACTCACCCTCATGTTGTTCCAAACACTTTTTACGGTACTTTTATACTTTAAACTTAAACTATGTTAACCTCTGATCTGGGCTGATCTAAAGGCGTAGTCTTAAATGTTTAACGTTTTTTGTTGGCAAATAGGAATGATTTCACATTCATACCGTTTATGAATTTCTTTACAAAACTAAAATGTATACTTTCTTAAAGTGAATTTTCCAAAAAAAAAAAAAAATTTTTTTTTTTTTTAAATAGATGACTTGACTATATGTTAGTTAAGTGTATGTCCACAGATAGAGACCCAGAGACACCTCACCATACCTCTCTTCTCTCATTGCTGTCAGCTTTATCAGAGACGCTATCCAGTTGTTTTCCCAATATTCACTTTACTTTCTAAACACACTTGACATACGTGCCACCTTGAGGCCTACTTATGAAGGATTGGGGGGTAAATATTTGCTCAGGGGTGGGGTGTGGAGAGTAAAGAGAGAGATGAAAGTGGCTGTGTTTGAAGGTGTTGTAGATGGTGGGGAATTATTTTCAAGCTCATGCTATTTTATTTTTCTTTAGCGATGCTGTGGGACCTTCAGCCCCTGTAATTCTCTGAACATTTTTAATGCTTGCATTACCCTTCCTGCTGCCATTAACAACATCTGACAGGAAGCAGCTGTTTAACCTCACGCTCGCCCGTGTTCTCTGCTTTTGCGTCACACTAAAGGCAGGCCTGAACCATATACATTTTCTGTCTCTGTCAAAAAATACACAGAGATTTTTGCAACACACTGAGAGAGAGAGAGAGAGAGAGAGCTCCACATTTTTGTGTGGAGTGTTGAGTGGTACTGAAACTATTTTGAAACTATTTTAAAACTGTTTTTTTGTTGTGTGACCATAGTCCATTACACTGTAAAAAGTTAGTTGGGCTAACTCAAAAAATTTGAGGTAATCAAAAAGTTTTGAGTTTGTAGTACTCATGCATGTTAATTGCTCCTAACTTGAAGTTAGCTAACTCACTTAATACAGCAACTTAAAACATGTAACTTACCTGCTCTTAAACCAAGCAGCACCACTTGTCACCATGATGGTAACTCTCTCAAAACCCACATTAACAGAAACTCTTCTAAATTAGCATAACAAAACATTAATTGCTACTAAATCTCCCTTACCATTAACCTTGCGCACAAAAAAACATTATATAACACTTCATTTTAGCATTTACTCACCCTTTCAAGTGCCATGGGCAAAGCATGCTGGGAAATACAGTAGAAATCCCAGCCCAGTTTCAGTTAAACTTAAATTAGTCTAAATTAAAAGAAATAAGTTCATACAACTCAAAAACAATGAAACAGTTCAATTTATTTTAAATATGTCAGTGCTGTGAAAAGAAAGTTCTAATTTCTCTTAACAGTTAATTTAACTGTACCAATTTGCTTAATTTATGTTTGTCCTACTCAAAACCAATTAAGTATTTTGAATGTTATGGTTTACAGTGTATAATATAGTTTTAAATATCAAATGACTTTTTCCAAGCTTGTTTCCGGCATGGAATAAAAAACAAAAAAGTAAATGGGACTTTTTATCTCATAATTCTGACTTTTTTCCTTGCATTTGTGAGTTTATATCTCACAATTTTTTTTTTTTTTTTTTTTTACTTCTCAGAACTATTTGTGTAATCTCTCAACCGGTGTTTCAACCGTGGAAAAACATAAATAAAACAGCTTGAGAATAATATCTCATGTAGCATTACATTTACCTTTAGATCATTGACCTTGAGTGTTGACTATTGTATCTAAAAATAAATAGCAACTGAATTTAATAGTTTGGGCTCTGTTGTTAATTGTAACTTTTAATATTATAGTAATGTGCAAGAAAGGGCTCCCTGTATATAGTTTACAGTATTCGCTGAGATAGATTTTTTTTTTCTCCTTTTCTCCCCCCTGCTGTAACAAACCGTGACTTCAACACCGAGGTACATACCGAACCATCACATTTGTGTACCATTACACCCTAAATATAAATAATAATAATAAAAATAAGTTGCAATTACCTTTATTTTATTCTGTGGCAGAAAAAGGATTAGAATCATGATGACAATGTATCACATTACTGTTTTTTCTCTTTCTTTCAAATACCATTGGTAAGTCATTTTAGCAAGTTTAGCAAGTGGTCAAAAAAAAGATTTATGAAAAAACTAATCATCAAAAGGTGTTTATTTATACTCTTAGTCTAATATTGTATAATTTAAAATATATTCATCCTTTTAAAGCTAGGTAGTTTAGTTAGTAGCTGTTGGTATACTGTAGCTAACTGCTAAAGGACTGTACTTGAATACTATACATTGTGTAATTTGTACTGTAGCTAGTTTAGCTATAGGTTCAACACTATTTGTGTGCACAAGAAATGTACTGTGTGCATGTTTTTGCGTGTGTAAGAAGTCAAGCGGAATAAAATAGTTTGAGCAGGACGGGGTGGGAGAACTGAGCGGAAGAGGGTTTCCCTTTCTTACAAAATCAGCCCTGGAAAATCTTCATGCAACAATGGCCATGTTTACATGTACACCAACAGTCTGATTATTGTCAGTGATCAGAGAAAGGAATTACATGGATTAAGATGTTTACATGATATGAGCAACCCTCTTCAAACTAAACTAATTATTACAATTATTCATAGAGAAATGTTGTTTTGTAACTTTGATCAGAGTGCGAGAAATGTGATTAAACCCTATGCCTGTATAGTGAGATTTGGTAACACTTTACTATAGGGAACACATATAAACTATTAACTATAACATTTCCCTCCTTAAACTCCTAATTTACTGCTTATTAATAGTAAGGTAGTTGTTAAATTTAGGTATTGGGTTGGATTAAGAATGTAGAATAAGGTCATGCAGAATAAGGCATTAATAAGTGCTTAATAAGTACTAATAAATAACCAATATTCTAGTATGCATGCTAAAAAGCAACAAGTTAAAAGACCCTAAAATAAAGTGTTACCTGAGATTTGATAATATTCTGTATTTATTAGCTCCAACCTAATCCCAGCACTGCTTTAAACACATTATTGTGTATATATATATATATATATATATATATATATATATATATATATATATATATATATATATATATATATATATATATATATATATATTATATTATATGTACATACATATATTATGACGTGTGTAATATATTACATCATATGCTGAAGCTGAATATACCACTTACTGCAGTCAGCGAGTCATTATTGCAAAATAAACCCCAACAGGGTGATCAGGAGCCCTGATGTGATTTATTACTTAACCTCTATTCTGAAAGAGGAGGCTGATGTAAGATCAGTGTGAAAGGGCATGGTTTTATTGCAGTTTCCTTTGTAATTGATGTGTAGTCTGTCTACTGTTTCTGGGCTGGTTCGCCACAGCCTATAGCATATTGTCTACATGAGTTCCCATGGCATTGTGAGTGTGTATGGTCTTCCCTCTGTGCTGGCATTGCTCCCTGTCACGGGACACACACAATAACAGCTTTTGTCTCTTCAATGTGTTTGTGGATGTGTGTGTTTAGATAGGACCAAAGAGCCAGAGCTCTGTCAGTATTCATAACCATAGTGCAAAAGGATGTCTGTTTTTGTAGATAATTACAGTGTCTGTCCAGTTCAGGAAGGCCCAGCGAGGGTTAAAATGTAAATTTCTGTCATATACTGAGAATATACTGTATCACTTGCCTTCATCTGCTCCAGTAATTTAATATTTAGCATATGGCGCTATCACAGGTGTGCTTTTGTGCGTTTTCTTTTCTTTGATTATTTTGTGTATCTTGGTGTATAAATGTTCAGTATGCTTGTTCTCAATTTTGATTTGATTGTCAAATACGGATTTACATGATTTGTTTGCATTTCATTTGATTTTATTGTGACTGTTGAGAAAAGGGAGTGAACTCCTGCAGGCAGTATATTAGACAGCTGTCAGATAACTACAAAACAAGTAGCGTATAAATGTACAGCGTAAAAGCTATACTGAGAAGTTTTGAAAAAAGGTTTTACAATATGTGTCTGTTCATTCTCTGACAAAGGTAATACCTTTGCATTCAATGTAATAGTTACCGCTGGGTAAAAATAAAAGAGTGTTTTTTTCCCCCATTTAATCACAAATATAATCCAGTTCACAAGCAAATTACTCTCATTTTTAGTCTTTTTAGTGAATCAAAAACATACAGATTGACCAGTGTACCCTGATTCCAGAAACAAGTCTGTTCTTTTAATTAATTATTCAAAAAGACAAGTTACGGGTTTGAATTTTTCTTTCATAAATAAATTATTAATCGAAATAAATCTAAATTTTATGGTGGATTTAAGAATGACTCTATTCAATCAAAATTAAATTGAATCAGGAAGTCTGTAATGATAACCTACCCCTAATAGTTGTTACTAGTCCCATGTGCAAAAACATGTCCATTTCCTTTCATGTAACTCATTTCACATGCTCATTCAGTATTTAAACCTGTACAGTGAAATAGACCCTGAGGCCACATTTCCATTAAGGGTGTAAATATTTGCTCGGCTGTTCTTATATTCTGTTACATTCCGATAGAATTTAATTTAATTATTTTGTTTATTTTGGTAATTTAATTATTTCCAACAATATCTCAATGAATCAATATATATTTACATCCCTAATGTCTGTCTATCCTCTCAAAAGAACCAATTTAACTCACCAAATACACTGTTCGCTAAAGTCTGTGATTGACTCTGTTTACCTCCTGCTCAGCAAGGCCAGATTTACAGTACATTCTGTAACAGTTGTTGGTGACCACAACAGTCACACATTCCATATTTGGAAAGTAGATAATGCTTTTTATCTGCTAACCTTTTGATGTTTTGTTGCTAAGGAATGAAATGCCACCCTGTTGTGTCCTCACCAAAAAAAAAAAAAAAAAGTCATTACCACTGTGTTTTCAGCACTACTAGAGACTTTAGGACTTGGTTAATTACTAGTTTATTGTTTTTTCATTTTCTTTTTTTCTTCTCATGTGTATTTGAGTTTCTAAAGCTGGGACAATTTGTCCCAGGAACTTTTCCCCCCCAGACCTATTGCTAGCTGCGTTTCCATAGTGGTCAAAAGTACCGTGAAGATAGTCCGGTGACGTAGGACTGCGTGCGACTTTCTAGTTCCCACTGGATTTTGTCCTCCACATATATATGCTTAATAAAGCCTGAACCTCATCGTCAGTCCATCGGTTGTATTTTTTTAAACTCCATTGTTGATTCGAATAGCAAACATCTCTTACCAGACTTTAAAAAAACGATGGTTGAAATAAAATACTGTGTGGAGTCAACCAATCAAAATGCTGCGTGAACTCGGCACGTTCAGTGCGCAGTGCCCATCCCCGAAAGTTCCAGAACTTTGAAAAAGTACTATCTACCAAGCAGGTACTTTCAGAGGGAATTTTTTTACCCGGAACTTCATTTAGACCCTGGTTCCTGCGGTCAAAACACACCGGGTACCACCCCAAAGTTCCTAGTTCCTGGGTAAAGTTCCTGTGGTGGTAACGCGGCTCAAGTCCTTAGTTAAGATGGCCTACCTGTTTTTGTTCGAGAGAATTTGTAGCTCTAACATAGTCCAACATAGTTTGCTGTTAAACGTATGCAGTATGCCGTGAGAGACGAGATGTGAGTTTGTGTAATTTGCATATACATTTGAAATATCTCCGAGTAGTCATGTTGTAAATCTTAAATTGCAATGAAGCTTTTTTCTCATCTTGTCTCATTTTCATATAACCCCCAGTACACCAACTGTACTGGAACTGGGAACTGTAACAGTAGGTTGAGTTTGGAGAGAGATAATGCCTTTTTGATGGACAATGGAAAACAAACACTCTTGTCTCCTTTCTCTCTGCCTACAGGCCTTCTTGCACTGACACTTTTTCTCCCCCTCCCCCCCTCTCTTTCTCCTCTCTCTGCAGAGGCACAGATAGCCTTATTAGGTGATAGCGAAAGGCTAGTTGTAAAAATATTCCATCTTGCACTTTCCTACTCTAAATTTGGCTTCCAGTATGATGAAAATTGAAGCATTGTGCACTGATAGTAATGAGAACTTGGAGATGTTGTGCAGCTATAACACAACCCAGATGTTAAGTTTTGAGAAACACGGGCACAATTAATTAAATGTGTTCATTGAAAGTTGCATCATGCTCAAAAATTGCAAATGGAATTATGTTTGATTATAACAAAAATAAGCTTGGCTTTACAAGCTCAGTCCTCCTCTTCTCTTTTAAGGCTGTGGTGACCAATGTCTTGATCCATGTCTCATGGAGCTCTAATCAATTGTGGTTACTAGCCTTTTTATTTCATTTTGAAAGTGGGAGAGACTTGCTCCACTGCTGGAATGTGAGCGTTTGAGCCAGAGTTTCTGCTTATGCAAGAACAGCATTCTCTCTCGTGCCTGTAGTCCGCCTAAGGGGGAGCCAAGCACCCCAATCCAAAAGCAGCAGGGGAAGATAAAAGTGAAAAACACAGGCAGAGAGGGTGTGGTGAACACCTGAATGTATCTATGGAGATGAGGAAATAAAACTAAGAATGTTATAAGACAAATAGACTATGTGTTGACTAAGTGTTGACAAAGTTTTCTGACTTCACGCGAAAGTCTTTTTCAGTTTTTGTCATGCTTGTTTAGTATTGGACAATTGTATATAAATGTGAAACATTTGGCAGAAGTGACTTGAAAACGTTCTTTGATTCTCCTGCTGAAGTTCTCTGTTTAATGAGCTGAGGATATTTTCAGTACTGGTCAGATTCTATCATTCCTGAGAAATAAACCCAGGCAACCCCAAGGGACAGCGGAAGGGGGTTTAATGAAGGAACATTAAATAAGACAAGGACTGTCCGAGAATGTTTGTGTGGGTCTGTCAGGCATGTCTGATGGAAATGTAAAAACTTTAGGAAGAGTTTGCCCCCATATCCACCATGGTCCCACCCATGCTAACTATAATGCAGGACAGATCAGGAGTCTACAAGAAAACCCCATGGCTGGATTAAACACATTCCCTTAGACCAGACATGCCTGGACTGCTTTGCAAATGCTTAGAAAATGAAAAAGCAAACCAAATCCCTGCAAGTAACGAGCCTGAAATAATTTAGACAAAGAAGGAAATCTCAACTGTCACAGTCTCCAATTAGATTTCCCTGCAAATAAACAACATAGTTGCCATAGCAACACACTCAAACATTTTTGGCCAGCTTTAACAAACAGCACTCTGTCTGTGACGGAAACTGTAGAAACTATTCTCAGAAAAAGAGTGCACTCACTGTGCAAAGGTTGTGTAAAAGTTGAGGGTTTTCACACTTTCATCGAAGGTAATTTACCTTCCCAACTTTTTAAACACTCCTTCGCACAGAGATGGAATGTTGACTTTCTGAAAATGTGTTTCACTAGGCTCTCTCTCATTCTTTACATCATGTACTTCTGCAGTAACCACATAGTTGGGAAGAGAGAGGGGGAAATGGAAGGACTCTCTCAGCACTCTCTGGCTTTGGAATCACTGAGTCATTCGGTTGATTGCAGGTCTTGCAGTAAACAGCAGCTAGCCAGTGTAGCATAGCACATTTCAGCACGGGTCTTCTGACAACAGGATACACATTACGCTGCACTGTAGCTGATCTCTGGACACACCTTCTATTCAAGGCTATTGTGCTTTAAATAATAGCTTTTGGCTAAGCTTCAAAACAAGCCTCCCCTATTGAGTCTCTTTCTCTCGAGCTCTCCAGCTCTCTCTTAGTTTGGAGCCCATGTTGATTTTCTTTCTGAAATATAGGGATATCTGAAAATCTAGCTGGTTATTCAAGAGGCTAATACTTTGAGTCAAGTACAAGATTCACAAGGACTTACAAGGAGTTACACTTGCAGGTGCTGTAACATCCATAAATAAAGTTGTTTTGACTAGGTTTGACCATCCCAGAAACACTCAACAGTTTGGGTAGTGTTGTCTGAGCTTTTGGCCCCACAGTATTAGCCTTTCTATTCCACCCCACCTCACAATGACCTTAAGCGACATCACACCCTCTCATGCATTGCTTTCATCTTTACACTCTGAACTATGACCCTTCTCTCCTGCTTTAGAAATGGACCCACCCCGAGGGAGGTATGAGATCTGTTAATCAACTATGTGGAAATTTAGTCAAATGACATTTAGATTAATCAGACTCTACTCAGCTGTGTAAGACAGTAATATCCCTTATCGTTAACAGAGTTGGAGACAGTTGAACTTGGTTCAGTGAACACCGACATGCAGCAATGAACCCGTGGACAATGCAATCATTCAGTGTCCTCACCTGAGCACATCAAATACCCCACCACCAACTACCCCCAACACACACTGTACATTTACCTGGAAGATGAGCACTTTGAAGTTGTTCCTCTTGATCAGGTGAGCGTGGTTGGCCTCCAATTTCTTCACTTGGACGGCCTGCTTATCCATCTTGTCCTTGACCTCCTTCATGTGGACACTGACCTTGCGGCTCTTCTCCAGGAGTTTGCTGACCGTGTTGGAGGTGGAAGTGTGACTCTTGGAGAGCTTGGTCATATCGTTCTGGATGCCCCTCACCGCCCCTTCCATCTCGACCTGTCTCATCTCCATCTTATGCTGGTTCTCTTGCACTGTGTCCAGCATGTTCACCAGCTTATCTAGAAGTGTCAGGACAGTGATGGCATTCACTTGGCCTGTGGGTGAAGCTCCATCTCTAGGTAGAGTGCCTGTGGTGCCCCCAGCTCCGGGGCTACTAGGTTCTCCGCTAGAGGCGTTGATATTGCCAGTGCCCAGCTGGGAGAGGCTATGGGTGGGTGAAGACTGAGTGGGGCTGGGGCTTGGCACCACCAGCTCCTGGTTCTCATGCGTGCTGACCATGCTGCTCCTCTCTGCCTGCACTGCATCTTCTCCCATTCTGAGGCTGTTCTTGGTCTCGACAGATAACTTTACTCAGGAAAATGGTTTTGTTCTTTACCTTTCTTCACCTTTAAGTGAGCTGGTCTTGCTGTACCGGTTTCCTCTTCCAGTTGATTCGAGTGCCTCCACGTTCTTACAGTTTTAATTCCTGTTTACAGTCTTTTCAACTTTTCAGCTTCCAGGTTCAACGTTCCCACCCCTTTTTGAAGATAACCACACTCTTACTCTTTTTCTCTCTCTCTCTCTCTCTCTCTCTCTGTCTCTCCCTCCCTCTCTGGTGCGATTGGAAGAGCCGTGTAGAGGCTTCCCCACAGCTTAAAAAGCCCATCCACACCCTATGGGGGCGTAGCTTGGTTTCCATGGCACCTAGCCCGGCCCATTGGTGAGGGAGTTATGTGTTTGCATGTGTCAAGTGCGAGTATGTGGGTGTGTACTGTGGAACATGAGCAACTCTCTCCACATGCAGTACCTCCCCCTAACTCTCTCTCTCTCTCTGGCTCTCTAGGTTTAGTTTTGTTTATATTGAAGACAGCAATAGTATATTAAAAGTCATGTTTGAAGAATGAGCTCATCTGTGCCAGAGAAATAAAGAGGGAGAGTGAAAGATAGAGAGAGGAAGATGGAACAAAGGTGTGTGTTTTTCCCCTTGAGTAAAGATTTGCTAAGCAACATTTTGGAGAATTTTTGTGTGCATAGATGTGCACAAGAATGTATGTATATTTTTGGCCGTATTTATTTTGTAAGAGTCTTTTCTTACAGTTGATGTCATTCTAAGTTTATTCTGGAAAGAATGTCACACAAACAGTTCTCAAGCCGTTTGAGTGGAGTCATTTTTCCTGCCTGCAGCTGTAGCAGGAGCATGATGAAACTGAACATCAGAAGTGGAAAATTTTGCATTTACATTTCACTATGCAGGGAAATATAGTGAATAATAAAAACACTGTCAGCATGAAACCAAATGTTAAAAATTGTGGTAAAACAGTAAAATTGTAAAAAAAAAAACAAAAAAAAAAAACTTGTCATTTTCTTGGGTGTTTGCCTCTTATACACACAAACACAATGTCTTAATTGCTCCCGTTTCCTCCTTTCTGCATTGTTATACATGCCTCCATTATGTCATCTTCCCTCCTTTTTCCTTTGCAGGGTAATGGCTGTGGAAACACAGAGTTCTGAGAGAGGAAAAGAGTCCATTCATGTTCCCCTTGACCTCTGATCTGTACTCTGAGGATACTTTACATGCTCAGATAGATTACATAACACATTATCATTGCATACAAGTACATGAATTTTGGCACAATTCCATATTGGGTTTTCTAAATGCAAAGCAGTTGACTGGCAAGTGTGTGCTTGTTTATTATTGGGCTAGTTCAGTAGTAAATAACATGGTAATTTAGAACCTTTCATTAACTAGAAAATAGCAGTTTAACATGCATCGCATTGACAACGAAAGAGAAATTAAGAGACAGAATGAGAGAGAGGGTGAGAGAAATGCACCTGGTAAGTTCTTCTGCCTGTTAGGATTACGTTTAAAAGGGTGGGGTTTCTTGCCTTATCGACTTTCATCTCCATTGTTTTCATTCCGGGGAACTCGTATCCTGATCTCTTTGTTTTTCATGTGAATTATCTCTAAAGGCTTGAATGTACATGGCTCAGATTGCATATCATTTAGAAATGACTCGTCGCCCCCTGGAGAAAACATTATGTAATTGCAACATCAGAGCACAAGTGCAGCACACAAACAATCCACTGCTGTTTCTTTGGAAAGTCTTACAGTGAAATGACACAAGGGCAGTGTATGGCAGTTAATATACCACAACATCCCCTTTACACAGTGGGAGTCAAAGAGTATTAATGTGTTCTTGAAGCATTTAGGAAGATACTTTGAAATTAACCCTCATAAAAAGCAACCCTCAACCCAAAACAAAATGTCAAATTGTGATATAATTTAATAATGTGACATTGTGGAAAATCTGGGAGGTGAGGAAGTGAAACACAAAAGTTACCCAGCTTGTGTGTGGAGAGTCGAGGCTAGTGTTATAGTATATCACCAGTAGGAGTCAGTAGTGGCATTAACCAAATAACCCATAAACAACTTCATATTTAAGAAATGTTCCAAGTTCAGTAACTATATCGAAAGTTTATTATTTTTTGAAAGCATCAAAACTTGGCTGAGAATGATGCTAGAAATGTGTCCAGAAAGGTTGGCCACATATTGTTGTGGCCACAACTGAACTTGTGGAAACATGGTAATATGTTGTACCCATGAGATGGAGATGATTAATAAAATACCATTTTATTTTGAATAAAAATTGCCAGTGTGGCATTAATACATAGCTGTATTACAACTCTCTTAACGTTCTGTATTGAAACATGTTCGCTGATCAATGTTTACATGCGAGTAAAAGCCTAGATTACATCTGTTCGTCATAACAAGTGATCGATTATCTTCAGAAAAGTTGGTCTAAACCGCTCAATTCATATGGATTCGTTTTCTGATTTCTTTATGAAGTTAGTAGCACTTTATTTTACAGTCCTGTTATGTACTTATGATAGTAATTGTAATAATAACTAGGTACTAACCCTGAACCTACCCCTAAACCTAACCTTATGTACTTACCTTATATTACCCAGTACTTTCTTAGGTTAGTAAACTGTAAGTACATGTAAGTGCACGTACTGTAAAATAAAGTGCAACCATGAAGTTTTTGAAGCGTCAAAGTGGAAGTTGCAAAGGCAGTCAATGGAAGGAAATCTGACAGCATTCTGTCATCAAAAATATCTTAATTTGTCTTCCGAAGAAGAACGAAAGTCTTACATGTGTGGAACGACATGAAGGTGAGTAATTAATGACAGAATTTTCATTTTGGGGTGAACTAACCCTTTAACAATACGGTGACAGGATATTAAAATTCCATTATCATATTTTATATATTTAAATACAGTGCCTCTTCAAACCTTTTGACTCCTGACTTAATTATTTTATCATTATTTCTCTCTCTTTTGAACAAGCTCTGTGTCAAAAGTCAATCTCTGTTTTATTGATTTATCATAAAATTAAAAATGCTCTGTTTGCCTTGGATTCATTCATTATTAATAACTTTCTTTTCTCTCTTTTACCTTTTCTCTCTCTTTCTGACCTTGACCCCTGTGATCCCTTCTTTACACTTTTCCTTTCTCGAAGACCAAACCCTTCTCCTCCCCTTGTCTCATACTATCCCCAGAAGCAGTGGATCTCCCTGCTGGCTCTGTCTGCTGAGCGTCTGCTGTACTTGTTATTGAGATTCCCTGCTGACAGCCCGGCTCTGGAAAACCTATGGAGAGGGAGGGATGCTGGTGTACCTGGCACTACTATGTGGGAGGAAGGTAGGAATCAGTACTTACAGCATGTCATGAAAATAATTTATTACCTTACAACCTCAAACGCACATCATTCCACAGCCACACACAGCCCTGGTGTAGATTATTCATAACTGTGAGAGAAAATTACCTGTGGTAGCCAGGCTTATTTATAAGGCTTCACATTCCTTCACTGATATAACTTTGCACAGTATATGAGACTCTTGGCAGTCTTTCTTTTGTGCTTTGATGAGAATAGGCTATAGAAGCCTGATAAAGCCACACTTAGAATTGTCTGAATGTCAAATATCAAACAAAGTGCCCCTTATTTTAAAGATAGCACAAGCACACTTATCAAGCAAACCATTTCATATTTCAAGTTTGTTAGGTTTTGAATGATAAAGCAAAGTGAGTGTCATTGAAATGTGTTCAAAACTAATGTCACAATGAATGCCATTTTTAAAAAAAACCTTTTAAACCAATTTAAAATTATGTATTAAAAGTATATACTGAATATCTAAACTGACCAATCAGAATAGGTGATACAGGTGATATTGGTTTAGGTGATTTTGTTTCATGTTTATCAAAATAAAACTGATAAAGAATATAGACCCACTTTATTAGTATTTAGATAGAATTGGCTTTATTCTTGTCACTGTATCAAGCAGTACATAAAATAGTGAGTGAAAAGTGTTTCTGTTGCTACATGTAAAGCTCTGAAATGTCTATGTATTTGACAAAAATTGCATATAATCCACTTTATCTGTGACAGAGTATGCAAACACTGCGCAAGCGTCACTAGGGGACGCAGAAATTGTCAGACTTCTCCATTTTCAACTCCTGCCCGACTGCAAGCGGCAAATCTCACTGATCGGTCACCATGAAATCTAAATTTATATTTCTAATAATAATAAATTAATCCGTGCACATCTTTTTTATTTTATTTTATTTTTTTATTTAATTCATGTACCCTTATCTTTAATCAAAATAACTTCCCCTCCCACAGTGACATCTTTACTCCTCTCTGGTGACTTGTTTTTCAGTGTGAGTGACATATATCTGAGTTAAACAGATTCTTGAACAAGAAAAAATGTAGGACAGGACTTGATTTTGACTAGCAGTGCTCTTTGGGCATAGCTAATGGGGATCCAATAAAATAAACAAATAAACAAATTTTGTCCATCGGGAATTGTTGGATTGCTGGATCGTTGTTCTTTGCCCGTCACTCACATAAGATTGCAGCAATGGCAAATGACAACGATCCAATCAATTCTAGGTGGACAATATCAACACACCTATATTTTTTCCTTGTTCCAGAAGTCGTTCCACTTGAATATATGTGTAACGAAGCGGGACTGAGGCAGAGATCCATTTGCAAGCTTTTATTCAAAGTGAGCATAGTCGTACAGGCTGGGTCGATCAGGGGCAAACAGGAACAGCAAGGAACAGGCAGAGTCGTAGTCAGAGTACAGGCAGTAGATCGAGGCAGGCGGATATCATTCACAGAACAGTATACAAGGCAAGAGTCAGGACAGGCAGCAACGGGTCAATAAACAGGAACAGGCAAGATCAAACACTGGCAGACAGGAAACAAGGAAACGCTCAGAAATGACACACTGGGTAATCAAGACTTCGCGGTGAGGTGGTGTGTGTGTGAGTCCTTTATAGTCCAGGTAATGCGTATCAGCTGGGTGTGGTGATTAGTGTGGAGTGTGCATGACTGTATGTGGCAACAGGTGATTGGTGGAGTGAGTGCATGTGATTGACAGGGAGGATTATGGGAAATGGGAGTCCGGAGTGAACAGGAACAGACTGTGATCGTGACATAACGCCCCCCTCCCGGAAGGCGCGTCCTCGCGACGTAAAGGAACAGCTAGGGAGGCGGGGGTGGGTGCATTGGAGATCTAACAGCAGCCGGGAACGGGATCTCCAATGCAGCCCCAGGGACTCAGGCAGCCACGGTGGGTCAGGTGGCTCGGGCGGCCACGGCAGGTCGGGTGGTTCAGGCAACCACGGCAGGTCAGGCGGCTCGGGCAGCCACGGCAGGTCAGGCGGCTTGGACGGCCACGGCAGGTCAGGCGGCTTGGACAGCCACGGCAGGTCAGGCGGCTTGGGCAGCCACGGCAGGTCAGAGTCCATGGGTGACCCCAGCGGGTCAGAGTCCATACATGGCCCTAGTGGCCTACAGTACATGAATGGCCATGACAGGGGTTGCTCCGGGACTGCAGCGGGCTCGGGCTGCTCCGGGACTGCAGCGGGCTCGGGCTGCTCCGGGACTGCAGCGGGCTGGTAGACTGCTCCAACGTCAATAGAGCTCGAGTTCCTCAACGCACGCAGGACAGCCAAGACATAAAAAGTGAGCACAGCCCTCTGGGCCAAGACAGGACAGACCAGGAGAGCAGGCTGTGCTGGAGCGGACTCACTGGCTGGAGCGGACTCACTGGCTGGAGCGGGTTCTGGAGCGGACTCAATGGCTGGAACAACGCCCGCATCCTTGAGCACCGCAGGGGCGGCCATCTTGCCCGTGGGCACTGGCAAGGCAGCCATCTTGTCCATCGCGTCCAGGGCGCTTGAGTTCATAGCAACCGGCAAACTTGAGAGCGTTGCAAGAGTTGAACTTGAGAGCGTAGAAACTGACGAACTTGAGAGCGTAGAAACTGACGAACTTGAGAGCGTAGCGGCCGGCTGGCTGGGGTGCGAAGCGTCCGGCTGGCTTGGGTGCGAAGCGGCCGGCAGAGGCTTGGGAATGCCAGCGGCTCGTGCTGAAGTCAGCGGAGGATCAGCCACACTGGAACGTAATCATCTCCGCTTTCTGACTGATTTAGAGACGTGATGTGGCTCTGGGCGATCAGCGGCGACGTGACACTGCTCTGGGAGATCTGTGGTGACGTGACTTGGTGTTGTTGTGACCGCCATCTTGTGAAAGTTCTTTGGCGTGGCGGCCATTACATGATTCGGCGAAGTGTCGCAATTCTCCGCGACCCCCACCGTAAACGAAGAGCCAACAGTCAGTAATGCATAATCCAAAAAACAAGTAAGTGAGGAACGTGGTCCCTCTTGTCTCAGTTTATTCTGGAGGGGTTGATTTACGCCGTCACAAAAGAAGTCAATAAGAGCACAGTCAGGCCAGTCTGCATAATGGGCAATATCCAGAAACTTCTGAATGTGGTCCTCCAGAGTACTATTACCTTGACGAAGGTGGATGAGACAGATAGCTGGGTCCATGCTGATGCTGAATGTGACGGAAACACTCACGGTAGCTGCTGGATCTTGGTGTGGTCGAAGTCTTCTGTAACGAAGCGGGACTGAGGCAGAGATCCATTTGCAAGCTTTTATTCAAAGTGAGCATAGTCGTACAGGCTGGGTCGATCAGGGGCAAACAGGAACAGCAAGGAACAGGCAGAGTCGTAGTCAGAGTACAGGCAGTAGATCGAGGCAGGCAGATATCATTCACAGAACAGTATACAAGGCAAGAGTCAGGACAGGCAGCAACGGGTCAATAAACAGGAACAGGCAAGATCAAACACTGGCAGACAGGAAACAAGGAAACGCTCAGAAATGACACACTGGGTAATCAAGACTTCGCGGTGAGGTGGTGTGTGTGTGAGTCCTTTATAGTCCAGGTAATGCGTATCAGCTGGGTGTGGTGATTAGTGTGGAGCGTTTTTATCCTGTCTGCCTGCTTGTTATCGTTCCTGCCTGTTTCTTGTTTTTGACCCGTTGCTGCCTGTCCTGATCTTTGCCTGTCCCTTGACTACGACTCTGCCTGTTCCTTACTGTTCCTGTTTGTTCCTGTTTTGACCCTGCCTGTACGACCACTCTCACTTGTAAATAAATGCTGCACTTGGATCTCCCGCCTGAGTCTCCATTCATTACAATATGTCACAATAAGGCAGAAAAGACTGTCGCAACTTCTGTTACATGCTGACTTCAAATTCAGCTGCAGCCGAAATTGAAAATGCTCTGAAATGTCTATGTATTTGAAAAATATTGTCAAATACATAGACATTTCTATACACAAATACACAGAAATTGTCTTTATTCGCATAAATAACCTATCATTGTCCAGAATTAGCCATGTAGCCAAAATATCGGAGAGATCCAGTTTATTAAAGGATCTCAAATGAAGCGAGATTGAACTACTAAGTATTTAAAATAGGCCAGTGGAACGAAAAAAAAAAAATAGTGTGGAAGCGCTGCGAGATTTGTCCAATTCACTACTACATTTCATGTTTATGTTGGTGATTGGAGAGAATGTGTTATTAATTATCGAGACTATTTTAAGATATCAGAGAGATATCATACTCGTATGGGAGCATAATTACCAGCGAATATATAAAAATCAAACTAGCTGTAATCTATTATTAGTTTGACCAATGCTGATTTACATATCAGCGTCCTAGAAAATAAGTAGCGTTCTAATATGATTCCCCATTCTGCCAAATTGTCAATGAGCACCCATGCCCACAGTGAAATCTGATTGGTCAACAATCTACATTGTGATAAAAATTTTAGCATGTTCTGATTGCCTGACTTGTGCAAAAACACTTTCTCTTTCAATGAACAAACAATTTTTCAAAACAATCGTTCAGATGATAAACGAATGAAAAGGAAGCACAAAAAAATAAACATACAGTACAAAAGAGTAAATACAAACAAGAGTTTGTTGTTAGTCGCCAACAGCACAGCAGCTCCAGACAATCAATGACACTCAAACCCAGTGTTACTCACGTGTGAAGCGGAATCAAAGCAGTCTGTTTTAAGGTCATCCCGCTTAGCTCTCTCCAGCGCTAGAAAGCTTTTCTAATATTAACGCGGGTCCTAAAGCGCTTGCCCAGTCATAACCCTTCATTCCAGTGATATTCTTTTGTATTGTCTCTAGAGCTTAGATCGGGCCCAACAAATCAAGCCCGACCCTACCCGAGCCCGAGCACGTTGTGTCCGAGCCCGGCCCGGCCCGACACGTCCACTGTAATTATGAGCCCGAGCCCGATTTAAACCCGACCATTTTTAATATGTGGGCCGTTATAACCAGGGGCGGCGCCAGATTATTTTTTTTTTTTAACGCAGGTGCTGCTGTGCTAGATCATAGGCTACAGGGGGGAGCTGCGCAGTTATATAAATTATATAAATACTATTAATAAATGAGCAAAAATTGGCCACTCAATATTAAATATTAAATTAGTTTAATTATAATAAAGTTTTAATTTTATTAAATTGAACAAGCTCAACATTCAGCATTCAATCAAATATTCTTAAAGATTAATTATTATTAATAATGTTACTTCAACCTATTGTTATTTTAACATAATATGTGTGTGAGCAACAAGCAAGATGTGCATTTGTATATTCGGTGACAGCGTGTTACGAGTTTCAAATGGTGTAAGTGTGTCCGTGGCGCGCCGGCGCCTCCATGTCAATATTATATTGTCTGCTATATTGCTTTTTATGTATTAAATCCAGGTAATTGGATGATGAAAAATGTATTAAAATTAAGATACAATTAATACTAAACGAAATTCACTTTAAAGAAAATCTTTCTTCAAAACAAAACTTAACAAACTTGAAACTAAATGTGCTTATTTAATGGCTAAAACACGTAGGCTATAGCTAGACTCTCTTTTTGTACAAATTGCAGCACATTCATTTAATTCTGAATTTTGCATATGTAAGTTGAAAAGCATTTGTGCATAGTAAAACATATCTGTAACATTTATCAAGTTCATAATTGTGCGTGCATTTATTAATTATTATCTTAATGAATAATACGACAAGGAAGAAGCATGTAAACTGCGTTGTTTGTTTATTAAAACTAGTTTAAAATGTTTCCATACCTCCGATTTTCCTCCAGACTTGCTCAAAGTTAATTCTCCTGTTTTAATTTTTTTCTTTGGTTCTTCAAGCTCCATGTTGTACTTAAGCCTCGTTTCGGCTCCGACAAGGTTTTGTACCGTCTTCTGAGGGGTGTCAACTCACACCAGAAGCATTTCAGAAGCGAAGCGGCTGGATTCGCGAGACCACTAGATTTGCCTGGCAAACATTGTTTTCATTAATTTTTTCATGTTTTTAATGGCTAAATGGTTATATTTTGTCCGGTTTGATTGTGTTTATTGCTATGCCATACTTTATTTTGCTAGTTAACACACAACAAAAACCAAGAAATTTCAAGTTCGAATCTCTTGTCGTCAGTTTCTGGCATCGTATTAATATGAAATATGAGCGGGAGTTATTTTGACTTTATTTTGTATTTCAGCTGCGCGTCTTGGACGCGGCGTCCGTCAAAAATAGGCGAGGCGCCTATCTTTAGCGAAGCGGCGCGGTGAGCCGCTTCTGGGACGCTTCTCAAACGCACCGCGGCGCGGCTGGTGTAAACACGAGCATTGACTAGAGTGGCCGCGTATCGTTCTGTCTCCTCGACCCTCATACGCCCCCCTAATGCTCCAAAATCGCATACTTCCCTTTTATTTGGTAGGTGAAAAACAGTATGTGACAAAATAAGTATGTTAGAATTCACAGTAGTGAAAAAAAGTACCTGGATGACCTACTATTTTCGGCTAGATTCTGAACGATGGACACTTTACTATCCAATGAGGCCACATTTGTAAATTTGTTTTTGATTTGAAAAACATCGGAATGAATGATTTTTGGGTGCATCAGCGAAAAAACAAATCCAATACGTCCATATAAATGTTTTGCATTTTACGCAAGTAGATTAAAACAGTGGCCAGTAGCACACCTACTATATGTGAGTTCAAATGCTGTGCTGTGCAAATGGGGTATGTGAATAATGGCTGTAAAAGTAACCACAATTCTTAGCGAATAATCAGAATAATAAAATTGCATGTAAACGGGAGTGAAGAGTTTTGCTCTTCTTGTGTAACTATCTTACTGTGATCACATTGGTGCACACTGCCATCGTGTGGCCATTGATCATAATGGAAACGAGAGACAGGAATCATAAAACTCTTGTTCTCTTTCATGCATTATTCGTAGTTTTATTTATCTATGCTTGCTCACACACATACACACTCACGCCATCCTGTCTCCCAAGGACTGCTGGATTTGTTCCACAAGTTATCTTAGGTCACAGAGGGCATTGGTAACAGTACAACACACACACACACACACACACACACACTACTTGTTGGCGGTGATTGTATTTGACAGCTCAGAGGCGTAGGAGAGAGCCGGACTGAGGTTGTGACAGCCTCTCTGCTGTCGGATCTTGTGGCAGCATTGATTGCTGGGTAATGGGTGCGGCTCACAGCCATCGACCGGCTGCTGGGCTTCATCCGCCTACAACTCCCTTTGGGCCGAAGGAGGCAGACAGACAGACTTTCCTTTCCTGCTCATGTCAGATTGTGCTAAGAGAAACAAGGTGACGAGAAAGGATGCATCTCAGTCCTGTAGCTAATCAACAGAGTTCTGGGTACTTCTAAATCTGTGATAATATTGATATTTTTCACAAGTAACAAGACCTTCAAACTTGGAAGGTTAAGCAAATTAGCAGGAAGAAATGTTGCAGGAAGGTTAAGGACAATTTAGGAAAACAGTTTTGCTGAAGAGATTGTAAGACCTTGTTATTTAGTAGTTTTATACTTTATAATTACATTTATACTCCAGGTTTTACTCTTACACAAATTAAGGCCTTAAAAAGGTTTTAATTTTTTATTTATTTATTTTTTGCTGTGGAATCAGAAGTAACAGTAAACGTTATTGGCCCAGTTTCACAGACATGGCTTAGCCTAAGCCAGGAATAAGCCTTAGTTCATTTAGGGCATTTAAGTAGCTTTTATAAACTTTCAGTAGAAAAAAACATTACTGGTGTGCATCTTGAGACAAAACAATGACCGTTTTGTCAGTAATGTCAGTACAAGTTGCTTTTAGTTAAAACAGCTCAAACATGCATTTTAGTCTAGGACTAGCTTAAGCCTTGTCTGTGAAACCGGGGATTTATGTTATAGTGCTTGGGAATTAGCCATTTTTATTCATATATTTTGTAAAATGAATTAAAAAATAATGGATATCTGTTGGAAGTTGTATTTTCAAACTCTGAAGTGTTGCTAATACAACTCATTGTGTTTCTCCCTAGACATTTACATTTAGAGAATGTATTGCATTCCCATTCAATTTATTTCTTAAATTTGATTTTCTTGGTCTTAAAAAGGCCTTAAAAGTTTTAAATTTACCTTCATAAAGCCTGCAGAAACCCTGTACTGTATCCATGAAAATAAATTGATTAGGATTTTGTCTTGTTTTCCAATAAAAATATCAAAACATTCTTAAAACAACATAAATTTACTTAAAATGCAAAATTGCATAAGAAATTATTTTCAGAGACTGTCTTCTTCTCCCATAATTGGCCAAATGTTTTGGCAGAATTGGCAAAAAGTTTTAAACAGTGAGTTAAAGGCACTTGTTACTGGACAGAGAAAAAAATACTGTACTTCTGCTGCACCAATATTAAAATTATGGCCGATGCAGATAAGCCAGTAATAATTTATTATGATAAATGGGCAATATTTAAATTCTATACTATATAATGTTGAAAAAAAAAGTTGAAGATTAAATTATTTGTGTTTTACAGATCAACTTTAAGTGACTTATAGATAATGGCAAAGGTATTCTAAATGTAAAAAAAATATTCTAAATGAAAATGCACAATTAAATATTCAATACCAGCTGATAACCAATATGGTGCCGGTATATTGTGCATTCTCTAAAAATACCAAGAAAATGATTTTTGGTAACACTTTACAGTAAGTTCTCATTTGTTAACATTAGTTAATGCATTAACTAACATAAACTAACAATGAGTAATATATTGTACAGACTTTATTAACCTTAATTAATGTTGTTTAATAAAAATGCAATCACAGTGCATTAAATTTGTCACTTTTTGAGGGTGAGCAAAAACACTCTGTTTTTGTGTGTCCCTTTAAATGCAAATGAGCTGCTGCTGCTGCTCCTATGAAGAGGGCGGAGTTTCAGTAGCTTGCGTTAGCAGCGCCGATTACCTCACACAGACTCTCTTAAAATGTCAGAAACTGTTTAGCCTTTTATGTTCAAACCAGAGTCGGACAATGATGGAGAGACTCAAGAAGAAGTGATGACATGTAGAATGCAACAGGACATTTCTGAATGGTTAATTGATGAATTTATGTAGCTGATGTGGAGTTAACTATCTTAATGTCATTGATTAGCATATTCTGTCATAATAATCTATAAATTGTTCATGTGGGAACTGTTGTAAGATGCCTACAGAGCCAGAGAGTATATGCTGCATGAAGATAGAACAGGTATAGTTTAGTTTAATTGGTTATAACTTATGTTGTCATCTTGCTTTTATGACATGCTATTGCATTTGTGTTACGTACTGTATTGCAATAACATGGCCTCACCCCCTTTGTTGCGTGTTCTCAGGGGCAGAGTTTATGTAAATTTTAGGGTTAGTGTTGTCATCAACCCAGGAAGAAGCTTGTTGTAGTCCCTACCAGCTGTTTGTTGTAGTCCTAAAAAAGCAATTTCTTTAAAAGAAAATATCTCCCTTTGCTTTGAACTTTGAGCGTTGTAACTTTGCAGATGTTGTTTATGCTCAAACGCCAACATTACACACTAACTAAAGTTAAAAAAAAGTGAAATCATAATCAACCACTCCTTTAACTAATGTACTTAACTAACATTACCAAATGAAACCTTATTGTACTTGATTTTTTTTGCATTGTGGAGGTCAGTCATACACGATGCATCAAATCACATGATATAAATTATTTATTTACATTACAGCGAATAAAAACGAAGAAAAAGAACATCACAAGTATGTTAACCTATTGGAAATATATAATACATAATCAAAGAGACCCTTGGTGGGCTCATTTTTTTCGATGGTGTCATAGACAACAAATACAAGGCAACATGTGGCACACTACTCCAGTCATCCATCCGTCATCCATTCATCCATCCGTCCATGCGCACTCCTCTTTTCCAGACTGTTGCAACCCCAGGGAAGGGGTGTTTTTGGCTGTACGCTCTGACGAAGCTGACTGCCTGTTCTCTTTCCCACTTAGCCTGCAGGCCCGTCCCATGAGGCCCATCCCCTGTTTGCGTCCCATGGGAATCAAGAGACGAGAAGTTTTGCACAATGCCAGGAGTCCCGCCTCAGTTCTTACACACCTGTCTGGAGGGGTGTGTGTGTTCCCACAATTCCCTGGGGCCTTTCTCTGCTGTCTTTAGCACATGTCACTGTAAGTTTAAGGGTTCGTCAGATGAGTCTGGTGGAGGCCCGCAGGGTGTTTTCGGAGTTGAAGTGTGGAACGTTTTGTTTCTGCCGTGCTATCCGATTCCCACGTGGACACCTTCTGTAAACACACAAAAAAGAAAGTTTTATAATCCAAACCATCTTCCCAAACTTGTAATAAGAAGCGCATATATATACAGTGGGTACGGAAAGTATTCAGACCCCCGTAAATTTTTCACTCTTTGTTATATTGCAGCCATTTGCTAAAATCATTTAAGTTAATTTTTTTTCCTCATTAATGTACACACAGCACCCCATATTGACAGAAAAACACAGAATTGTTGACATTTTTGCAGATTTATTAAAAAAGAAAAACTGAAATATCACATGGTCCTAAGTATTCAGACCCTTTGCTGTGACACTCATATATTTAACTCAGGTGCTGTCTATTTCTTCTGATCATCCTTGTGATTGTTCTACACCTTCGTTTGAGTCCAGCTGTGTTTGATTATACTGATTGGACTTGATTAAAAAAGCCACACACCTGTCTATATAAGACCTTACAGCTCACAGTGCATGTCAGAGCAAATGAGAATCATGAGGTCAAAGGAACTGCCTGAAGAGCTCAGAGACAGAATTGTGGCAAGGCACAGATCTGGCCAAGGTTACAATAAAAGATTCTGCTGCACTTAAGGTTCCTAAGAGCACAGTGGCCTCCATAATCCTTAAATGGAAGACGTTTGGGACGACCAGAACCCTTCCTAGAGCTGGCCGTCCGGCCAAACTGAGCTATCGGGGGAGAAGAGCCTTGGTGAGAACCCAAAGATCACTGTGGCTGAGCTCCAGAGATGCCGTCGGGAGATGGGAGAAAGTTGTAGAACCAGTCGGGGCTTTATGGCAGAGTGGCCCGACGGAAGCCTCTCCTCAGTGCAAGACACATGAAAGCCCGCATGGAGTTTTCTAAGAGGGTGAGAAATAAGATTCTCTGGTCTGATGAGACCAAGATAGAACTTTTTGGCCTTAATTCTAAGCGGTATGTGTGGAGAAAACCAGCCACTGCTCATCACCTGTCCAATACAGTCCCAACAGTGAAGCATGGTGGTGGCAGCATCATGCTGTGGGGGTGTTTTCAGCTGCAGGGACAGGACGACTGGTTGCAATCGAGGGAAAGATGAATGTGGCCAAGTACAGGGATATCCTGGACGAAAACCTTCTCCAGAGTGCTCAGGACCTCAGACTGGGCCGAAGGTTTACCTTCCAACAAGACAATGACCCTAAGCACACAGCTAAAATAACGAAGGAGTGGCTTCACAACAACTCTGTGACTGTTTTTGAATGGCCCAGCCAGAGCCCTGACTTAAACCCAATTGAGCATCACTAGAGAGACCTAAAAATGGCTGTCCACCAACATTTACCATCCAACCTGACAGAACTGGAGAGGATCTGCAAGGAGGAATGGCAGAGGATCCCCAAATCCAGGTGTGAAAAACTTGTTGCATCTTTCCCAAAAAGACTCATGGCTGTATTAGATCAAAAGGGTGTTTCTACTAAATACTGAGCAAAGGGTCTGAATACTTAGGACCATGTGACATTTCAGTTTTTCTTTTTTAATAAATCTGCAAAAATGTCAACAATTCTGTGTTTTTCTGTCAATATGGGGTGCTGTGTGTACACTGAGAAAAAAAAATGAACTTAAATGAGTGAAAAATTTAAGGGGGTCTGAATACTTTCCGTACCCACTGTATGTATATATATATATATATATATATATATGAGGAACTACATTTTAATTAATGCAGTTTCATGGCTGCTAAGAAATATGTATGGCCATTCATTTTCTCAATTCCGCTGCCATTGATTAGTGTGGCAAAAAGTTAATTTAAGGCTGTGAATGTAATGCTTTAAGACTTGGTAGTTTATTAGTTTCCTAAACCCGTACAGCCAGTGAGTTAAAGGTTCTCTTCACTGTGTAAAACTTAATGTTTGCGAGCGAGTGGATGGAACTAATTAAAACAGGAACAGCTTTGGTCTGGTCAGGAATCAGTGTCCCCCGCGTACCCTGCTGCCTCCGAGCCGATTTAAGAGCCAGGGGCGCACTCTGCCCTATGCAAAACATGACATTTAATAAAGCGACGAGGAAAATATAATAAAGATTCCCTGTGGTGGAAGGTTTCCCCTGCCGAGCTGCTAGGGTAGAGAGAGAAGCTGTTAATGAGACAATTTAAACCACAGCAAGTGCCTGTCTGTCGGTATCTGATCTCCATTCGTCTCTCACTCTCCGCCTCCCCTTTTCTGAGCATTTTATACATTATGATTAGAGCTGTTAATTTAATGCATAAACATAGAACAATTAATTATACAAAAACAACCTGTTGAAAAATTAACACGTTTAATCATGCCCACTGACCTGAATGTAAGTTCTATAACAAGCAGTGTTAGGGGTAAATCATTGCAAGTAATGCAAGTTATGTAATCAGATTACATAATCAAATTGTTATATTTTTTCAAGTAACCAGTGAAGTAACACCACTTTTAAATTTACTTTTTCAAATAAGTAATGCAAGTTACTTAATACTTTTCTCTTTTATTCACTGACACATCTCCTGTCCCCATGTTGAGAGAAATCTGAAGTAAGTGCAGAGGCAGAGGCACTTCCTTCAGCCTGAGGCTTATTCATTTCACCTTTGGCGTGAAAGGGCCTTTACAGTTGCCAAAAATAGAACTTTTGTAGGTTTTTTTTTTATTAAAAATACAAGCAAGCCCAGTCTAGGTGAGAAAAAGTTATGTAAAAGTAAATTAATATAAACACAATTAGTTACTTTCCATAAAAAAAGTAATGTAATTAGTTACTTTTTAGGGAGTAATGCAATTTTGTAATGCATTACTTTTAAAATGAACTTTCCCCAAGTAATATTTTCAGAAAAAAAAGTAATGCAGCAGGCTGACTCGTAAGAGCATAGAGCAACAATATAAAATAGTCCTGTTTGAAAGACTGCCTCAGAAAAATAAAAAAAATAATAGGATTACTATTGTAGGCCAATGACAGGCTTTAATGATCTACTGTTCAAAGTTTGAATTTTGTGATTGGTGGTCCAGCTATGAAATTACTGGGGGCCAAGCAATAGGAAGTCAATGAAAGACTAATTTCAAGTGACAGGAAAACTGACCAATCATTATAGTCCCTCTAAATGGGTGGGGTTTGTTATCACTAACTACACATTTGATGTAATTCTGCATAATAGTTAAATTTTTCCAGAATAAACCATAATTTACATACATTTAATAGGCTGCTGTGCCCGATTCCAAAAAAGTTGGGACACTGTACAAATTGCGAATAAAAAAGGAATGCAATAATTTACAAATCTTATAAACTTATATTTTATTCACAACGGAATATAAATCACATACCAAATGTTGAAAGTGAGACATTTTGAAATGTCATGCCAAATATTGTCATGCTCATTTTGGATTTCATGAGAGCTACACATTCCAAAAAAATTGGGACAGGTAGCAATAAGAGGCCGGAAAAGTTAAATGTACATATAAGGAACAGCTGGAGGACCAATTTGCAACTTATTAGGTCAACTGGCAACATGATTGGGTATAAAAAGAGCCTCTCAGAGTGGCAGTGTCTCTCAGAAGTCAAGATGGGCAGAGGATCACCAATTCCCCCAATGCTGCGGTGAAAAATAGTGGAGCAATATCAGAAGTTCATCAGGAGTTTCTCAGAGAAAAATTGCAAAGAGTTTGAAGTTATCATCTAGTGCATAATATGCATCACATACAGGAATGCTACTGTAATGGAAATCACAACATGGGCTCAGGAATACTTCCAGAAAACATTGTCTGTGAACACAATCCACCGTGCCGTTGCTGGCTAAAACTCTATAGGTCAAAAAAGAAGCCATATCTAAACATGATCCAGAAGCGCAGGCATTTTCTCTGGGCCAAGGCTCAATTAAAATGGACTGTGGCAAAGTGGAAAATTGTTCTGTGGTCAGACGAATCAAAATTTGAAGTTCTTTTTGGAAAACTGGGATGCCATGTCATTCGGACTAAAGAGGACAAGGACAACCTGAGCTGTTATCAGCGCTCAGTTCAGAAGCCTGCATCTCTGATGGTATGGGCTTGCATGAGTGCGTGTGGCATGGGCAGCTTACACATCTGGAAAGGTACCATCAATGCTGAAAGGTATATCCAAGTTCTAGCACAACATATGCTCCCATCCAGATGTCATCTCTTTCAGGGAAGACCTTGCATTTTCCAAACATGACAATGCCAGACCACATACTGCATCAATTACAACATCATGGCTGTGTAGAAGAAGGATCCGGGTACTGAAATGGCCAGCCTGCAGTCCAGATCTTTCACCCATAGAAAACATTTGGCGCATCATAAAAGAGGAAGATGCGACAAAGAAGACCTAAGACAGTTGAGCAACTAGAAGCCTGTATTAGACCAGAATGGGACAACATTCCTATTCCTAAACTTGAGCAACTTGTCTCCTCAGTCCCCAGACGTTTGCAGACTGTTTGCAGAAAGAAGAGGGGATGCCACACAGTGGTAAACATGGCCTTGTCCCAACTTTTTTGAGATGTGTTGATGCCATGAAATTTAAAATCAACTTATTTTTCCCTTAAAATGATACATTTTCTCAGTTTAAACATTTGATATGTCATCTATGTTGTATTCTGAATAAAATAATAAAATTTGAAACTTCCACATCATTGCATTCTGTTTTTATTCACAATTTGTACAGTGTCCCAACTTTTTTGGAATCGGGTTTGTATTATAAACTTTGCTTGTTTGTGGTGATGGATTCCAAAATGTCATGATCACTGTTCTCTGTCATACGTTTTGCAACCCGGGTTGTCACCATAGTCCTGACTTTACTTTTTTCTGACAAGGAGAAGGGGGTGAGGAGGCCAAAATTCAGTAGTCACGGTTCGCTACTGGGCAAAAGTTAAACATTAAAAAATAGCTAAACATTAAATCCACGAGAAACACTTTTGCTGCATTGTTGTCTGTTCGGCAAATCTTTCACTTTAATCAATACACCCTCTGATTTAGAATCCTACAGGGCTACTTTTGGAGAGTTATATTAAATGGATTGTAGTCAAAGACTATTTGTGCTGATTATACGAAAACGAGGTGGCAATTTCTCCCTGGGGAGGAAACACTGAGGGCAACAGAGCCATTATGGCATCACGGTCCATTCCACTGCCCCGCTCGTCCCTGGGAGCCTCGTTACGGGACAAAGCAACAATCAAAACACAACCATAACACATTAGAGGCCCCAGAAAGCCTGCTTACAGGTGGAAGCACAGCTGAGGAAAAACAGACCAGCTGTACTGTGGGTTGTAAACTTTTAAAAGGTCAAAGAGTCTGAATGATCGCTCATCAGAGAGCGCTTGATTTTCCTTCCTCGCTCTTTGTGTTTTCACTCTATTACAATCTCTTTGAACCATTACTTTTGCTACCTTCCCGTAGCTCTCACACTCTGCATGCAATGCGGCGTCAGAGAATCATTACAATCACCTAATCACTACGGCGGCTCTGCGCCCTTGCAGGAGTGTGTTTGATTAAACATGCTTCAGTCTGAGCATCTTTGATTAGCTAGACGGAAAGACAGAGAGAGAGAGACAGTGAAAGACAGGACTTGAGAAAATTAAAGAGTGAGAAAGCAAGAGGAGACAGATAAGAGAAAGACATCCTAAGTCACTGCTGCAGTTAGAAAGTGTGTTGCCATAGAAACCGGTTGCGGGCTGTAAGGTGAAGGAGGGCACTGCGGAGTACACTGTGCATTCCCGATCAACCTGAGACCCCAGCATCTTTCACTTCATGTCTGTTCATGACTGTGCACGTGTATGTCAGGTTTCATGATCAATCATAATTGTTGATTATTTCTCTGGATATTGCAATCACAGTTATTCTGATTCCATGGTTTACATTTATAAACTTACTTTGTGTTAGGCAACTGTTTTATTTATTTATTATAGGCTTCGCATCTAGATCAAGCCGAGAACTGTTACTGAATCAATCAGACAATCAAGAAAATCACTGTCCTTCTCAGCAGCAGGAAAAAACAAAGCTGTTGAATTTTGAATAAATTATACACAGGCACTGTGCAATGCGACAATACTAGAACACTCCAATCCCATTATAATCAGCAAAGCTGTTTATCAATAAAGGCCTTCTGAAGCGAAGCAATGCATTTGTGTAAAAAAAATCCACATTTAACAAGTTATGAAGTAAAACATATAGCTTCCACCAGACCGCCTTCCCTATTCAACTTACAGAAAAAGCTTAACTGACATGATGCCAGTTCTGTTTTTTCCGTAATTTGAATACGGAAGGCGATCTGGCAGAAGCTAGATATTTTACTTCATAACTTGTTAAATATGGATTTTTTTTTTTCACAAACGCATCGATTCGCTTCAGAAGGCCTTTATTAACCCCTGGAGCTGTGTGGAGTATGTACTTGTTGGTATCGCTCACTGCCATTATAAAGCTTGGATGCATCAGGATATTTATTAATATAACTCCATAGTCATACACGTAGGGTGAGTAAATCTTGTGGTAATTTTCATTTTAAAGTGAACTAATCCTTTAATATTCATTTAGAATATAGACAAACCTGTCTAGATTGGCAGTATGTTTAATCTGCCCTATATTAAACCATTCCTTTTTTGTTTTCTATTTTAAAAAAAAAATAACAGCATGTGAATCCCTCAATTTGCCACTTCTCTACTTCAAAGTTACATCAAAAACCACAAATCCCTTTACGCTAAGGCTAATAAATGTGTCACAGCCAGCTCATTTTTTAGTAGAACGAAATAACTCCACATTTCTCTGTCTCTGTCTCTGTCATTCATTCTGATAAGCAGTTTAAATGAGTTCATTGACTGAATGCTGTCTGTCATGGCACTGTAAAGAATTTTCATGTTTTATCACTTTTTACAAATTAACTTTTTTTTTTAACTTTTTACAAATCTGTAGATCAGCTTTGATTCACAAATGTTGTTTGGATAACATAATATTTTGAGTTTGTTGAATAAACTAATCTCTTTCTTTGTATCACCTGAAGTTTTTTGTTTAAATTAACTCTTTTTGAAAATTTTAAGGCAACCAGGTTAGGCTACTTACGTTAAAGGTGACCTATTATGCAAAATTCACTTTTGCATGGTGTTTGGACATAAATGTGTGTTGGCAGTGTGTGTACACAACTACCCTATAATGATAAAAATCCACCCACTCCTTTTTTTTTTTTTTTTTTAATCCCCATAAATCATAAGCAGTGTCTTAGAACAAGCCGTTTCCAGATCCCTGGCAGTGTGACGTCACATTAGCCACAGGCCCCACCCACGAATGTTGACAAACACTGTCGTTTTAACATAGAACCGCCCTGAGCGAGTTCACAGCGAGTTGTACACAGTCCGCCATTACTGCACTGACGAGAATAACTCCCAAGCATTTTAGGTGTTCTGTTGCTGGATGGATTAATCCACTTAGCTCTCTCCATTTACTCCCTAAATCTGAGCCGCTGAAGACGAGTTGGATTAATTTTGTTTTTGATGAAAATGGAACAATCTCAATGTCTGTGCGAATCATTTCACACCGGACTGCTTTGTGAATTAAACAGTTTGTGCTAAAATTTTGTTACTCAAGGATAGATCAGTAAACTGTTCGTGATCCAGCTTACAGTCTCCAGAATGACACTGGATACGGCAGTAATGAAGGTGAGAGCACTTTATTACAGTTCATTGGAGTTGATTTACGGATATAAAGTTTACCAGTTTATTAAGCACCACCCGAAAAGGCATAAGGTCTATATATATTTGTTTACTGTTGTTACGAGTGTTTCTGTGTACTTCGCTGTGTATCTTGATGATAATGCAAGGTAGAGAGAGTTATTTTAATGCACACTTGCAGTGTGTTTTATTAAGCTCTTACAGAGATTTTCTAGAGTGAAAACTGTTGCTTCATCTTTTGTGTGAAGTATCTTTATCTTGTGTGATTGATTGTGTCTTTAATCATTTCTTTGCATGATGTTAATCTAATGCCGCATCCACAATAGTACGTTTTATTTTAAAAATTAAATTTTCAAATGAAAATAACACTTTGGAAAGAATCATTCCATTTTCGCTGCAGGAAAACAACTGTGTGAGGGGTGAACGCAGCGACAAACCGTTTTGTATCGCTCCCGCATCCGATTGTGTAATTTTTAAGCATTTATGACAAAGACCTGCACTGATGCAGATACAGTATCATAATCTATCCATAAATACACACACCTTGTCATCTGCTTCTGACGCTGGCGCTGCAGAGTGTGGACTACATAACACGCTGAATAACGCTAAAGATTTTTTGCAGGATTCTTTTTGAATATAAAGTTCAAAAGAAAATAATTTATTGGAAATGTAAATAATTTGTAACCTTATAAATGACTTTACTGTCACTTGTGACCAGTTTAATGCATCCTTTCAGAAAAAAAATGTTACTTTTTCAAAAAACAACGGGAAAAAAAGCTGACCCCAAACTTTTGAAAGGTTCTATATACGGTTATCTATCTCCAAAAGAGAGAAGTCCAGTCCAACTCAAAGAATTAAATTTTTATAGGAGAATAGAGATATAGCAACATTTATTATTATAAACTTTATTTATACATAATGAAATATAAATAGGTAATTAATAAATATAATAGCATTGTTATCTAGAGCCCATACATTAGTGTTATCTTCTTGTTTTCTCAAAAAAAAAAAAAACTCAAATCACTTGTTTATGGAGATCACAAAGTCAAAGACAAAAAATAATAGTGTGTGACCTCTTTGGCCTTCCATATTGTGCTGCTGTGATTCCTAGGAACTGAAATGCTGTTTATTTTTAATTAGCACTGTGAATTGTTTAATTAATACTCTTGTGAAATAACCGTTGCTGCATATTTCCACACAGTTTTTTTTTACAGCTTCAGTTCCACACACAAAAAAAATGCACATGTAGATGGACTCCTGGACTGACTCAAGCCACGGTCACACTAGACTTTGAACGTGCGAAATTTCATCGGATGCTGCAATGTTGTGATATGACTTCACGGTCTACAGCATCTTTTTTTATAAACATGAATTCAACATATAACATATAGTAATACATGCAAAATGTAAAAATATATACAACCTACTTGACTTTACTACAAAAAAATAATTCTTTTATTTCAGCCAAGAGGTCATGCCATGACAAATCGATCTACTGGTCACACTCGAGTTGTCAAAAGTACCGACTTGGGTACCAAGTTGATACTGAAATTTTAAAAATGTGACATTTTGAGCACTGTTTGAGCGGATTCGTAAACACCTCTGATTGGCCATTGTGTTCACGTGCTTATCGGATGTGTCTGTGATTGGCTACAATGATCAACGCACGGGAGCATTTGAAAGCACACGGAAGTGTTTGAATTTGAAACTGGAGCGGGAGCGTTTGAAAACAGACATCTATCAGTGGACTGGTCCGTGATAGACACCTACTTTCGAACTCTCCCATGTGTATCTGTGTAAGTGCTCGGTGAAGAGCGTCATTGATGACTAGAAGCGTTGATCATGGAAGCCAATCACAGACATAAGTGAGTAAACACAATGGCCAATCAGAGGTGTTTACGAATCCGCTCAACAGCGCTCAAAGCATCACGTTTTTAAAATTTCAGTACCGACCTGGTACCGAAGCCGGTACTTTTGACAACTCTAGGTCGCACGTCTTCAGGTGATGCAAATTCGAAGATCAGAGTTTACCAAACTTGAACATTGAAACTTTTCCCACGAGCTTGCATTTGCGGTCTGATGCATGCGTATGAATGGAAGTCAATGGGAAGAAAAGTGCAGTGTGACCACACCTTTATTCTCTATAACTGTTTTGATTTTTTTCCCCCAGCTGCATAGGACCAAAACATGACCATGCATTTGTGAAGTTTGAGTGATTAGAGAAAACTAAACTCACCGTGTGATGCAAAGCACTACAAGGCAGATAATGGCCACCTGCAGAGCTCCAATGATGGATGCGATCAGAACGTAACGCAGTTTTCCTGAACCAGGTACCACGTACATCACATTATAGTCCTTCCTGTCACACTGCGGCCCTATGAAGCCCGAATGACAACTGGAAAACACACACAGAAGATAAAATGTCAGAGTTTAAAGCAAAGAGAAGATGGACATAATCAATAGACTATTTCAGCAGACCCCATGACATCGGGTAGCGTGTGTGTCGATGTGATGAAAGAGGGCAGTGAAAGAGAGTGTGTATAATCACATGGCAGTAGGATGTTGATGCCACTGTTTGTGGATAATTACTAGGCATTCAGTGTTTATAGGTGCAAAAAAGCAGTGGAAGTGTGTGTGTGTGTGTGTGTGTGTGTGTGTGTGTGTGTGTATGTGGGAGTGAGTGTGCAGCAGGGAACTGGTGCACACTGGGAAAAACATAGTCTTGTTTAATTAGAGCCTCGACCTCTCAGAGGAGGCGGTTAAAGGGACACCTGCCAGCCGTCTCACACACACACACAGCTGGTAGGAATGAGTCATCTTCCAGGCGCATACACAATATCTGTTCTCTTTTTCTCCTTCCTTCACACTTTTTCCTTCACATCTTTCCTTTTCACATCTTCTCTCATTCCTCATTTTCTCCCCTGCTTTTGTCTTCTTACCACTTCTCCAAAATCAATCTCACACTGTCCTTTAAAGAGTCTGTGGGTGTGTGGGTGAGGAAGAAGGAAGAGTTTCATATGTTGTATGTGTCGTGTGGCGTGGTTACCTGCAGGTGGGGGGCGAGAGGTTGCTAGGATACTCGCATTCTCCATGGACACAGTAGTTCTTGTAACGCTCTGGACAGGGGATATAAAGACCCCATGGTACCTCGCTCACCTGGTCTTTCTCTTCTAAACACACCCAGAAAAAGAGAGAGAGAGAGAGGAAGACTGTTGTAATTCTGCAACCATGTTTATGTTTGTCAGGTTAGTTGTTGTAAAGGGCTGGTTCGTGGTGGCCTTGATGAGATCATGAAAGTGGCGTAAAAATTGTCATAACATAAAAAAAGATCAAAAGAACCGCTGCAAACATGACAAGTGGTTTGCGCGGTGACAAATTGACACCCACCACCAGCCAAATCAAGCTATTTTTTTGCAGTCTACCATACAATTTGGCAAGTGACTCAGATTGTTAAAGCCACACATTTGATTTTGTTTTTGAGAAAAAGCTTTTCCTTTAAAACATGCATAAGAATTCAAAAGGTTCACTTTATTTTCAAATTTGCATAATTACACATATTTTTGATGGTCTTATATTTAAATAAATAATAAATATATATATTACTAAAGGAGTTCCCATGTATGCTGGTTGACATGTATGGCTGGTTGCTGGCTGCTTTTCTTTACCATTTACAATTCTTTTAAAATTAACTCATTTAAAATAACAATTTTAGTTTCATAAAGAGATGCATATTTAGCAAATCAATCAATCAATCAATCAATCAATCAATCAATCAATCAATCAATAAAACTTTTCCCAGTCCTCTTACAAGACCTGTGATAGAGGCCCTGTTCATCTGGTATTAAAGGTGCCCTAGAATTAAAAATTGAATTTACCTTGGCATAGTTGAGTTCAGTACATGGAAATGACATACAGTGAGTCTCAAACACCATTGTTTCCTCCTTCTTGTGTAAATTTGATTTGTTTAAAAGACCTCCGAAGAACAGGCGAATCTCAACATAACACCGACTGTTACGTAACAGTCGGGATCATTAATATGTACGACCCCAATATTTGCATATGCCAGCTCATGTTCAAGGCATTAGACAAGGGCAGCCAGTATTAATGTCTGGATCTGTGCACAGCAGAATCATCAGACTAGGTAAGCAAGCAAGAACAATAGCGAAAAATGGCAGATGGAGCAATAATAACTGACATGATCCATGATATCATGAAATTTTTAGTGATATTTGTGAATTGTCTTTCTAAATGTTTCGTTAGCATGTTGCTAATGTACTGTTAAATGTGGTTAAAGTTACCATTGTTTCTTACTGTATTCACGGAGACAAGAGCTGTCGCTATTTTCATTTTTAAACACTTGCAGTCTGTATAATTCATAAACACAACTTCATTCTTTATAAATCTCTCCAACAGTGTGTAATGTTAGCTTTAGCCACGGAGCACTATCAAACTCATTCAGAATCAAATGTAAACATCCAAATAAATACCAGACTTACGCGATTAGACATGCTGCATGATGAACACTTTGTAAAGATCCATTTTGAGGGTTATATTAGCTGTGTGAACTTTGTTTATGCTGTTTAAGGCAAGCGCGAGCCCCTGGGGCGGGGAGCGCAAGAATTAAAGGGGCCGCAGCCTAAATCGGCTCATAGTTAATGATGCCCCAAAATAGGCAGTTAAAAAAATGAATTAAAAAAATCTATGGGGTATTTTGAGCTGAAACTTCACAGACACATTCAGGGGGCACCTTAGACTTATATTACATCTTTTGAAAAGACGTTCTACGGCACCTTTAAGATGCGTTTTGGTCGGATCACAAGTGGATGACATTAAATAAAGGTGTAAATAAATAAATGGGGTGTAAAACTTTTAAGCTTGTCCACTTTCGACCACTTCCAGAGGTAGTTGAAAGTGTTCGAACAGCCGATAAAGACTGCCTACTCTCCGCCTTCTGACAAAATAAACATTATGGGAAGCACGGTAGCCAGACGGGATTTAAACTTTGCCGGCTGAAGCCATGTGTTTGGTTTGAAGACAAAAAACGTTCTAAGCGCAATGTTCTCTAAATATTTCTGTTTTCTAATATGCACTTACCGGTGTTCGTAACGTGCTATTGGTATGTTTTCCCGTCGTCTCCGGTCACGTTCATATGTCGCAGTTATTTCGCCTATTAAATCAAAACTTCCAAAGAAGCCATACATTTACCCGCCCATAGACCGTCCCCTCGAAGAAATCAGGACGGAAATGGTCAAAAGTGGACAAAAGAGACAGATTAAAACACCAGGTGTAAACGGGAATGTGTTACCCTCATCCACTGGTGATCCGATCGACCAATACGCATCTTAATACCAGGTTTAAACAGGGCCAGAGTGCTGCAGGGATGACATATTTTTGTAAGCCAACCTGAAAGTTAGCATAACCCTGGTTTCCTCAACCAAAATCTAGTAGGATTTTACACTTTTTGTGACAAACGAACACAACTTTTATGAATTCTGAAGCATCGATACAGTGCCTGAAGTAAAAAGCTATATTTAGGCTTTAAACAATGCTTGCATGACTTCAACATCACCACCACTAAGCTTTTGACAACTTTTTCAGTCTTTATTTAAAATATAAAAGTTGGAATGTTGAGTTAGAATGTTTTGCAGGTCCATGAGTATAAACACAATGAGGATCTAATGAGTTTAACTGTTTGTTTAATGTCCCCGACAACCTCTGTATGTAGTCCCATTTAGCCGCTTGTTAGCAACCACCTTTTTTTTTTTAAGACATGTAAGAGGTGGAGTATTACCTATATATATTTTATGTTGTAGAATAAAACATAAGCTTCTGTTAAACACAGATTTCAGGCTTTCAACCAAAACCCCATTAACTTTTGTGAAGATAGAACCGAAGTTCAAAAATGCAAATGACTCATTCCTGCAGCACTCATATGTGAATGCGAATGAAATTTGAGAACTGTGGCGAAAGGAAAGGGTTCAGCAAATAATTTGATCTTTGATTTCAGTCTGTTCCTCATAGACCGCTCTAAAATAATTAGACTTGGCACAAAGAGGGTGAGTAAATGATGACAGAATCTTCATTTTTAGATGAGGTAGCCTTTCAAAAGACTTTTTTAAGAGAGTACAAAATTGTCTATAAATGGTGAGTAGAAAAGTGTGTGTGTGTGCGTGCAAGAGAGCATTTGAAGGGTATCCGTGTAAGTCAATGGAGGGATCAATGCTACAGCAGTGACACCACACCCTCCTCTGTTTACTCAATTAATCATAATCTTTCTTCCTTTCTTTTCTTCTCACTCTCAAACTCTCTCCTGACACTGTCTGTGAAGCAGGTCACACCACTCAGTCAAGCTGTCACACACACTGGGAGGTATCAGGGTACGGTGGCCTGTTGAGGACACATAAAGCAGGCTAGTTCTCCAGAGACTTACTGGTTTCAATATATGCTCCTTCACACCGCTCTGTTTATCACAGGAGAGGAGCGACACTGTTTTTAGAGCTGTTTTAGAACGTTTATGTTTGGTGCAGTTTGATTTATCTACACTTTTAGTGAATTTGAAATGAATAGTAGCCAGACTAATTTACTGAAGGAGAAAATTTCTTCTAATTTATCTATAAATGGGACTTTTAACAAAAGCAAAGTAATTTTCAATCCGAGTAGGTCAGAATTTAATTAACATCTGAGTGAGAAACATTGTTAACATGAAGCACTGCTGTACAAAAATCTTTGATAAACATTAATTTGATTTCTTTCCCAAAATGGGAAACTTAATGTACAAAAATGCAATGTGTTTTAAAAAGACAAAAAAAACATTAACCTATACTACTTCTCAATCGGTAAGATTTTTTTTTGTTTTTGTAAAAAGTCTCTTATGCTCAACAAAGCTATATTTATTTATTTTGTATTACATACAAAACAGTAATACTGTGAATATTATTACAAATTAAAAGTTTTTTATTTGAATACATTTTAAAACATCATTTATTCCTGTGATGTAAAGCTGGATTTTCAGCATCATTACTCCAGTCTTCAGTGTCACATGATCCTTCAGAAATCATTCTAATATGATGATTTGCTGCTCACTTCTTATTTTCAATTTTGTGCTGCTAAATATTTTTATGAAAACTACAATGCATTTTTTCAGGGTTGTTTGATTAATAGAAAGTTCAAAAGAATAGTATTTGTTTGATATATATATATATATATATATATATATATATATATATATATATATATATATATATATATATACACGTGTGTGTGTGTGTGTGTGTGTGTGAGTGTAAGTGCACGTGTGTGAGAGAGAGATGGTGTGTGAGGAGTAACTTTCCTCATAACCTCCTCAGATCATGAGCAGAATGAAAGTGATCAGACTCTCGGGCTGGAGCAGAGGGGAACACATTTGTGTTGAATAAATTGAGAGTTGAAACTGACCCTTACAATGTCCGAGGTATTTGACCTCAATCCTCTCCTGCTTCTGACATGACACCTCTTTCACCTGGCAGGGGTTGTCATAGGAACGGCCGTCTGATGCACAAACTGGATTAAAACTGATGTGAGAGCAATCAATGTTGCACACACACCTACAGAGAGAGAGAGAGAACATAGAGCAGAATAAACTTTACTGTCCACATGAGAAGGAAACTTACACCTGGGCTTTCTCAAAGAAAGAAGGGTGAGACAATAAATTCTCTATATAAGACTGTTTTATAGTTACTATATGTCCCAGGGCTTGTTTTAAATTTTTTTCTTTTTAAGGTATGTTTACAGGACAACAATGTATTAGAAACCAGAAAAGTTTTTCCTTTGCGTCTTTCGTGTACAGACGACAACGTTGTCAAACGATCCCCATTCACACAGATCCATGAAAATGACTAAAACGCTGTATTCTGCTGCCAGGCCAGTAGTTGGCGATGTCACTTTGTAAAGAAAAACTACACGCCTATAGACTGAACACATAATATGCATGCGCATGACATCACCATTTTCACAAATTTATCATTTACATGGAGACAATAAAGGTATAATTTTCAAAAACTTGCACTCTGAAACCAGTTTTCAAAAGTTAGCATTTTAGGCCACCCAAAATGCCAAAATATGTAAATTAACAGCCAAAACACATAAAAAGTTTTCTGTTTTTAGTTGAAAACTGTGTCATGTAAATGACTTAAATATGAAGAACACATTTAAACATTCTTGGGGAAAAATGTATACCATAATTTATTTGAACTACTTTTCACATACCTTTTTGTAGACTTTATTATTTTAGTATCATTAATATTTTGAATTAGTCTAGGGTTCTAGAATTATTATTATTATTTTTTTTTTTTAGGGTTTTAGTTTTAGTTAAATAATAACCCTGTCCCAGACAGACTTCTTAAAATATGAAAATCTGCCATAAAAGTATTAACTGATTTTTAAACTAAAAAATAAAAATAAGGAAATATATAAAATATATAACCATTTTAATATGTATTATATGAAAATGATTTACATAAAATGTATCACTTTGTTCGTCATCATTTCCATCTCAAACAACAGTTTTGTCCATGATAAGGTTTTACAAAAGTTACTGTACTTCATTACCAAAAAGACAACAATGTCAGTGTGCATACATGATATGAAATATGGGTAACATTTTACAATAAGGTTAATTTGTCAACATTAGTTAACTACATTAGTTAACATGAATTAATAATGAACTGCACTTCTACAGCATTTATTAATTTTTGTTAATGTTAATTTCAACATTTACTAATACATTATTGACATGATTTTTTTTAACTAACATTACCAAAGATTAAGAGATACTGTAACAAATGTATTGCTCATTGTTAGTTCATGTTAGTTAATACATTAACTAATGCTAATAAATGAGCCTTTTTGTAAAGTGTTACTGAAATATGAGATATGTGATGTACAGTATGAAGAATACAATACAAAGAAAATTCATAGTAAATATTAAATTTCCAATCAAGTTGTAATTATGTAAAATGTATGAAATATTATTTATGTGAATTTAGGATATATAATATTGGCAATATAAAGTAGTTTATTATTATGTCTCAAAAATGTCATTTCCATTGCTGTCATTTCCAACACGGAATCGGTGGTGATTTGTACGGAGCCCCTAAAGAGACATGGTGATGGAAAAAAATATAAAGGTCAATGCTTTTGCATTCTCTTGCAAATGTTTTGTGCAAAGGTTTTGCGAGCGAATGCAAAAGCATTGAAATATTATGTTTCCTCCCATCTCATTTTTTCCCCCATCACCATGTCCCTTTAGGGGCTCCGTAGATTTGAGAAGGTGGAAATGACATTTGTTCATGAGGGATCAGATGATGCATGTATATATCATCCACAGCTGGACATCCACAGTAGACAAATTTAATCAAGTAGTGAGTTTAATTCAAGTCCACATGGCCAAACGTGTTCCCAGAGTCAGAAAAACACCTATTAATAAATCTGATTCAGAATACAGTCAGAATAGAAAGCCATTTGTACGAACAAATCACAGCAAATCAAATACCAAGTATTAAAGGACTTAACAAATATAGAGACGTATTCAGGCACAATAACAAACAAACTAATTTGTTTCTGAGACATTCGAAATTGGAAGAGAAATGGTTTGATGCAGACAAGCGCATCCAACTTATAGGAAATGTTTCTTTGACCCTCGAATTTGTGAGACAGATACGTCTTGCACCATATCCATGATTTCTGCCTCTATTTGCCAAGTAATGAAACACATTCAGTTCAGCAGTTCCATTTAATATTCTGTTAAAATCTAGTTTTATGTAAGCAATATGTCATGAACTGCTGCTTTAGCAAAGCGAGAGCAGCAATGTCGAGGTAAAAATAAATGTGAGACAGCAGATGATCATTTGATAATGGAGTGAACAAAGGATTTTAATGATTTCAAAAAATAATTAAATTGAATAGCTAAATATTAAAAAAATATTACAACACATATGAAAAAGATTAGTTTTTAATAAGTCCGATACATGCAAAAACTTTTTCAGTCAAGAGGTGTAAGTGAATTTTAGTATTTAATGTTTGTTTTGTGAGCTGAATCATGGAAGCAGCAAACTGAACACAAAGTTTTATTGGATTGTTTTAGAACATGTACCCTACGCAACACCAGGATGTCAAGTCAAGTCAAGTCACCTTTATTTATATAGCGCTTTTTACAATGTAGATTGTGTCAAAGCAGCTTTACATTGATAACTGGTACATTATTTTGGCTGCACAGCAGCTCTTAAAGAATAGTGTCAATGCAGGCAGATCAAAGCACAGTTGAATATCAAATGTCAAGTGTCCCCAACTAAGCAAACCAAAGGCGACAGCGGCAAGGAAAGGATGTCAGACACCATGTGATTCTTTATGTGATTACGAAAAGCAACCACTGACTCATTTCATTCAAATGAAACGATTTGTGCAAATGCATCACCATTCCTGATAAGAGTTCATGTAAGCACTTACAAATAGATGCACACAGATTCTTCATTTATTCAAGCATAATTACTTCAATTGTATCTTTCAGTTTACTTTGCATTGTGTGTGCAGTTTATCTGTTCATTTATTTATCAGTTCTGCCAGACACTCCATTACTGGAGATTTCTGCTATCCTTGTCTCTCCCTCTCTTGTACTTGCAGCCTGAGATATTTATCTATCTGGATGAACTTCGATATCGCCATCTGTTTGCCTGTGTGGTCTCAGATATATTGTTTTTTTAGCAAAATTGAGCTTGCCAGTTCTTATGTCTGCATGCGTCTTTATGGAAATGTTTGCATGTACAGAGGAGTCCAAATGTCTGAGACCAGTGGTGAAAAGTTACTATTTATCATTTTTGTAATTTAACTCTCTGATGCATTAGGATCATTAGAGATGTATAACTCTCACAATGAATAATTTGGAATTATTAATTCCATATTGTTAGATTTAAGTAGGTTAAAGTAGGTTTAAGTTTTAAAAAACATTAAGATCAGTGTTGTTATTGTTAGCTTAAACTAAATATTCAAAATAGTTGTTAATTAAAATAAATCTGAAATAAAATATACAAATTTGATGAAAAACATGAAATGTTGCATTGGCAATTGAAATAAAATAATTTGAAGTTGAAGTGTAAAATTACTAAACAGAAATAATTTTGAAAAACAAATCAAAGACAAAAGAACAAAAAATACCAAAAGTTAAACTGAATAATATTATTTAATATTAAATTAATATCAAAATATTAATAAATACTGTAATGGTATATAAATAATACTAAAATAATGCTGATTAATTATGTATGTTTTTAATGACCCTACAAGTTTGATTAAGCCTTCAAACTATGAGGAAAATATTTTATATCTTTTTAAATATGAAGGAAGAACAAAACACTAAACGTGATTAAGGTTTTTTTATCTGACAAAATGATTTGTCAAAAAAAGGCAAACTACAGGTTTTATTTTATAAAAAAAAAAATAATTTGAAAAAATAATAAAAACTCACAGGATAAAGCAGACAATGACCATAACATAATGAGTTATTAATATTTCATTGGTTCACTCATGTTTTGCATCCATAATTTCTTTGTATGACAGCCTGGCCAAAAATAATGTCTGCACAATTTGTCATGTTTCATTGCGTTATCACAAAAAAACAACAACAATTGACTCCAAGCAGAACTATGTAATATGCTTACAAAATGTTTTAATAATATTCTAATAAATTGTGTAGATGTCATTTCTTCTTAGGCCGGACATGACTTATGGCCACTACTATATATATATATATAAATATTTATAAAACGGTTAGTTCCTGTCCTTGATTCTGATTGGTCAATAGCTGTGTTTTATATCACTACACAACACCCTTAGCAACCACTCTTAGCAACGTAAACTGTATGTTCTCAATTGATATTGTTCATTGAAGTTTACTGTATAATGTAGAAGAGTATTGTGAGAAAAAGATCGAGTGAGCGAGTTTATTACCTGCATTCAGATTTAGCATTTTCCTTCAGGTCAGTCCTATGTTCATAATAAAAAATCTGTTTAAATATCTGATGTATTATCTTGTCCTTTTAACAGTTAAGGGGTTTTCCCGTTACTGACAGCGCTAGTCAAAGCATTTGTCAGTTGCGTCTTGTTCCGTGTTCACAGCAATTCAGTCTTTTCAATATAAAAGTCTTCGCTACTGACTGACACACTCATAAAGACAGTCTTTGCTGCCATCTAATGGCGTGAAAATGTAACTTCTGTTGTTCATGGTCAGGGACTATTTTTTCTGGCGGAAGGAAGGCTTTTAGAAAAAGTTTACTTCATGAAAGTTGCATTGATACATATTTTTGGCTTTAATATTTGTATTGTGTGGTAACCGTTTTATAAAAGCAATAAGGTACTCAAGGCTAGTGCTGTATCATGAATAAGCCACGGCTGAAGGGGTTGCAGGCACTCCGCTTCACGTCATGCCTAACAACGCCCTTCAGCCATGACTTCAGCCATGACTTATTCACGATACAGCACAGCCTCTCATACCTTACTGCTTATATATATAATATGCACATTTTATGTCAAGATGTTTCTTTGGTTGTATTAAAAAATAATAATAAATATATTATTATATTATAATATAATAAAAAAAATACTAAAATGATTATATAATATATTATAATATAATAAAAAAATACTAAAATGATTTGTTTTCTAGGTATAATGTTTATTTTCATGATGTAATGTTTGTTTGAATCACAGATGTGGTTTCAGGCTTTTGTACCAAACTGTTTGTACTCATAACATTGAATATCAAAGAATTTCATATATAGTCATATTGCTAGTTCATAAGATGAAAGTGTGTGTGTGTGTGTCTGGAAAGTGTATAGCTAGCACCATAAAAGAATTACCACTTACAAATTCTTAGAGAGAGAAAAAAAGAGAAAACGCTCTTACCACATACATTTGTTAGATCTCATCTGTCGAATATACTGCCGAGCACTTCATCTCTAAGTCTGGTATTGATTTATAAACCTCCTCTGTAATATTTCTAATCCCTCCATATATGCCCAGACCAGACCTGGCTGGTAGCATTTGGCCACACATACACAAGACAAAGCAACATGAACCATGTTTGACTCTCACTTATCCACACTTATGTTCTCACACAACCATTTGACACAAAACACACACACACACACACACACACTAGATGTGCTTCTTGAAACAGCATGCTTTGAAGCAGATTCAATGCATTTCCACTGAGCTGAAGTAAATGTGATTAGAGGGTATGAATTGATTACTGTTGGCTAGAGCTGGATTTCTATGCTATAGGACCAGGCCGCATCAATGCTTGCAGATGTAGCTGCTAATTGGTTATCAGACACAACACGCACATACAAATAGATTCCAGGGGGAATGAAAGGTAAAGAAAGAGAGGGAGTGATGGAGAGAGGACTTCTATAACGTCTGGAATTACAGCTCTGCAAATCAATCCAGCACACTCACTGTTCACTGTGGCTGATGGAAACTATATTTTCTAATTTTTCACAGCTTTCCAAAAATATAATTGATGAAAGCAACTTAGAAAGGATCAGTAGGGATTTCATGACTCTCAAAGATATACTTAATCTTGTGGAATTGGAGCAGCTATATTTGGTTTAAAGATTCCCTGCATATTAAACCACAAAAATCTACAGCGACTGTAACGCACAAACATTTTCTAACAGGCCATATTCTATACATCCGTAGCTTTTTTCACCCTTAAAGGGATAGTTCACCCAAAAATGAAAATTATCCCATGATTTAGTCACCCTCAAGCCATCCTAGGTGTATATGACTATCTTCTTTCAGACAAACACGATCAGAGATATATTTAAAAATATCCTTAGTCCTCCAAGGTTTATAATGGTTGTTTTTGGATTTTGAAGCCTCCATCCATGATAAAAGTAATCCATACGGCTCCAGGGGGTTAATAAAGGCCTTCAGAAGTGAAGCGATGCGTTTTTGTAAGAAAAACCTCCATATTTAAAACTTTATAAATTCAAATAATCAGCTTCTAGCAGACGACTGTACACATACTGCACAATTCGCCAAATGAGTAACCCCTGATGCGATGTATGACGCAGGATGTAGGAGTAGCGTAAGTTTAGACGCCACTTGCAGTTCAAACAAATAGGGCTGTGCGACAAACTCAAACTCCTTTTCTCTTATATCGAAATCCTCTGACATTTCTCTTTAAAAATGATTGTTTTAGATTTCTAATTTGTGTAATTGTAAAATGCTAATTGTTATAGTTATTAAAGTTTTAAATATGGATATTTTTCTTACAAAAACCCATCGCTTCTTCAGAAAGCCTTTATTAACCCCTGGAGCCACATGGATTACTTTTATTATGAATGGATGCATTTTTTTTTTTTGCCTTCAAAATGTGGCCCCCCATTCACAATTATTATAACTCTTGGAGGAGCAAGGATATTTTAAAATATATCTATCTCCAATTGTGTTCCTATGAAAGGACATATACACCTAGGATTGCTTGCGGGTGAGTAAATCATGGGATAATTTAAATTTTTTGGGTGAACTGTCCCTTTAAGTTTGTAAGTTTTTTTGCACCAAAACAAAACCCACACTCTCTGACCCTTATTAAACAGGCTAATTTAAATGTTGTTAATTTAAATGTATTTACTTTCTTATTTTGTGTACAGGTGCTGGTCATATAATTAGAATATCATCAAAAAGTTGATTTATTTCACTAATTCCATTCAAAAAATGAAACTTGTATATTATATTCATTCATTACACACAGACTGATATATTTCAAATGTTTATTTCTTTTAATTTTGATGATTATAACTGACAACTAAGGAAAATTCCAAATTCAGTATCTCAGAAAATTAGAATATTGTGAAAAGGTTCAATATTGAAGACACCTGGTGCCACACTCTAATCAGCTAATTAACTCAAAACACCTGCAAAGGCCTTTAACTGGTCTCTCAGTCTAGTTCTGTAGGCTACACAATCATGTGGAAGACTGCTGACTTGACAGTTGTCCAAAAGACGACCATTGACACCTTGCACAAGGAGGGCAAGACACAAAAGGTCATTGCAAAAGAGGCTGGCTGTTCACAGAGCTCTGTGTCCAAGCACATTAATAGAGAGCTGAAGGAAAGGAAAAGATGTGGTAGAAAAAAGTGTACAAGCAATAGAAATAACCGCACCCTGGAGAGGATTGTGAAACAAAACCCATTCAAAAATGTGGGGGAGATTCACAAAGAGTGGACTGCAGCTGGAGTCAGTGCTTCAAGAACCACTACGCACAGACGTATGCAAGACATGGGTTTCAGCTGTCGCATTCCTTGTGTCAAGCCACTCTTGAACAACAGACAGCGTCAGAAGCGTCTAAAGACAAAAAGGACTGGACTGCTGCTGAGAGGTCCAAAGTTATGTTCTCTGATGAAAGTAAATTTTGCATTTCCTTTGGAAATCAGGGTCCCAGAGTGTGGAGGAAGAGAGGAGAGGCACACAATCCACGTTGCTTGAGGTCCAGTGTAAAGTTTCCACAGTCAGTGATGGTTTGGGGTGCCATGTCATCTGCTGGTGTTGGTCCACTGTGTTTTCTGAGGTCCAAGGTCAACACAGCCGTATACCAGGAAGTTTTAGAGCACTTCATGCTTCCTGCTGCTGACCAACTTTAAGGAGATTTCATTTTCCAACAGGACTTGGCATCTGCACACAGTGCCAAAGCTACCAGTACCTGGTTTAAGGACCATGGTATCCCTGTTCTTAATTGGCCAGCAAACTCGCCTGACCTTAACCCCATAGATTTTATCGTGAAGAGGAAGATGTGATATGCCAGACCCAACAATGCAGAAGAGCTGAAGGCCACTATCAGAGCAACCTGGGCTCTCATAACACCTGAGCAGTGCCACAGACTGATCGACTCCATGCCACGCCGCATTGCTGCAGTAATTCAGGCAAAAGGAGCCCCAACTAAGTATTGAGTGCTGTACATGCTCATACTTTTCATGTTCATACTTTTCAGTTGGCCAAGATTTCTAAAAATCCTTTCTTTTTATTGGTCTTAAGTAATATTCTAATTTTCTGAGAATGAATTTGAACTGAATTTGGGATTTTCCTTAGTTGTCAGTTATAATCATCAAAATTAAAAGAAATAAACATTTGAAATATATCAGTCTGTGTATAATAAATAAATATAATATACAAGTTTCACTTTTTGAATGGAATTAGTGAAATAAATCAACTTTTTGATGATATTCTAATTATATGACCAGCACCTGTATGTTTACACTGCCGTTCTAAAGTTTGGGGTCAGTAAGATTTAGTAATATTTTTAAAGACGTCTCTTATATGCTTCTGCACCAAGGCTGCATTTATTTTATCAAAACAACAGTAAAAACAGTAATATTGTAAAATAACTGTTTATTATAAATTGTTTATTTTAAAATCTAATTTACTCTTGTTGATGGCAAAGCTGAATTTTCAGCATCATTACTCCAGTCTTCAGTGTCACATGATCTTTCACAAATCTTTCTAATATGCTGATCTGATCTTTTGTCATATAAGAGGTCTTTGTACCATTAAAACATCTTGCAAGTTTCATAGTTTAAAACCTCCTCCTCATTATAAACAAAGCATTTATTTAATGAAGCTCAAAAAACAGCTCATTTTGATATTTGGTGACCTGTGACATCACATGGTCAAATACATTTGCATATGACTGCCTCCAGAGCAAGACATCAACGAATAGTTATACATCATCGCACCATAGGCCCCGCCCGCTGGCATTCAGTCGCCGGCATTGGCATTGGCAACGGTTGGCATTTTTCTACACTGGATGTGAACTTCACATCAAAGGCAAATAGAATCCATTATAATCACTGATGCTGTCTACAGTATACAGCTGCGCATGCAATTTCTGACGTACTCCACTTGCTTGAGTCTGTCGATAACAGGACAAATGAAAGAGTGAAAGAACGTTTGCTTTGACGCGTCCTGTTTAAACAGCTTGTTTGTCTCTGTACAGACTCTGGATCGTGTCGGATTATATGTTTGTTCGGAGCATTTTGTTTTGTCAGCGAGGCTCAGTGTAATGGAGAGTTCACAAAGAAACTTTTGTTGAAAGATGAAACAGCCAACTAGACTGGATCTGACAGCAGCTGCATCACAAACAACAAGAAAATGATTTCATAATGCTTTATCTGAAAATTACTTTTTTTTTCATATATGGGTTTTTTTTGTGTGTGTGAGTGTGCATTATTATTAACATTTATAAGTGAAGTTCAAGGAACATATTATTTAAAAAATCTATGTCATGACCCCTTTAAAACATTTGTGCTGCTTAATATTTTTGTGGAAACACCACAAAAAAAAAAAGACTGTGAAAGACTTAAAAACTGTGAAAACGAAGAAGCACCTATAATATACACTTTCTGTAGACATTGTGTACCTGAAACAGAGAAAGTAGAACACATCTTTCAGAGTAATCAGCAGAATGAGGGGAGAGGTGTGACTGCAGAAGAATAAGCCCTTGATTTCACAGTAAAAAATTGAGCTACTGTTCTGACATGTAATTGGCAGGTGTGGCACAGATCTTTTTGTAGTGCTGCTAAATGACATTATCTTTGGTCAGTAATGGAAAAAAGTCAAACGGGGTAAAAAATAATATGAAATGGCTCCTGACACTTTCCGTGACATTTCTAAATCATTAGAGGCACAAATCCTACAAATGCTTTCGTAGTGAGAACGATTAGATACTATTAGATAAATTATTATTTAACATAAAATTTACTTAATGTCGTCATTTTGACATATGATGAATTGATATTAAGTTCACTGCAGTAAATTAACCAATTAAGTACCAGAAAATAGAAAATGTAACATTCTTTAAAATGGCTAGATTAATGAAATAACATCATTTCACATTTTATACAAATTGAAGTTGACTGCACTAAGCAAGCGAATATATTTCTTTATGAAGTGTGTATTTATACAAAGTGCAAATAGGCCGCCTTGTTGGCAGAGGCTATTTACACTAACTCCGCCCACCAATATCTGATTGAGCCAGACAAAATTACTAAAGAAATTAGTTAAAAACAGGATCAGTGGTGTGGAAAGCCTTTTACCAAACTCATTCTTCACCCTTTTCCCATCGCATATCAACTCGGAATAGTGTTTTTTATAAATAAAAAATCTGTAATTATTAAAAAAATGTAATAAAGAAAGATATTTAATAGTGGGAATAAGTGTTTATCAGGTAGTACGGGAGGGCTTTAGGGACAGGGTCAAGTAATGTCCCATTAAGGCAACATCCTTTTATGATTTTATTAAATATAATCATATACACTGAATATATTGTTATTATTATGGCATGCTGTTTTATAATATACTACAGTCAAAGAGCGTTTTCTAAACGCTCAAATCATGACAAAAAAAAATATTTTTCAGGCTGGATCCAGCTAATGCGCATGCGCAGTCCTAAATGTGCGGCTCTTGTGTCTCATTTCGGAGGTGCGCGTCTGACTGTTTCTATAGGAACCGGGGCTTCAAACGGCTGCTGCAGTGACGCGATGACTTTGAGGCGTCTTGTGTTATTCTATAGTATTTGCTACAGTATCTGGCACTGTTTGCACTAAGTATAAATAGCATCTAACAACTATTTACACTTAGTGCAAATAAAATACTTTTTGTTGTTATTTGCACTTATATTTGATCTATTTCATTTGAAAGTTAATTTTGTTTATTGCAAATCAGGGTTTTACTGTAAACTGTTTTTAGACATGTTCCAAATTTCAGTGACAGGATTGCTAAAATGAAAAACTTTTTAATAATAGATAAATACAGTAGAAAACATATTTAGTTTGACCCCGCTGAGGCTGAAGGTTAAGCACATCTTTTCACTGAGCATTTGCTGAAAAACCAACAAGGAAATGAATTTATAAAAAGTTTCAGGGCCTGGAACACCCGCTTTTAACTGACCACATGAACCTTAACGTAGACACACTCACACACATGAACTGCCTCATTTCCCTTTTCATCTCTGTCTCTTTCTGACATTTTCTCCCTCAATCGTTCCTGTCCCTTTTTTCACATCTCTATCTCTCTCGGTCTCCCTCTGATCTGTCTGGTTAGTGTATTACCGTGAGGGATATTTGAATGGTAATTGCCCTCCCATGGTCCTGAGGTTTTAATCTGTCTGCGAGGGAAGAGGAACTCTATTAATTGAAGATGGAATTGCAGCAGAGAGCTGCACTCTTTTGCCCCTCCATCTCGTGGGTTTCCTGTCCACTATCCTGAACACTGGGCCTCGTACTAGGAAATAATACATCATCCTTCCAGACTGACAGAGAACTTGCCCTAACAGTCTGGCGACAATACAATTAACATTTACAATCTGCTCAGAATGCCACAGAATGCCAAGGGACAACATGTTAGTCAATGGGTTAAATAAATTACAAGGCTGAAATGAAACAGAAAAGAGAAACCTGAAACCTTGTCCATGTGAGAGTGATTACAACGGGGTCGGAATACTGACCTGGAATCGGTTTTTGCAATCTTTGCTATACATGCGGAAAGATGGGAGGTCGGTAAAGTTGATATGACATTGAAAACTGTTTTGTAAATGAATATTTCATCAAAATGTAATAACTTGCCTGCCTCTGAAATTAGTTTCCTGTTCTGATGACGTCAGATTTATTTTAGTTATTACTATTATAATTTTTTTTAAGTCTATATATTTTAGCTTTAGTTATTTTAGTACATAGTTAAACTAAATGAAAACGAGTTACCTTGCCAACTACTGTAGCACTACTCTGAAATTAGTTTCCTGTTCTGCTGATGTCACTCAAAAATCATTGTCTTAATCAGTATTTTTGTCCTGATTTCCAGTAAAAAATATCTGAACATCTTCAAAATAGGATCAATTTACTTATCTTGAATTAACTTTATTTTACTTAGCCTACTGGCAAATAGTTTTTCTTGCTTTAATCATAAGCCTCACTAAAGATAAGGGACAGATACCACAACAGAGATCACATAGCTAAAAGGGGAGCAAGACAGAGATGAAGAATACAAAAAAAAGAAGATGGAAAGACAGAGAGAAGGACAATTGAATAGAGATTATTTACTGCAGCGCACACCATACAGCACGCACCCTCGGCTATGCGCTGTAATGTATCACAGTGAAATGCCGTAGATTTTATCAGCCATCAGAATCAATGCCAGGAAGAACAGAAACTGGCCTGCAGAAGACTCTGCATCTGATACATACCATTAGACACAGCCCCATATTCCTAAAGCCCTCCGGCTCTCTGAAGAACAGAAAATCTGTCGCACGTGTTTGTGACTCACCACACGTCCTCGGAATCTTCATCACACTCTGCCCCAAACTGACAAATGTCGCACGTTGATGTCTCCTTCTGACTGATCTCTGCTGAACCCTCGTTAACTGGTGAGAGCGAAAGAGAGAGAAAACAGTTGAGATAAGGAATATATATATCATGAGGAATACAATTTTCCAGTGTCTTTTCATAAGAGTTTCATATAAAAGTGTTCTAATCAGAAACTGTAAGTAAAGAATGTGTGGAAAAACAATAGATAAATTACTTGTGAACTGAATGTTTTTATTGTGCTTAATTTTCAGTTAAAGGTGCTACAGAGGATCTTTTCGTCGACTGAGAAACCAAAGACTGTTACTGAGTTTTTGAAATGAGCGCATGCGTAAGAACAACCCCCCTCCTTCGAGGGAACGCCTCCCAAAACTCGTAAACACTCGTATTGGAACACGAGTGTTTACCACCCGCATTCGCTGTGTCGTGTTAGTGGATTCATTATGTCGGACTCACCGCAGGTAACTCATAATCTGCAGTTGTTACTCCTGTCTCCTGACAAAAACATTGCATGCGGCGCCTGTGGAGTGTGGAAAGTTACTGGAGCGCGCAGCCGCACTCGTCTCTCACAAGGAACGTCATGGCAGTGATTGACAAGCCAGAGGGCCAATCGCGTAAACGATTGGCTGATGTTTTTAAGGCCCTACCTCGTGCACAGATGATGTATATTAATATTATTCCTTTCAGTGCACCTAATAAATTGTCTTTTATCAGTTAGTAAAGACAGTTTCAAGTAATATTGCAAAAATGTATAAAACAAAACATCCTCTTTAGCACCTTTAAGTAATTACAAATGTCCATCTGTCCATTCTCCACAACGCTTTTCCTTTCTAGAGTCGCAGGGTTGCTGCAGCCGATCAATTACAAATGTCATTTTGTAAGGTTATGTAAATAGTTTAAAAATATTATTTATGTTTATTAAGGATACATAGAATGCTTGCTATGAAAGTAGCCTTGGCAACACAAATAAGTTGGCCATTTTATTCAGAAAAAATTTTTTATTTCCATCACAGTATGTTACATGTATACTTAAAGTGTTAGTTCACCCAAAAATGAAATTTCTGTCATTAATTACTCGCCCTCATGTCATTCCAAACCTGTAAGACCTTCGTTCATCTTCAGAACACAAATTAAGATATTTTTGAGTGTTTCTGAACCACACATAGGCAGCAATGTCATTGTACCTTTTTGAGGTCCAGAAAGGTAGTAAAGACGTTGTTAAAATAGTCCATGTGACTACAGGTGGTTCAACCTTAATGTTATGAATAATGAGTCGGCATTTTGACGTAGAACCTGGAAGCGCTGTATTGTGTTCACTATGTCAACAGCGTAGGAGATTAACAGGGGAAAGAAGAAATTGTTGAATAAAGTTGTTATTTTTGTTTTGGTTTTGCGCACAAAAAGTATTCTCGTCGCTTCATAACATTAAGGTTGAACCACTGCAGTCACGTTGACTATTTTAACAATGTCTTTACTTTTCTGGACCTCAAAAGGTGCAATGACGTTGCCTATGGTTCAGAAACCCTCGGATTTCATCAAAAATATCTTAGTGTTCTGAAGATGAACAAAGGTCTTACGGGTTTGGAATGACATGAGGGTGAGTAATTAATGACAGAAATTTCTGGGTCAACTAACCCTTTAAAAATATCCTGTAAAATTTACTGTAAAAAATGGCTGTGCCAGAAATCCACAATAAAAATATGCTGACAATATTTCAGGTATTGTATTGGGGCCTGTATATTTGACAAATTTTATCCGTATATGTCATCAAGTGATTTAATGTTAATACAAATCTACTTGAACTACCAAAGTTTGTTTTGTACCTTAAAATGTACTAATTTATTTTATTTTATTTTTTAAAAGTTAACATGGCCAAAAGTTACCATAGTTGAAAAAATAACTATAAATATATAGTGTACCATGCAATGGTTTAATCTATAATGCTTTTACATATCAGAAAAAGCATATGTAATCCTAATTGAATCTTGGAATGTTAGAGGTTTCTAGATGACCATATGTAGATGACGGCAGAAGCCATGATGTGTACGGTTAAATAATTAGTTTATTATTGCTGGGCACCAGCCCACTGGCTGCAGTATCAGCCAATTTGCCCCTCTACAAAATAAAAACGTAACCGTAAAAGTGATTTGTGATGGGTTATTGATGGCAAACAGCCAGAGACTCTTCCGTTAGCCCTTGCCTGCATGAAAATCCGACATTACCGCTAGTTTATCAACACAGAGATGAAGACACCTCACCTTAGTGGTTTTATGCCAAAGAAATGAACAGTATTGGTGTGTATTTGCAATGTAATCTAAGCTTTAATATGGCACATGACTAAAACACTTCAATTAGGGCAGTGCTAATTGCAAATTTGCAGTGCTTGAGCAGCAATTGGCAGTAAATGAAAAGATCTAAGTAAACATTGCATGTGATGGTTTCTAGAGGCTAAATATGGGTCAAGCAGCAGCTTTTAGCTTGAAAAAATAGCTGGTTTGAGTGGGTGTAAAGGAACTGCTTGATTTTCCACACATTATGGAGTATGAAGGGTCAGATCTGAGCTGCGATCACAGTGTGATCACATTCAGATTCAGGAAGAAAAGTTTGCATTTTCAGGCCCCGAAAACGCTGTCGTCTTGTAAATGAATGGCCAAAATGCATAAAAAGTTTTCCGTTTTTTGTTGCAAACTGTGTTGTGTAGTGTAAATGGCCCCTAAAATGGAGAGATTAGCAATGAGCTAAGATGCATTTGAAGAATTGTGAAGAATCACCTTCTTGTTGTCGCTTACTATCAAATTCAGAATGTTAATATTTGCTCAAAATCCATTGTGAGTAACTGGAGGAAGCACATTTTTAAATCAGTTCATCATGCTGTATTATGAATCTGATAGTTTGAGGTATAGCTTCCCACGATTTGCTGTAATTGCCAAATCGAACTCGACAGCTCTGAATATAAATCATTATTGCATATGGGCTACTCATAGCAAGAACATGTTTCTGAACACAGAATTTTTTAATGTATTTTCTCAATCATTTACTTCTAACAAAAAAATTAAAAGAGCAGTCTCTTTAATGCGTACCTGCGTACGGATATGTCTATATAGTAGGTGAAAAACAGTGCGTAGTGTGTTCGAATTCACAGTATAGGTTTTTTCTGTCATTATCGTTGTGTGTGTGTGTTTGAAGATTCTTGGGTATCGCTGCTCAGTTATGTGAGGCAGAGCAAGAAGGAAGTGTTGTGTCCACGTCGATAGAACATATCTGATTCTGAGTGTGTATGTGTGTGATTTAGAATGTATGAGCCAGAGCTCATCAATGATTTATACTGAGACATTAAAACATGTTTGATCCTACTAGAGGAGGGCCAGTGCTTTCCTCGAGCTAAACTCTTCTCTTGAGCCACGCTGATCTGTCTCTAAACGGCTCATCCCCTCCATCCGTCTCTCTTCCTGCCCTTTTCTATTTCTCTCCCACAGTGGCTACATTTGTTCACTCGTTCTATACTTTCTCCCTCTTGTATGGCTTTCAGATGCTTTTATCTATCTGCTTTGGTTTTGTATCCTCTCTTATTTCATTTCTTTTCTTCTCATCCTCAATTTCCTGTTCTTTGCTCTTTGAGCCACGTTCTTGTGTTGTTCTGTTCTTCTATTTTTTTGTTTTGTTTGCCAGTCCCTGTTTATCAGCTCCTGATCAGTTATAGGGATGGGCAGGGTGGCTGACTAGCTGTCCAACAACAGTTGAGTTTCTTCTATTGCTCAGAAAATACTACAACAAAATGTATCATGATTTCTACAAACATATGCAGCACAACTGTTTACAACATTGAAAAAAATAAGAAATGTTTCTTGAGCATCAAATCATAGGGTTGCCAACCGTTCCGTATAATACGGAATCGTCCCTTATTTAAGGCATCAATGAAGCAATTTGTCCCGTATTCTCGGGTATGTTCTCTAAATTGAGAATCGCCAAAAACAACCACGGCGACGTAAAAGTGCATTACCAACGCCAACAGATGAAAGGATTCAATGGAATCAATTCAATGGAATCAATTCAATGGAAAGGATTCCGGAAGAGAAGACAATGCTGAATAAAGTCGTAGTTTTTGTTATTTTTGGACCAAAATGTATTTTCAATGCTTCAACAACTTCTAACTGACCCACTGATGTCACATGGACTACTTTGATGATGTTTTTATTACCTTTCTGGACATGGACAGTATACCGTACATACATTTTCAATGGAGGAACTGAAAGCTCTCGGACTAAATCTAAAATAATTTAAACTGTGTTCCGAACGGAGGTCTTACGGGTTTGGAATGAAATGAGGATGAGTCATTAATGACATAATTTTCATTTTTGGGTGAACTAACCCTTTAAGTAGCCTAACTTGTAGCGTATGCTATTCTTGGACCTCAATATTGAAACACAAAATAGTAAAGTCTCAAGCGCCAAAAACAGCCCATACTAGCTACTTCTCTAAGTTCTAGCTACTTCTCTTTAATTGAAAAATATGCATTTTCATTTGATTTTTTTTTATTTCAAACTTTTAAGTGCCATTGTTTAAGAAAATGCTTTATTGGCTGAAATTTCAAAGATATTCAGTTATTATGCTTTCAAATTTTATGCCATCTATGTAGGCCTATCTTCCTGACTATTTTTTTTTTTTTTTTTTTTGAAGTTTATGGTTTTGAATAGAGGTTAATGTTTAATATCTGTTGGTGTAACTATAGAAAATGGGTAAAATTCAACAATTTGAACATGGAGCCACATTATATCTATGGGATTGAACCATATTATAGGGCCTTTAAAATGAAGATTACAAAAGAAAAGTTTATTAAGAATGAGAATATAGACGGATATTGAGATATCTTTAATACTTTTAGAATTACAGGCACACAAACTTTGGAAAAATACCATTTATAGCACTCAGACAGGAATATTCAATTGTGTTGATAGAAAAAAACAAGATACATTTCTAGTTTCAACATTATTTGTTCTTCAGAAAAATGTGCGACCATTGAAAATGTGTACCAATTTACTCATGGAGGCACATTGAGATCCCTTGAAATTAACCATATTGGGTCTTAAAAATTAAGAAAAGATATGTTTGTTAAGAATTAGAATCTAAAAGGATATTAAGTTATCTGTAATATGAGTTACAGAAATGCAAACTTTGGGCAAGAAGTGCTTTTTGCCATTTTTGAACTGTTGGCATACAGTTCAAACAGTGCAACAAAGATTGCTAACGTCAACAGATTTAACTAAGCAAGCCTAGCAATCTAAAAAAATAAAATAATGATGTTGTATTAAAGTCATTTTACTCCCCCTGTAATCTGACTCCAAATCTCGGGTGAAAATTGTAATTCTGATCCCCTTCTACAAAATATTGGATTACTCAGTAAATATACTGATTTTGACACGAAATTTCCCAAATGTGTTTATATCTGAGAACATTTTATACATCTTTTATACACATACTTAACTGCAGATACTGAAATGACATACACTGTGTGGTACAGTACAAATATTTTGAGTGTCCCTCATTCTGTCTCTTATTTTCCTATAAAGAACCACGATTGTCCCTTATTTTCCTTTCCAGAAGTTGGCAAACCCTATCAAATCAGCATATTACAAATCAGCCCTCAAACACTGTAGTTGTATCTGAGGCATAGAAAAGTTTGGATTGTGTTGTCGTCGGCATGTCGAGAAGACACTGTTTTCTGTACTGAGAATCCACTTTGCACACACTGGCAAAGAATGAAGACTCATGCTGGAATTGATACGAAAACAATTATGCCATTGTTAATGTTCGTATCACTGTGTATACAAGTGCTGTGGACACCTCCGGAGCTGAAATTCAGATATGGGTGTTTCCGACAGGCTGTAAGGAGGAGTTTAGAGAGACTGAATCTTCGAATGAACCGTGGTGATGTACGATGTATATTATGAGAAAATGTAAATGTTTTTGACCTTTGATGCATGTAAATTTATTGTAGAAGACCTCCAAAACAAAATTAGGAAACTTTAAAATAGCATAATAGGGGCACACAAAAATCTTAGTGTAATAGAAAGTGAATCACAAAATGCAAAATCAGTTAAAGTAAACACAGCTGTATGTCTCACAGTAAAGGCACTTTCACATGACTCACATCAGCACTGCCCAATAAATAGAACTCTTAAGAGAGAAACATCAGCTATAACCTCCAGTGGCAGAATGCCAGTCAAGCATTGTAATGCGTCGCCCAAAGTTTAAACATTTTTAAATTTGACCTCGTTTGCCATGACCTTTTGAGGCACAGCCGGTGATTACTAAAAAATTCACAGTAGTGACCTTGTAAAACTGGCTTTCCGTAACTCTGCATTGCCTTACATGTAGTGGCTAAAGGGCACATGATGCTTGCATTGAAGACTTAATGTGAGTCATATGAAAGGCTGATGTTCCAAATGGAATCCTTACTACTTTCTGAATACTGCACAGTATACAATGTACAGTGCCCACATTTGTTTTAAAATAGTAACTGAATCAGTAGCCAGTTTTCCTCAAACATGGACAAAATTGAAATAAAAACTTTTTATTTATCATTTTGCTTTAATTTTGTCTAAGAATGTTATGACTTTTTGCAGTCCGATCAAATAATGAGTGAAAAAAAATCATGGCTGTAATTACTTATGGTTCATTTTGGAAATGGAAAGTCAAGCAGGATAGGATACAGTCAGTGGACATTTGGGCAAATGTAGTAGGTCATCTTCACTATCAAAAAAACAAACAAAAAAAGGTACAAAAGCTGTCACTGGGAGCAGTACTCTTTCAAAAGTTAAAGTATTAGTTCACTTCAGAATTTAAATTTCTTGATAATTTACTCACCCCCATGTCGTGTCAAGATGTTTATGTCTTTCTTCAGTCGGAAAAAAAATTAAGGTTTTCGAGGAAAACATTCCAGGATTTTGTCCCAGGTGCCGTTTTGCATTGCATTGTGATGCGATGTGCCACACATTACATAATCAAGTTGGAAAGGTCACAACATCTCATTTTCTCCTCCAACTTCAAAATCGTCCGACATCATTTTTTTTACCTTTTTATGTATAGGGTGTTTGACTTGGTCTTTGCACGTTGGCTTTGTAAACACTTGCTCGGTATTTCCGCCTACGTCACGCGTGACCTTTCCAACGTGATGATTGCAGAGCTAGTGCAAGACGAGCATTTGTGGTTAAAAAGTATACACTTTAGAAAATTACTGATTGTTTCAGTAGATAAGACCCTTATTCCTCGGCTGGGATCGTGTAGCTTTGAGGCTGCTTTTGGACCTTCAACCTGTTGGTAACTGTTGAAGTCCACTATATGGAGAATAATCCTGGAATGTTTTCCTCAAAAACCTTCATTTCTTTTAAAGATGCCCTAGAATTAAAAATTGAATTTATCTTGGCATAGTTCAGGGGTCGGTAACCCAAAATGTTCAAAGAGCCATATTGGACCAAAAAAACAAAAAACAAATCTGTCTGGAGCCACAAAAAATTAAAAGCCTTATATAAGCCTTATATGAAGGCAACACAGGCTGTAAGTGTACATTAGCTATATTAGCCTACTATCAAAATGACTAAGTTGGCTACAAATACATAATGAGGTATTCCCGAGGAATATATTTAAAAACTGCTGAAAGCTACAGAAAAAAAGAAGCAAATGGATCGGTGCAATTCACAGAAACAGCTGGACATGGATTTGCAGTTATCATTTTGTGTCAAATTGTTGGATTTTGAGGTAATATCATTCCATATATATTGGATTGTTATATATTATGTTGACAAATCATCAATTATATATTTTTCATCTTATATTCTGCATAATTGTGTTTTAAAATAAACACTGACAAAAACTATACTATAAAACGATATGTTTTAGGGCTGGACAATATGACGATATATATAACATTGATATAAGTGATTACGCGGATTTAAACCTACCTATATTGTAGTTATATAAAATATTCACAGGCAGATTTGCTTTATGTATTTCCCCGGCGTCGAAATCAGGCACATATAAATGTGAGGAAACACGACTCCTGGCTGCATGTCAATATCCATGGATTAGGTTTATTTGACAAGTTGTAAGAAACACTTTCGAGTCCAACCTTTAGAGTTTTCTCAGTTTCCCCTATTAAATCCAGTCACGAATCAGGTTTTTTTGCCACTCAGACAAGCTGAGGGAGCGCGGCAGCGTGCTTTCGACGGGAAAGTGACGTCAATGCATACCCTCGTGCCGCGCTGAAACGTGTGTCGCAGGCTATGACGCAAATCTTCGTTGATAGAAATGTTGAAATTAAATATTTATTATACACATTTTTACAGCATTGGGAAACGTTAAGAATGTTTGTGTCATGTTTGTCCTCCTACAGAAACCATACATTTTTGAAAAAGCTCCAGGGAGCCACTAGGGGGGTGCTAAAGAGCCGCATGCGGGTTGCCGACCTCCGGCATAGTTAAATAACACGAGTTCAGTACATGGAAAGGACATACAGTGAGTCTCAAATACCATTGTTTCCTCCTTCTTATATAAATCTCATTTGTTTAAAAGACCTCCGAAAAACAGGCGAATCTCAACATAACACCGACTGTTACGTAACAGTCGGGGTGTACGCCCCAAATATTTGCATATGCCAGCCCATGTTCAAGCATTAGACAAGGGCAGGACGTCTGGATGTGCACAGCTGAATCATCAGACTAGGTAAGCAAGCAAGGACAATAGCGAAAAATGGCAGATGGAGCAATAATAACTGACACGATCCATGATTACATGAAATTTTTAGTGATATTTGTAAATTGTCTTTCTAAATGTTTCGTTAGCATGTTGCTAATGTACTGTTAAATGTGGTTAAAGTTACCATCGTTTCTTACTGTATTCACGGAGACAAGACTGTCGTTATTTTCATTTTTTAAACACTTGCAGTCTGTATAATTCATAAACACATCTTCATTCTTTATAAATCTCTCCAACAGTGTGTAATGTTAGCTTTAGCCACAGAGCACTATCAAACTCATTCAGAATCAAATGTAAACATCCAAATAAATACCATACTTACGCGATTAGACATGCTGCATGACGAACACTTTGTAAAGAACAATTTTGAGGGTTATATTAGCTGTGTGAACTTTGTTTATGCTGTTAAAGGCAAGCGCGAGCTCCGTGGGCGGGGAGCGTGAGCATTTAAAGGGGCTGCAGCCTAAATCAGCTCATATTTAATGATGCCCAAAAATAGGCAGTTAAAAATCTATGGGGTATTTTGGGCTGAAACTTCACAGACACATTCAGGGGACACCTTAGACTTATATTACAGCTTTTAAAAAGACGTTCTACGGCACCTTTAAACTGAAGAAAGAAAGACATGAACATCTTGGATGACATGGGGGTGAGTAAATTATCAGGAAATTTTAATTCTGAAGTGAACTAATCCTTTAAGTTCACAGTGTTTGGTAAAAAACAAACCGAAATTTAATGTATGATTTAACAAAAATCCGGACCTGGCTTGGCTGTTGGTCTTCTGTGCATGGCATGCAATGTGCGTGTTCGTGAGACTCTATTAGCGCCATAATTCACTCTGACTCAGAAAAAACACACAAAGTCAAGACTAAGAAAAACACGACATGAAATGTACTTTCTTCTAGGAGGTAAATATATCCGTTGTGTTTGTCGCAACAAGAAGTTATCGTGATCACAAATACGCACGTCGCGCAGCCATGAACGGAAGACCAATGGCCAAGGTCAGGATTTTTGTTAAATAATACATTAAATTTCGGTTTGTTTTTTACCAAACCCTATGGTATACCCCCAGAACACGTGTTGCATGGGATCATTCTGTGATACTTTTACATACTTTTACATAAAGCTTGTTGCTGGTTGCTATTCACTGCCATTATATGGACGAGCACAAGTGGGAGATTTTTTTTTTTTTAATTTCTCCTTTTGTGGTCCAAAAAGTAAAGAACAGCATACTGCATTAGAACACCAGGGTGAGTAAATGATGACTTAACTTTCATTTTATGGTGAACTATCCCTTTATGCAGCAGCGGGGTGCATATTAGTACCTTAATAGTACATATTAGTACCTAAATGGTCCATATTAGTTCCTTTTGATTTTAGATTTTGTACCTTTTTTTCTGAGAGTGTGTTCCCTGCATACAATAACTGTCCACAAACATACTATATACTGCTGAAATAGAGCAGTATGTTAGTATGCTATTCCAAACATAGAGTTTACTGCATTAAATGCTTTATCCCAGAATATAATGTGCTTGACTTGATCTTGATGAATGTACAAAACTTGATCAAAAATGCAAATTTTGATATAAACAGGCAACATTATAGCATGGTATAACAAAATGCTACTATTTCACATTTTATCTCTCTCTCCATTCCTTGTTTCACATTCATTCCCGATTGATTAGTTGAACTTTCTAATATTTCATAATAGATATATCTTCCCTCACTTCAGAGCATCCCTCCCTTCCCTCCCTCTCTCTTTCTTCTGTTTCTCTCTTTCTAGATCTTCCCATCACCCCATCCTGTATCTCTTTTTAATTAGCCATGCTCTAGAGTGAAATTCTTCATCCTGGATTCGCTTCATAAGTACCGCTGGCATTTTCACATCTATCAAGAGAGGCGGACAGAAGCTGCTGTCATCCAAACTCAGTATGAGCATCTATGTGTGTGCGGATGTGAACAGACAAAGCGAGATCATTATAGTAACGCTCCGTATTAATTAGAGACGAGTTGAAAATACTCACCATCATCCCCTGATCCAGAGCCAGCATCTACAAAGCAGAAAAACAGATGGTCAGGAACAGAAGTGTAATGTCCATTCGAACAGATTTAGTCGTGTTTTTGAACCAATTCTGAATGCATCTTACACACAAAATGACAATGTATTTGGTAATTACATTACTTATATTCATGCACACTCATAGATACAAAACGTGGCAATAATCATCCGTTCACACATCTAAAATCCATCTGTCTAATCAAGTCGATCCTTTTGCAAATCATTTGCATTAAACTGAAAATTCTGTCATCATCTACCCAGCCGAGCACGTTGTGTCTAACTTGTATGATTTTTTTTTCTTGTTGAACACAAAGTGCTTATTGATTACTGGCTGTCAATTTCAGTTGTAATTTTCACTTTATTAAAATTAATTAGGTTGGGATTTGAACCCCCTTTGCTAAAAAAAAAAAAAAAGCTAAATCATTTTAAAATCTTTTAAAAAAGGAAAATGCTGTAATGCTGTTTAATTAATAATGAAAAAAGAGGCATAATGTCAAATAGACCCCTTTGGAGCAGACGTCACAATTACGTCACTTGCAGCTGCGCGCGCATAGTGGTTGTAGAAAAATAGCGGTAACAATTGGAGGAAAATGTGCAAAATCCACAGAATAGGAGAAAAATGTTTTGTTGTGCCTCTGGATGTTGGAATCGGAATGCAAAAAAATATAGTCTTCATTTTTAAAGAAAACCATCGTTGAAAACGTCCTTTGAAGCTAAACAGAGACGTTTCACAGACTGGACTGATGAAACCTGCAAGGATTAGTCTATTAAAGCAGGAATTTGATGTAAACAGTAAGTCTACATAATATTCACATATGCAGTTCAGAGGACATACATGAAATAATATTTAAACCTATAACATTTTACATAGATAACTTTTAAACATAGCCTATAAAATTTTTATTTCACAATTCTCACTTTTTTCTTGCATTTGCGTGTTTATTACTCCCAGTTCAGACTTTATAACTCGCAATTGACCCTTCGCAAAGACCCGCCTCCCTTAGTTACTGTTGCTTGGTCCGACAAGCCGTGGCGCTATCACGCCACACGCAGTGAAAAATACATCGCGGAGCAAAGAGGATACTGACAACACGTCGACAGACAAGACAGAGCAGGTTACTTATGATATTAAACAAAGTCCCAGCTTTCAAACGGTGTAGTTTTTTTAAGAAATTCAAACAATAAAAAACGTTTTGTGGCTCTTTAATGTGTCGTGACAGATTGCTGTAGCGCCTCAGCTCAAGAGGCTCGTAAACCGATCATCTCTTACTACTAGTTCATGTATAGCATCAAATAAACATGAATGAACATGAGAAGGAATGTTGTTTCAAACGCAGAAAGACGTCAATATACAACATTTTTCAAGTTTAACTCCACCGAGGTTAATCTTCTAACTCCTGACTGCTTTGTCGGACAAAATGGTGGATTTGCCGTTCTGATTGGTTAGAACGCTTGTCAATCAAACTCCCTGTGAAGGGTCAATTGTGAGTTTATTTCACAATTCTGAGGGGAAAAATGTCAGAATTGTGGGATAAACTTGCAATTCCGAGGAAAAAAGACAGAATAACGAGTATATCTCACAATTCTGTTTTTCTTTGTAAGAAATGTGAGATATAAACTCCGATTTGCGAGAAATAAAAGTCAGAATTGTGAGATATAAACTCGAAATTAACTTTTTTTTATTCTTTTATTTCATGGCTTCCATAGACTGCTACTGCTCAACTGTCATTTTCTGCAACCAGGTAGGCTCCGCCCACAAAAATACATCATCGCTGTTTGCAAACACCATATTGGTCTATAGGGATAGTTCACCCAAAAATGAAAATTCTGTCAATTTACTCACCCTCAAGTTACTCCAAATCTGTATGAATTTCTGTGTTCTGGCGAGATCTGCTTGATTACAAACATTCTTCCAAATATCTTCCTTTGTGTACAGCAGAACACAGAAAAGGTTTGGAACAACTTGAGGGTGAGTAAATTATGACAGCATTTTCATTTTTGGGTGAACTATCCCTTTAAAGGGATACTCCTAAAATAAAGCACAGATAAACACAAACAAAGATTTTTAGAATTTCAATTTATCAATTTATGTGATTCCATATGCAAGTCCTGCATAGGACCTCCAAAGTTGATGCTTCATAAACCACGCAAAATGAACAAGAATATTTTATTTACTTTTTTTTCTAATACTTTATCATTTTGACCTAAAAAACATTGTTTCAGGCCAACTGTCATACAAGCGTTCATGAGCTCATACTTGCAGTAAACATCAGGATTTTGTGAAGTGTGATGTAAGCGCATTGTGAAGCTTGCAAGAGAGGTGATGGTCCTCTGTTCTTCCACATCACTTCTTGCGTGAGCTTCAAAATGCAGACGTAGCGCTTCACAACACTCTCAGGAACCTGTCTATGATTGTTGGCATATTACAGTTTATAGTTAAAAAAGATTAAAGATTTTTAAAATACTATAAGTATTAGTATTAGCATCGTTTTGCTTCATAAGATATTACATCCGGGACATCTGGGACAGCATGAGGGTGAGTAAATGATTTTTGGGTGGAGCATCCCATTGGTGCAATTAAAATGAATGTGACAGTTTTGTTGTTATTCATTATTGACAATAATTTAATAATCATTGTAATTATTTAATATAATTATGATTATTGTGTCACATGAGTGTTTGCTGCTGACAGATGGATGAGGGCAGATGAAGATAATGAGACAAATGAAAAGCAAACTGAAGGTCCATGAACAAAACTAAACTAAATGTGACATATTCAATGTATCTTATTTATATTTACCCATTTTATATAGCTAAATATATATTATATAAATATCCACCCATCCCATCCCTCCCCACCGCCCGCGGATTTGCACTATGCCACTTGCATAAGCTTATAGATCAATGCATTTTAGATTATGAGAAGCATAAATTCGGTCAATTTACCTGCCCCTGTAAAAGTCACATAAAGCTGTCACTTTGTTGGTTAGTTGGTCTCTTCCTATAACTGGTCAGTTCTTGGGCAGAATTTTGCCTCCCATGTGGTCCGTTTCATTCTGTTTAGTGCATGCTTATATTACAAATACAAATTCACCTGTTGTGCCATTTTCCCAATAACCACATTATCTGTTATGAATCTCTATAGCTTTATCTGAGTGCACAGACAGAGCAGAGGAGAACAATGGAAGCAATATCACAGACATCACGTGGAACAAAAGTCAGTGTGGCACAGTGCACTTCTCTCTTAGCCCTACTTAAAAGAGGCATTTATAGAACACTAACGTACACCAGAGGCTTCTAATTCTAGAACATTCCCAGGACTTAAACTGAGCTTTTATGAGCCCAATGTATTTGATTTGTGGAACTGAGAACTAGAGGGTGAAAGAATAAGAACTATAGAGGGAAATGTATACATTAGAGAGTAAGGGGAGGGAGGGAGGCTGGCTGGCTGTCACCTCATTTCCAATTTTTAATACTTATAAATCTGTCCTCCGGCTGCATCTGTACCTCTCAAAATATAAATAATGGAGTTTGTGTGCTTTCATTTGAGGTGAAAACAAAAAGTAGCCCCAGATAACCCCGCTTTCTCTCTCTCAAGTTCAAGGACACAAGCGCTATGACTAGACTGCGCTATACTCTCTCGCTCTCAGTCTTTCTCGCCATCCGCCCCTGGGCTTGACGGCAGCTTTGGGAAAATCTGACATTCATCAATTTGTTATGATGGAGAGGAGCAGCTTATAGCTCTGTGCCCTCCCATCAATCACCCCACCAATTATTCCCCGCCCAGAACAAATATAAATCTTCGTTTGAGATGGCCACAGGAAGGCGAGGCCTTAATGTGTTATTCCTTTAATTCCAAACTCTGCCTCTCTTGCTCCACTGCAAAAATACTTTTCTTAATCAGTATTTTTCTCTTGTTTTTAAAAGTAAATGGAGTATCTTAACCCTTCTAAGTAAGGGATAATGTACAGCAAGCTGGACATTATTGCAAAATAAGCAATTTTAGTTCAATCATGACAAATGCAGCCTCGGTGAGCATAAGAGACTTCTTTCAAAAACATTTTTAAAAATATTTTGTTCATAATGTTTAGATGGTGGGAAAAAGATAACAAAAAAAAAAAAGAAAGAAAAAAAAAAAAGCATACTGTGACTATGCAAAAAATGGAATGTGAATAGAAAGTAATAAGAAGAATTATATTGATTTGGAAAACACAAAGCATAAAAAACTAAACTTTGTGGTTTATGATTAAAACAAGAAAAATGATTTGCCAATAGTGGAAAAAAAACAAACTTAATTCAGGATATCATCTCAGAAAACATGTATTATATGAATTTGCTTCTCAGAAATATCTTCATGATTTCTTTCCTTTCAATTAATATTAATGCAATTCTCTGAAATGTGCAGTCTAGTAGAGTAAATTATGTAGGGCAAATGTGAACCAATCAATTATGTTCAATTATGACATTACTGAAACTGTAGTTTTGTATGGAACTTAATGGGGAGAGTAAAAATGTCGAAATTAACTACTATTTTATGTTTTTTTTTTGAGCAGGATGAGAAAAAAAAACTTGATAGTGTTTAATGTTCAGATATGTTGGGAACTCTTTCAATTACACCGGGTTAACACTGTGGAGAGCGTAGTTAAGAAAAATACATGAATCTGAATAAATTAATCCTGTCAGGGAAGCTTAAAAAAAAAAAAAACAACTTTGAGACTAATCGGGTCACTTAAAAATAACCTTTTAAAAAAGAACATTTCATAATATTAAAGTTACTTGAACAAATTGTTTTTGTGTAAATTAATCAGATCATGTGGAACCATGATTAAATCATGTAAATTCAAAACACATTTATCTAAAAAGAAAGACAAAATAAAAGAACAGATTAAGAAAACAACATTTTGCAATGTCCTCTTCCTCACCCTTTCAGTTTCTCACAGACTCTCTCTCACTCTCTTTCTCTTTCCCAAACTTCTGTGTCCCCTGCTGGGTCACAGGTAACACAAATAGTCGGAGGTATGCAAATAAGGCTGAGCTCGTTCATATTCATGAGGCTGTGGTTTTAATGAGGGACTCAATTACAGGACCACATTACACTGAACCTGTGACACTTCAGCTGTCTGAAATAGAAAGAGAGAGACAGAGGCTCTATGTATTCAGCATCTCATTTCTTCATTTTCAATCTGCGTTTTCATTCTCCAGATCATTCCTCGTTCCCTTTGCTGATCAGACCAATCCCCCGTGCACTCATGATCTTCCATAATTAGCCAAATTATTTGTCTGGGTCTGTCCTTTTGGTATTACATCAGACTGTCTCTCTCTCTCTCTGCTCGTCTCTCTCTCTCTCTCTCAAACTACTCTGTGGGGAGCGTCTAGATGTTCTGATGAATTATACTAATGATGACTTTTCCGATTCCATCTTCCTCTAGCTTTGCCCCTTTTCTCAGCACACACACACACAAACATGCGCGCGCGCACACACACACACACACACGCACACACACACTGGGTCTGATTTATAACTACCTCCCGCTATCTTTCTCTTCTTTACAAGTAATGGGTGATCAATTTGAGAACAGTGTGACCTGTGTTTATTCTTTCTCCAAACACACACAGATTTGTGTACACCCATATAGCACACACAATGATTTGTGGTCTGTGAGGAAATGTAGCCCACTTTACTTGACACTGATTACTGCCTTTGCCTCTGAACAACCCCACATCTCAGCATCACACACAGACACACACAGATGGCTGTTTTTCTTCCATGGCTGGGACTCTGCATTCCACATTCCACTGGTTTTTGTTATATATGTTGTATCAAACATAAAATTGACTAGCCTGATATGCAGGTTGTTTTAAACACATCTAGGCCTGGTTTCACAGACAGGGCTTAGATTAAGCCAGGGTTAGGCCTTCGTTTAATTAGGATATTTAATTAGTTTTTATAAACGTGCCTTAGAAAACATTACTGGTGTGCATCTTGAGACAAAACAATGGCACTGACATATATTAAGATATGGCAGTGCAAGTAGCTTTCAGTTAAAGCAGCTCAAAGATGCATTTTAGTCTTGGAATAGGTTTAAGACTGTATCAGCGCTCTGTGTAACCAGGCCTATTGTCTGTATTCCCTACTTAAAGGAGTAGTTCACTTTAAAATGAAAATTACCCTAAGATTTACTCACCCTCAAGCCATCCTGGGTGTATAGTACATGGCTTTCTTCTTTCTGATGAACACAATCAGAGTTATATTAATAAATATCCTGATGCATCTAAGCTTTATAATGGCAGTGAACGGGACCAACAAGTTTGAAGCTCAAGAAAGTGCATCCATCCATCATAAACATACTCCATAAACGTAATAAAGTGAAGCGATGCATTTGTGTAAGAAAAATATCCATATTTAACAAGTTATAAAGTAAAATATCTAGCTTCCACCAGACCACCTTCTGTATCAAGCTTACATAAAAACCTTTAAGTTACTAAAACGCTTTTTTCCGTAAGCTGATTACGGAAGAGATAGGACATAGAGTAAGCGTTTTGAACTGCGAGAGGCATTACGCTTTCTTCGTAAGTTGAATACGGAAGGCGGTCTGGCGGAAGCTATAGATATTTTACATTATAACTTGTTAAATATGGATATTTTTCTTACACAAACGCATCACTTCACTTCAGAAGGCCTGTATTAATCCCCAGAGCTGTGTGGAGTATGTTTATGATGGATGGATGCACTTTTTTGAGTTTCATACTTGTTGGTCCCGTTCATTGCCATTATAAAGCTTAGATGTGTCAGGATATTTATTAACATAACGCTGATTGTGTTCATCAGAAAGAAGAAAGCCAAATTCCTTGAAATTACACAAATTATAGTGTTGACTCCATTAAAAACCTATTACCCAAGTTATTGAAAGAAAAATAAAGATCAAACAAATATAATTTTCTATAATTTATGGGAATACCGTTCAAAAGTTTGTGGTCTTTAATATGTTATATGTTTTTGAGAGAAGTATCTTAGGCTCACCAAGCTGCATTTATTTGAGCAAAAAAAGTGAAACAGTAATATTGTGAAATATTATTACAAATTAAAATAACCGTTTTCTATTTGAATACATTTTAAAATGTAATTTACTTCTGTGATGGCAAAGCTGAATTTTCGGCATCATTACTCCAGTCTTCAGTGTCACATGATCCCTCAGAAATCATACTGATATGTTGATTTGTTGCTCAAGAAACATTTCCTATTATTATCAGTGTTGAAAACAGCCGCTTTTTTTCTTTGCTTTTTTTTTTTGGAAACCATGATTCGTTTTTAGTATTCACCAATAAATAGAAAGTTCAAAAGAACAGTATTTATTTGAAATAGAATCTTTTTGTAACATTATAAATGCCTTTACTGTCACTTTTGATCAATTCTGCTGAATAAAAGTATGAATTTTAAACATTCTTACTGACTTAAACTTTTGAAGAGTAGTGTAAGCTTATCAATAACTAAAAATATTTGATATAGCGTACACCTACTCCTGAATTTAAGCCTCTTTATACAAACCCGATTCCAAAAAAGTTGGGACACTGTACAAATTGTGAATAAAAACAGAATGCAATGATGTGGAAGTTTCAAATTTCAATATTTTATTCAGAATACAACATAGATGACATATTAAATGTTTAAACTGAGAAAATGTATAATTTTAAGGGAAAAATAAGTTGATTTTAAATTTCTTGGCATCAACACATCTCAAAAAAGTTGGGACAAGGCCATGTTTACCACTGTGTGGCATCCCCTCTTCTTTTTATAAAAGGCTGCAAACGTCTGGGGACTGAGGAGACAAGTTGCTCAAGTTTAGGAATAGGAATTTTGTCCCATTCTTGTCTAATACAGGCTTCTAGTTGCTCAACTGTCTCAGGTCTTCTTTGTCGCATCTTCCTCTTTATGATGCGCCAAATGTTTTCTATGGGTGAAAGATCTGGACTGCAGGCTGGCCATTTCAGTACCCGGATCCTTCTTCTACGCAGCCATGATGTTGTAATTGATGCAGTATGTGGTCTGGCATTGTCATGTTGGAAAATGCAAGGTCTTCCCTGAAAGAGACGACTTCTGGATGGGACCATATGTTGTTCTAGAACTTGGATATACCTTTCAGCATTGATGGTGCCTTTCCAGATGTGTAAGCTGCCCATGCCACACGCACTCATGCAACCACATACCATCAGAGATGCAGGCTTCTGAACTGAGCGCTGATAACAACTTGGGTTGTCCTTGTCCTCTTTAGTCCGGATGACATGGTGTCCCAGTTTTCCAAAAAGAACTTCAAATTTTGATTCGTCTGACCACAGAACAGTTTTCCACTTTGCCACAGTCCATTTTAAATGAGCCTTGGCCCAGAGAAAACGCCTGCGCTTCTGGATCATGTTTATTAGATATGGCTTCTTTTTTGACCTATAGAGTTTTAGCCGGCAACGGCGAATGGCACGGTGGATTCTGGAAGTATTCCTGAGCCCATGTTGTGATTTCCATTACAGTAGCATTCCTGTATGTGATGCAGTGCCGTCTAAGGGCCCAAAGATCACGGGCATCCAGTATAGATGATGATAACTTCAAACTCTTTGCAATTTTTCTCTGAGAAACTCCTTTCTGATATTGCTCCACTATTTTTCGCCGCAGCATTGGGGGAATTGGTGATCCTCTGCCCATCTTGACTTCTGAGAGACACTGCCACTCTGAGAGGCTCTTTTTATACCCAATCATGTTGCCAATTGACCTAATAAGCTGCAAATTGGTCCTCCAGCTGTTCCTTATATGTACATTTAACTTTTCCGGCCTCTTATTGCTACCTGTCCCAACTTTTTTGGAATGTGTAGCTCTCATGAAATCCAAAATAAGCCAATATTTGGCATGACATTTCAAAATGTCTCACTTTCAACATTTGATATGTTATTTATATTCTATTGTGACTAAAATATAAGTTTATGAGATTTGTAAATTATTGCATTCCTTTTTTTATTCACAGTGTCCCAACTTTTTTGGAATCGGGTTTGTACATTGATATTTATTATTATACAAGTATCTTTGTTCTCGATTGAATTAGCCACCTTTCTCATTTAATAAAATATGACAAAAATTGGGCTAATCTTAGAGACAGAGGACAAAAAGAGGACAATAGTAGCTGGACCAAAATACTTTGTGTGTGTGTGTGTTCAAAGGAAGTCACCTCTAATGAGAAGAAGTGTGTATCTGTGTGAAAAAAAATGTAAAGAGGTGGAACAAACCCATTTGCCATTATAGCATTACACAAGCCTGGTTGTGATTCCCCCGGAGCTTTTCTGAATAGGCTTCCTAAAGCTGTCTCTCTACACATCAGATAATTGATCAGATAATGAAGAAAAGGTGAAAGAAAGAGACTAAAATGAAAGAGAAAAACAATGGGTGAAGGAGTGAAAACAAACAAGAATCGTTTCTGGTATAAAATGTTATTTAAAGATTCAATTTCGGTGAGCATTAGAGTATCAGATCTTCAGCAGTGACTGCTCTCAGCACTGTGCTCTGTTTCTCTTTCTCTCTTCCACTGTAATATTGTACCAGTTGAGATGGGTTGAAATTGGCTGCCATTACAAGATCACCTAAAGTGTCACACTGTCAGAATGTCAGTCAAACCAGCTTCTCAACTGTCTCCCTGAGAAAAACAATCTGTATCCTGCACAAAAATGTCTTTGCAAAAGTAAAACATTTTTGAAATGTAAATTTTTCATGTTGTTCAGTAATAATTTGAGCTTTTATTTAAATCCTTATGGTCTGTTTCACACCACACACATTAGCAGCGTGTAAGGGGAGCTGCAACAGCAGGTGTGTGATGAGCTTTCACACTGTGTGTCTGCTGTATAGCAGTGAAATCCAAATTTCAGAAGCGCTCTCACCAATGTCACAAACTGTACTCAGATTTGTCAAAATGTCCACAATCAAAACCCAGAGATTGTAATATGAACTCAAACATCTGTCATTAAAGTCTTTAAAGACCAATTTATCTTTACAATTCATTTTAAATTTCAAATATAAATATAATTATAGCTCTAAACTCATACTGTACACAATTTTTTCAAAGATTATTATACACTCACTGGCCACTTTATACACCTTGCTAGTACCAGGTTGGACCCCCTTTTGCCTTCAGAACTGCCTTAATTCTTCATGGCATAGATTTACCAAGGTGTGAGAAACATTCCTCAGAGATTTTGGTCCATATTGACATGATAGAATCACACAGTTGCTGCAGATTTGTCGTCTGCACATCCATGATGCGAATCTCCCATTCCACCACATCCCAAACATGCTCTATTGGATTGATATCTGGTGACTGTGGAGGCTATTTGAGTATAGTGAACTCAAGAAACCTGTTTGAGATGATTTGAGCTTTGTGACTAAAAAGGTGTTATCCTGCTGGAAGTATCCATCAGAAGATGATCAAAAAGGAATGGACATGGTCAGCAACAATTCTCAGGTAGGCTGTGGCGTTTAAACGATGCTCAATTGGTACTAAGGGGCCCAAAGTGTGCCAAGAAAATATCTCCTACACCATTACACCTCAGCACGCCTGAACCATTGATACAAGGAAGGATGGATTCATGCTTTCATGTTGTTTACGCCAAATTGTGACTCTACCATCTGAATGTCGCAGCAGAAATTGAGACTCATCAGACCAGGCAATGTTTTTCCAATCATCTATTGTCCAATTTTGGTGAGCCGGTGTGAATTGTAGTCTTAGTTTGCTGTTCTCAGCTGACAAGAGTGTCACCCGGTGTGTCTTCTGCTGCTGTAGCTCATCTGCTTCAAGGTTCAAAAGCATTGTGCGTTCAGAAATGCTCTTCTGCAGACCTCAGTTGCAATGAGTGGTTATTTGAGTTAGTAGCTATGTTTCCACCTCCGTTTTCATGCGTATTTTGAAGTATCTCATCAGAAACGAGTGATGGAAACACTAAATTTCGAAAGACTCGCAAAAATGTTTTTTATTTCCGCATGGTTCCACTTGCTTGAGGTGGTTTTCGACTTACATGAAAAAGTTAGCCGTTTCCGGTTATTTACTGTTGGTTATAGGTTACCAGTACCACTGTCATCCGCTCAAACAACTTGATGGAAACGCACCTAATTCACATTTGATTTTTTTGGCTTTTTTTGTTTGTGAACTTTGAAAAGAGTCGCTTCACATTTAGATGTAAACCCAGCTACTGTTGGCTTTCTATCAGCTGGAACCAGTCTGGCCATTATCCTCTGACCTCTGGCATCAACAAGGCATTTTTACACAGAACTGCCACTCACTGGATATTTTCTCTATTTCGGACCATTCTCTGTAAACCCTAGAGATGGTTGTGTGCGAAAATCCCAGTAGATCAGCAGTTTTTGAAATACTCGGACCAGCCCATCTGGCACCAACAACCATGCTATGTTCAAACTCATTTAAATCAGCTTTTTTCACCATTCTGATGCTCAGTTTGAACTTCAGCAGGTCATCTCATGTCTACATGCCTAAATGCATTGAGTTGCAGCCATGCCATTGGCTGATTAGATACGTTAATAAGCAGTTGAACAGGTGTACCCAATAAAGTGGCCGGTGAGTGTATATCCCAGTTTTACAAGTGTCATTATCAGCATTCAGAACCAACTGTGTCTGTATTTCACTCGACACCAGGTGCATTCGTCACTCTCACTAGTCATTAGCCATCAGTGAATGATCATTACTTTAGCTTATAATCGCTGTTATTTCCTCCGTGGTGTGGCTCTAAGGAACCCGAGTACTGCCACAAGTCAGAACTCAGATTGAACCCAGCTGGATGTTTCACTGTGGAATGTTGCGCCTCTGAGCATTGAGGGCACGTGGTCATATCACTGCTCCCTGCTAATGGGAGTTTGCAGTTAAATTTATCTTTGAATTTGTTGCACTTATTGGCAAAGCTCTAATGCCTATGCGTGAAAATAGAGCAATTATGAACCTAACCTAATACTTTTTTTTTTTTTTGAAGGAACACTGGTTCTTTAAATGTGCAAAACGACCGAGGTTCAATTCCCTTGTGCAACTGTATTATCAAAGATAAACATACATACATACATTGATTTATGTATGTATTGTGTGCATGCATTTATTTATTTATTCATTTGTTGGTTGGTTGGTAAATTGCATTCAAAATTCACTTTCCTAAAGAATCTGGCCACAATCATTCATTTTTATGATGTGGAATCGAATTTAATTATTGTCAAATCTCTGTTTAAAACTGGGCCAATATTGAAATATTGAACCCAAACTATCTATCAAATATTTATACATCCTTAAAAATGTATTTAGTCTTAACACGTTGTTGTTGTTTTCATGTTTAAAAACATAAATCTTGCTTCTGCTTAAACTTATGTTTTGGGTACATTTTGAGCCAAGAAAGAAAAATTCAAAATAAATTGTAAGAAAAATAAACTCAATTTAAGATATTCTCTGAAAATGTCTTTATGGCTGGTTTGCTCCTCAAATAAATTTATCTTGTTTTAAAGATTTTTAGATTAGTTTCACAGGACAACAATACAAACAAATTATTAAGAATTAATAAATTAATAAAAAATATTTTATTTCCAAAGATTTGGTAATACTACAATAAGGTCAACAATACTACAAATTATTAAACATTGGTAAAATTAAAGAATATTTGAACAACATTTATTAATCTAGATTAAAGTTAATTCATAAAATACTGTTGTTTTTTTTCATAATACATTAGCAAATGTAAATTTATACAACTTTAAATGTTAAAAATATATTAGTATGAGAGTATTTAGAAATGTAGCATTGTTCATTGTTAGTTCCTGAAACCTAATGCATTAACAAATAGAACCTTATTGTAAAAAGTGTTAAAGGGATAGTTCACCCAAAAATGAAAATTATCCCATAATCTACTCACCCTCAAGCCATTCTAGGTGTAAATGACTTTCTTCTTTCAGTCAAACATAATCAGAGATATTTTTAAAAATATTCTGGCTCTTCCAAGCTTTATAATGGGAGTGAATAGAAGCCTAACCAATATTTTGAAGCCCAAAAAAGCACATCCATCAATCATAAAAGTATTCCATACGGCTCTAGAGGGGTTAATAAATGGCTTCAAGTTTTTGTTCTAAACTAGAATTTTGTTCTATTCTAGTTTATAAAGTTATAAATATGGATATTTTTCTTACAAAAACACATCGCTTTGCTTCAGAAGGATTGTATTAACCCCCTGGAGTCGTATGGATAACTTTTATGATGGATGGATGTGCTTTTTTTTGGAAGAGCCAGACAATTTTTTAATATAACTCAGATTGTGTTTGACTGAAAGAAGAAAGTCATATATACCTAGGATGGCTTGAGGGTGAGTAAATTATGGGACATTTTCATTTTTGGGTGAACTAACCCTTTAATGATTAGCGGAGTGGAGACTTTCATTGACATTGACACACACACACACACACACAGTCATCTCTACGACACAGAAACGTACCGACAGGACAGGCGCCCTCTGACACCACCAGCACCTCTGTCTGCAATTTGCAGGCATCTTTGCGCAGGAGACAGTGGTTCTCATAGCTCTCCCCATTAGATCCGCACACTGGAGCATAGTCACTGCTGCACTGTAAAGAGAGAAAGAGGCACAGGTGTCACAGATGCATGTTTCTGTTGTAAATGTTTAATGGTCGAGATCAGATGAGGACAAACTTTAATTACATCGGCACTCTGAAACACAAGACACCTGTTCGGGTGTACCTGCATGCAGATAGCGAAGAGTGAAATAATGGCTGGTAATACAGCTGACCGTGACCCTACGGCACAGACACACACAGGGGGAGGAACACAAGACCGCTGGTGTCGTTGTGGCCAGCTGTGGTGTGGCGCCTGGAGGAAGCAGGTCACCCAGAGGCAAGAACACAGAAGGTGAACCGATTTCACTCGTATTTCAACCCCATAGAAGCAAATAGAGGTTATTTACATCAGCCATTAAACAAGAGGTCATCCATCTATCTGAATACACACATGCACACACAACTGACACACAGCAAACACACTGTAAAATCACTGGAAACACACACGCACACCAAACACAGAACTGCTGACTAATGGCCTGAGGGGAAAAGAGAGCACAAGAGAGAAGGACAAAACAGAGACACGAGAGGGAGGGTGACTCTTTCAAAGTTTGAAATCTCTAGTGTGATTTATAAATCACAGGCGGCCAGCCATAAAAACTGGTGGAGAAGGTGATTTAATGAATCAGATCGCACTGAATCTGTCTGAAACGTCCACTGATATACATTGCAGTGATGTTGGGTGCACTTCTGAAATAAAGAGGCATGTTAATTCATGTTTAAAATTCATGTTTATACCAGTTAAATGTATATGGAACAGCATTAAACTATCAACAAACAACTAATACTATTGTATTTTTTTACTTTTAACCAAAAATGAAAATTCTGCCATCATTTACTCATCCTCATGTCTTTTCAAACCTGTATGAGTTTCTTTCTTCTGTGGAGCATAAAAGAAGATATTTAGAGAAATGTCCCAGTGTTTTTTGTTTCCCCATACAATGGAAGTCAATGGTCAATGTTGTTTGGACGTCAACATTCTTCAAAATATCAAAATATGAGGGAATTTTCATTTTTGCATGGACTATCCCTTTAACATACTATATTTAAAAAAAAGTCTCAACAAAATTCCATTAAGTTTTAATACATTTCCGACATATTCTTATGGAAATATTTTATATTTTGGCAAATTGGTGGCTAATTTGTATGAATTTGTACAATCTTATTCATACGTTTTCTTACAATCTTCTTAGATTTAGGGGTGGAGCTTCATCACCACCTCATAAAATAGTTTTCTTACGAGATCAGGTTAAAATGTTTGTGTTGCTTCAATAATACAGTACAATAATAAGCAACTACTATACAATAAAAAGCTTATTTCAAAACACTGCTTCAGGAAGCATCAGAGCACAAATGAATCAGTGTATCGAATCTGCTATTCGGAGCGCCAAAGTCACGTGATTTCAGCCGTTGGCAGTTTGACACATGATTTGATACGCTGATTCATTTATGCTCCGATGCTTCTTGAAGCAGTGTTTTGAAATCGGCCATCACTAAATAAGTCATTATTTTGTTTTTTTTGGTGCACCAAAAATATTCTCGTCACTTTATAATATTAATATTGAACCACTGTACTCACATGAACTGATTTAAATATGTTTTTAGTACCTTTATGGATCTTGAGAGAGGAAATGTCATTGCTCCCTATGGGGGCATCACTGAGCCATCGGATTTCAACTAAAATATCTTAATTTGTGTTCCGAAGATTAATGACGGTCTTACGGGTGTGAAACGGCATGAGGGTGAGTAATAAATGACAGAATTTTCATTTTTGGGTGAACTAACCCTTTAATAAAAAATGGCTCAACAAAGACCATTTCAAGTTAATTTGGATTCAGACCTGACCAAAAATAGTGATTAATTAGGAGTGGCTGATTTATTTATTTATTTTATTTACTGTAATTAGTAAATCTAGTAAAACCAGTCTAACACATTCTGGTCAGTTTGCATCTTGATTTTTACTCTTACTTTTGGACCCCATGCTGTCGGAATTACATGCTTTGCAATGCTTCTCATAGAAAGATCCATTTATCTAATCATTTATCTAGTCATGTAATTTGATAAAAATTTGTTAGGCAAAGGAAGTAATACAAATGTGTGAGACAAAGGAAGTAAAAACAGTACAAATCAACAAAATTAATTAGAAAGAGAAAAGACGAAGAATCTGTAGTTGGAGACAGATACTTCAAGAACAAGATTTAAACAGGTGTGTGTCCATTCATATTGACTTTACACAAATCAACTCAGTTCCTTTACAAACAGATAAGTCAATCAGGCAAAAATATGGATTTTCGAGGCATTGATTTCAGGCTGATGCTCAAACCTTTACTATCTATATTAACAGAAAAAGAACATGAGCGATTGACAGAAGGGAGAGATGAATGAAAGACTGAGTAGAAAGATATACACAATTGAAAGGCTGAAATAAGAAAATGGATAAATAGCAGGTGAAGGATGAATAGAGAGGAAGGAAATATGATATAACGGCTGTTTCCTCATACATCTTCAACCAGCAGCCGCTTTTTGACGAGGATATTAAAACGTGTCATTAAGAGAAATTCTTTCTTCCTGTTCTTCCATTTACTGTAACTGCTCTCATCTATCTCTCATATCGTTTTTCATGCTCTGTAGAACTGTGTCCTAGCACTCTTTTACCAACCTGGTCTCAATGTTATACATATCATATATTATCAGAAGATCCAAAAAACTGCTGCTGTAATAATTACCACAGGAACTGAAGTGATGGGCAAGATATCCCAAAAAGTAACAGTAGGCGTAACACTTTACAGTAAGGTTTCATTTGTTAAAATTAGCTCTGTCATGACAACTCTCTGAGAGATTGGCATAGTAATGGTTATGGCAATTTAATGTACTTTGATATTGGTGGAATAGATCTGCTACGCTGCTGCAGATCAAGTACAGGACTTGCTACTGCCGATACATTCACAGACATTGCTGTGAACAAGTAAGACATGCTGCTGCTGCACATATAACATACATGAAATAAACCCCATAGCAGATCTATACAGGTGGAGCTGGGGAAGGTGGAGGGTTTCTGAAAGTGCGCTGATACCACAGCAACCAATCAGCTGCGCTATGTAGATAATGATGTGATCACTACCAAATGAGTTAAGGACCTATCAACCAGCGCCATCTAGAGTTTCATGCCAGAACTTTGTATTTAAATATGTTAATGTGAATTAACAATGAACAATATTTTATAGCATTTATTAATCTTAGCTAATGCTAACATTTACTAATACATTTTTTAATCAAAAATGGTATCTGTTAACATTAGTTAATTCACCCTGAACTATCATGAACAAACAATGTACAGCATTTTTATTAAAGGCACACTATGTAAATTTTCACTGCTAGAGGTCGCTTATTCAAAACAAAGGTGTAGCTTAATGACGCCTTGATTTCTCGGAATCATGGGAAATGTTGTCTTCACGTCTACAGCCGGTGGAAAAGAATCAGGAAGGGACTTAGGCAGAAATCATGTTCATGGATGAGATTATTAACATTACTGTAGTATGAAGCAGAGCAGGGCCGAGTGCTGTAGGAGCTGAAAGAGGCAGCTGGAGCGATTGCTAATGAGAGACGAGCGCGACACACGGCTCGAGAGTAGAGGAACATTTATTATACCACAGACGCCGCTTCCGCTACTTCTGGTCAAGCGTATGTGGGGTAAAGCAGCAATGTTTTATCATATTAGAGAAATTTCTGTGTTGAAAGTTGTTATTGTGCTACTCTGCGTTTGCTTGGCGGCTACTATGAGACACTTAATGCACACTGCATTAAGATAGATTGATATTAGGCATGGTAAAACATGGTACTCGCTGTAAATCAAGAAAAAGTGATTTAAACAATAAGACTTACTTATTATAAGACTTATGTATCCATCCAAACAGTTGCTCACCTGTCTTATAAAACACATAATATATTAACACGTCTTTTGTGTTTCCATGGTTTCTACAAAATAAAACCAGAAATGGAGTGTAATGCGGTTATTATGTCATTGATAGGCGACGCACGGACACGGTCCGTGTCCTGGTTAAAACTGCTTATTTCTCTGGATTTAAACATTCTTAGAAACATTTGGGATAATATAAGTACACAAAATAAGTCAACAAAATATATAACACTGTTCTTGTGTTTTTTGGATATTTTAATCTAAAAATCTTAGATATTGTGCCTTTAAAGGTGCCATCGAACGTTTTTTTACAAGATTTAATATAAGTCTAAGGTGTCCCCTGAATGTGTCTGTGAAGTTTCAGCTCAAAATACCCCATAGATTTTTTAAATTAATTTTTTTAACTGCCTATTTTGGGGCATAATTAGAAATGCGCGATTCAGGCTGCGACCCCTTTAATTGGTCGCGCTCTCCGCCCCCTCCCGAGCTCTCGACTCTATCATTGCATAAACAAAGTTCACACAGCTAATATAACCCTCAAAATGGATCTTTACAAAGTGTTCATCATGCATGCTGCATGCATACATCGGATTATGTGAGTATTGTATTTATTTGGATGTTTACATTTGATTCTGAATAAGTTTGAGGCTATGCTCCGTGGCTAACGGCTAATGCTACACTGTTGGAGAGATTTATAAAGAATGAAGTTGTGTTTATGAATTATACAGACTGCAAGTGTTTAATAATGAAAATAATGACGGCTCTTGTCTCCGTGAATACATGTACTGTTAAACATTTAGAAAGACAGTTTACAAATATCACTAAAAATATCATGTTATCATGGATCATGTCAGTTATTATCGCTCCATCTGCCATTTTTCGCTATTGTCCTTGCTTGCTTACATAGTCTGATGATTCAGCTGTGCACAGATCCAGACGTTAATACTGGCTGCCCTTGTCTAATGCCTTGTACATGGGCTGGCATATGCAAATATTGGGGGCGTACATATTAATGATCCCGACTGTTACGTAACAGTCGGTGTTATGTTGAGATTCGCCTGTTCTTCGGGGGTCTTTTAAACAAATGAGATTTATATAAGAAGGAGGAAACAATGGAGTTTGAGACTCACTGTATGTCATTTCCATGTACTGAACACTTGTTATTTAACTATGCCGAGGTAAATTCCATTTTTAATTCAAGGGCACCTTTAACTTGCTTATTGCTAGGTCATGTTAGCTAATCCATTAACTAAGGTTGACAAATATGAATTAGCTAAGCTAAATGAGCTAGTTATGCTACTAATAATTTAGCTTATATTTTTTTATAAATATGAAATATTAAAAATTGTGTTTTTGAGAGTAATTTGATCTAAAACATGTTTATTTGAATATAAAACATATCGAACAGAATCTTTCTCTGTGTGTGTGTGTTTATGATGAGATAAAAAGTGGTAATGGTTTATATTGCAATATAGTTTTATAGTTTAAAATAAGCTACTAAATATAATTTAGTAATGTCTGTTCAATAATGTCAATAATGAAAGGAACTTTCATTATAATTTCATTATATTTTTTTACTTAATTAGATCCAACTCATTAGATTCAATTTTATGGATGCAAATCAGAAGATAGGATTATTAATAACAAAGGAACGAAAAGCTTGGCAATGCCGGAACAGTTTCACATTATGTAACACTGATAAACAAGACTCAAGAGTAATACATTTTAAATATAACTGGATGAGCAACATTAAACAGATGATACAGTATATTCACATTTGCACACCTGCACATCAATTCTAGACTAATGTGCCATGTTACATGGTGTACGCGCATTACAGTTTTCTCTGTTTTTCCCCCTTTAATAGTTGATATACTGCAGTATCACAACCAGTCGGAATATGATGATTTTATGTTTCTTTCTTTCTTTCTTTTTTTTTTGCTGCCTCTGGTCTCCATCCACTGAGCAGCTCAGATCTTCACCTAAATGTTTCCTTTTGTGTTCCACAGAAGAAAGTCATATACTAAATTCTAAACTCACTTAATGCAACAAAGAAATTTAGGGCAGCAACTGAACTTAAGTTTTTAAGTATAATCAAATAGACTCTCATTTCATCTAATTTTTAAGTTAATTTAAATTACATTAAACTGACTTTAAAAATCCAGCTGAATCTTGTATAGCTTAAAAAAATCAAGTTGCAGTTGATTAAATTACTTATAATATAACTTATAAATACTTATAATTTTTTACAATGTACAGGTTCAGAATGTCATGAGTGTGTAAATGATTACAGGACTTTCATTTTTGGTGAACTATTCCTTTAAAGAAAGCTCCATTTGTAGGATACATTAACACATTTTAGAATAGCACCGTGATTTGTCAAAAAAGGTTCTAAATTAATTAGCATACAGGAACACTTTTCATTTGTTTCATTGTTAAAGTCCCTGTAAAGTCAATTCTGAGAATTCTTTCTAAACACTTTATAAATGTTACAAATGTATTGCTGAAACACACTACAAAGACTGTGAATTGTGTAATGCTTAATTGTGAAGTTAGAGCGTTAAACAGTTTTTCACCAAGTCTCTGTTCAGGATTTTTTGGGCGGAGCTAAAACGGGGGTCTGATGACGCACTTGGACTCCCGAGCATAGCCCCTCCCCTAACACTATATAACTGTCGCTGACGCACCGAGCGTGGCGCCGCCTCTAACTCTACAGCGGTTCACTCGCTCAATCACGAGTGTCATTACAGTTATACACCCCTTTGCACATTTACATGGTTGTTATAATATACAATATGCTCGGTCTCCTTATTTAAATTGTCTAAAACGACGATATGAAATATTCTAAAGTGATCGTTCTACACCAGATAATTTTACAAACTTTCATCAGACAGCTGGGATTCACAGATAATCCGCTGTTTTTGGTAATTGTGACTGAACAGACCTCGGCCCCCCTCGCGCCTCGGCCTTCCTACCGTCCCACCGATAACCGATGATATATGGGGCTGGACAGAGTCTCTCCCGTCCCGGCCTTCATCCTCCCGTCTCGCGGCACCGTCATTTGTCGACTCGACAACAGTCGGCAGTTCGTGCCCACCAATGAGTGTAAGTTGCCGAGTTTGCTTATGTTATAATTAGTAGGTAGTCCACAGTAACTCTGCTAAAATTTGCAATCATCTAAATGATTCTTTTCATATGCATCAGTATGTTTGACTCATTAGACTCAAGTTAGTTGAGACTGCAGCTCTCGCGAGTGGGCGTGGCTTCAGCGCCGCCAGAGGACACGCCCCCAGCGTTTGAGAGCAGAGAGCGCTGCCTATTTTTTCGAGATTTTGATAACTTATTTAATTTATTTGCAGATTTTTTTAATCATTCAAATTTGGCTGGGTGGTTAATAACACATTTTTCTGCAGAGTGAAAAACTCAGAACACATACTTTAAAATGACTTTACAGGGACTTTAAAGCATTTGTTAGGGAACTTTAAATAAAGTGATATTCCCTTCATTACCTAAAGGGGTCACTGTATCCCCTAATTAAAAGAGCAAGAAATGTCCTGTACTATTAAAACAACGCTGTACGAAAACCGAGTCTCTTTTATACCGAGTCTCTAATACATTAGAGATGACTCCACATGACTCGCATACACCTGCCAAATTACACACATTATCTGACTGTAGACTGAGATGTGTTGAAAAAACTTTAAATTACTCAGAGCTCTTAAATACAGTAATGAATTGGTAGGTGGAAAAGAAAAGAAAGAGAGAGGAAGGAAAGGAGCTAGGCAAAAGTCAGTTAGCATGTTGCTGTGTGTGCAGAGGTTATGTTACTGTGATAGTGGCTCCTAATGGAAGCTATCGCTAGCATTATTGAGCTAAAGCACTCAGTTCTTCATATCGCTTCCAAGGTGATGGTCTCGTCTGTGGATGTTGAATGCATGTGTGTGTGTGTGTGTGTGTATGCGCGCACACGTTTTTGTGATTTACGAGGACACAAATTTGTATGATGACATGGGTATTACACTGGTATTACGACATAAACATGAAATATGAGGACATTTCATGAGTCCTCATATTTAAAATAGCTTGAAAAATATACTAAAAAATGTAAAAATGCAGAACGTTTTCTGTGATGAGTAGGTTTGGGGTAGGGGAGGTGTAGGGGGATAGAATGTACAGTTTGTACAGTATAAAAAACATTACGCCTATGGAATGTCCTTGACTAAGATAGCAAAACAAACCTGTGTGTGTGTGTGTGTGTGTGTGTGTGTGTGTGTGTGTGTGTGTGTGTGTGTGTGTGTGTGTGTGTGTGTGTGTGTGGCAGTGTGACACACTGACCCTTCCATTACCTGCTTGTCTATATGACCACTTGGGGACTGGCAGCCACAGAACAAACAGCACAAACACACATATTCACACATGATGGCTGGGATTTTTGAGAAGTAGAGCACTTATCCTTGAGTGTTCTCTTCACTCAACCTCAGACGTACACTAACACAGACACACACGCGAACACACACACAAACTGGTATTCCTGTCATTATGAGGACATTATGGTTTTTATACTTAGCTGATGACATTTTCTAGCCCCTACCCCTAAACTTTCTCATCACATGAAACTTTCTGCATTTTTACATTTTCAAAAAACATAATTTAGTGTGATTTTTTTATAATCTGTTTTCCTCATGGGGACCAAAAAAATCCCCCACAAGGACCAGGATTTCGGATACTGCCATTATTGTGGGGACGTAGGGTATACATGAACACACACACATTTGTTTTTGTGAATTGTGGGGACATTCCACAGGCGTAATGGTTTTTATACTGTACAAACCGTATTTTCTATCCCCCTACCCCTAAACCTACCCATCACAGGAAACTGTGCACATTTTTACTTTCTCACAAAAACTCATTCTGTATGATTTATAAGCCTTTTGAAAAATGGGGACATGGGGTAATGTCCTCATAAGTCACCCTCTCCTTCTAATACCTATGTCATACCCATGTCATTATACAAATTTGTGTCCTGATATGTCACAAAAATGGACACACACACACACACCACAGTAAATACTCCTTTTCTTTCTCTGATCTAAAAATAATTCTGTTAATAAGCTTTTTTTATTTTATGCTTTCTCATATTCATTTAATACATTCTTTATCATTTTATTTCCACTTTTCAGAACAATTTTCCACATTCTCTCTGACCCTTGAAATTGTTGAATTTATTTTATTTTTTGCTTTTAAGACTTCAATATAAATGCCCTTTTTTCATGTGGAATGAGTAACAGTGCTTTGCTGAATATTGCCCCATCCTTCAACAGCCTTTGTTCTTTCCCATATTAATTTAATACATTCTTTATAATTTTATTTTCAATTTTTCATGACCAATTTTCACATTCTCTATGACCCTTGAAAGTGCTGATTTATTTTATTTTATTTTATTTTTATTTAATTTTATTTATTTATTGCTTTTTAATACTTCAATGTAAAAAACTTTTTGCATGTGAAATGAGTAACAGTGCTTTGGTGAATATTATAATAAATCCAAATTTGCCCCATCCTTCCACAGCCTCCTTGGTTTCTCATTTTTGATTCTTATTGTTAGTTCTTGTAAAGTTACAAATAATAGCCTTTATCCTGTAGACATCTCCATAATTGGACGGGCCAGAAGAAATTGGACAGGCCAGAACAGAAGAGAAATACACAGAAAAAAACATACATACACATAGAAATATGACTAAGTTCAGGGTACCCCTATCTGAATGGAAGAGTCAGAGAACCTCGTTTTGGAGTGGAGCATCCAAACCCAGCTGTAGTCATACAGGTGTACAATTACACCAGCCTGAGTCATCGGACCTGGTGTTTTACACTCACGTCCGAGTGCGCATCCAAAATATCACTCTCCAATTCTCTCAAACTCCTCCATTCAGACAGCACTAACCAAAAAAAAAAAATAAATCACAAATAATAGAAATAGGATAATAAAATGAAATACAGCACAGTAAATCCAAATGAGTTTAGTAACTCTGTGCTAAGTTTGGAGTACCCTTATCTATTTAGTACTAATCCTGCTCCAACACACCTGGCTGCATTTTTTATGCAAACTCAAAGACCTTAATTAGTTTATTGATGTGCGTTCGCCAGTAATTAGAGCTGGAACTAAACTCTGCTGGAAAAGTGGCTCTCCGGTACCAGGAATAAAAAAAACTAAGTTTGTGGGAGTGTGAAATTAGACATTTTTTTGCAACTAAAGGCTGGAATTCACTACATGACTTTTGCTCATATTTTGAACTGATTTGCAGTCTAGAATTGTTGCCGAAAGTCTGCAGATTTTGGGCAGTCGGAATTTGACAGAAAATTGTCCAGTATATGATGAGCACAGACTCTGATTATTTATCTTCAGACTATAATTCCATCCAGCTGGAGGATATAAAAACATATTTGATATTTTGAGCCAATTTTAGAACACATATCTTAGTGTAAGAAGTCACTACTCAGACCAAAGCTGTCCTCTATCTATCAGTGTCGCAATGAAATACAATACAAATACAATAATAATACAAAAGTAAATTAAAAGAACAAACATAAGAAATTAGCTTTAAATGGGTCATGAATTGAGAAATCAACTTTTCCTTGAGCCTTTGATATATAAGAGGTCATCGTACTATAAGAATATCCTGAAAGTTTCATAAGTGAAAACTTCCTTGTTAGTCCAATAAAAGCTTTTATTGACACCAGCGAATGTGCTAATAGATAGGTGAAACGCCACCTACGCAGTAGAAATCAACGCCTACTTCATCATTGCAACGTTAGCCCCGCCCACTGGCATGTTAGTGAGATGAGGAGGAGAGAATAGCGATACAGGACTAAAAATAACATTACCTTTCAAAGGATCCTAATGTGAGGAAAATGGTTATTTATTTTCAACAATGTGAATGTCTCAGTTGAGCTTTATTTATTTGTATTCGGTACATTTCACTGTGGATTCTTTGGTAAATCAATCATCTCAAATCAAGTCAATCTTTTACGATATGGACTCGACAGTAATGCAACAACATGTAAGTAACCGTGTTAATTCTAATGCCTGATCTGATATGTAATGATTCATGTACAGTCAGATGTTCTTTGTCTATGTGTCAGTCAATTAAACCAGTGACTAAATGGTCAACTTCATGTCGTTTCTCTTAGTAGGATGAAAATAATCTGTTATTTAAACGGTGATTAAATTATATATAGAAAGTGATCAAAGAACGCTCTCTTTTACAATCGCTTGAGCTGTCAATCAAACAGCGTGAGTTTATCAGTGACTGAGTTCTAGACTTGTGCCAAAACTCCCATTTTATTCGAAGAATCTCTTAGTTACGTCGCATTTGCACTGTTAGTTATGATGAAAGCATTCGTTAGTGTGCAGAAATTGAGTTGCAATGACGAGATCACTGCTTTCATGAGCTCAACAACATGTGATCGGCTACAGTGTTCATCACTGCAACCTTTTATGCCACGATCTAAATATAATGCCATAGATCTAAATGTAATCATCACTTTTCACGATTTTCTACCTTGAGAGCTGTAATAGTAAAAACGTTTTTGAGAGAGTAATAGCAAAGGTGTTAGCCAATCACAGCAGTGGACATTCACACTGAAGTCTCACAGCAGATACGCCCCTTAAAACAGAGCGTTCAAATAAGAGGATTAAAATCAGGGTAGGAAAAATGCCTTTTATTTCTAAATTATGACATTTTTTGAAGTAAAAAGCATACTAAGATTATAAGTGCACCCCAGGAAACATTATAAAACAATGCAGTTCATGACCCCTTTAATATTTGACTCAACAGCACAGATAAAACAACTTACTGCGCCACTCACCTCTAACTCCCGCTGTAATCTGTCCATACTGACCACGTCTATAGCCAAGACTGCATCCAAAATCTGTTCAGATTTTAAAAGCCATGTAGTGTATTCCAGCCTTTAATTTCAATAAACTACTATATATTACAATACAAAAACTATGTATTTCAATAAAATAAAAGAAATTAAATTTTCTTGTATATTTGTATTTTAAAATATCCTATCTGAGTAAATTAAAACCTTTATTCTTTAACAACATTGCATTCAACAGGAAACTGAACATCATTCCTACTGTATAAAATGTTCTCTTGAATCAGTAAATTTCCATTCTGATTTTCCATTACCATATTCCATTTGAGCTTTGTGCAAGAATACTACTCTTGTACTGGTTCCTCTCTTGGATCCATTATTGTATGACAGTTACATGCACAGATGTGTAATTTAAAGTGTGTCGGTGTATGTTTTTCAGTGTTTTTCTTTTCTAAATTGGAACATGACAGACTCAGAGCCATGCCAGACCAGATATTATATAGTGCTTTGGCACTTGCACATAGTTATTTGACTCGCGGACTGCAAGACAGATGGCCAGAGTGCAAGGATAAATTAAAGAGAAAAAAACCAAAATGCTTGAATTTTTATGCAGATAAAAATACAGCCACCACACACAGGAGATTTTAAAGATGTGCAGGTATTTCAAATTCACACATACACTACTGTTCAAAAGTTTGGGGTCAGATGTTGGGGTCAGATGATCAAAAGTGCCATTATAGACATTTAAAAAGTTACAAAAGGTTTCTGTTTCAAAAAAAATAAAATACTGTACTTTTGAAATTCTATTCATCCTGAAAAAAATATTCACAGTTTACACCAAATGTTTAAGCAGCACAAATGTTTCCAACATTGATAATAATAAAAATATTTCTTGAGCACTAAATAAACATATTAGAATGATTTCTGAAGGATCTTGTGACACTGAAGACTGGAGTATTGATGCTGAAAATTCAGCTTTGCATCACAGGAATAAATTACATTTTAAAGCTGCAGTCCGTAAGTTTTGCCTCTTTGTCGCCATCTCTGTTTGAAACCTGCAATTGCAGTGATTTGTGGAATTATTATCGTTATGTGGGTTGTGCATCGGCATGGCTCCTCAGCGCGGATGAATCTAATGTTTGCTGTCAGTGACCACACTGATGTGGATACTGTACTTCGGAATCACAGATTCTACATCTTGGAAGTATGACCAAAATAATAATTTTCATTTGAACAAAAAAAAAAAAAAAGTTACGGAATGCAGCTTTAAAATATATTCAAATAGAAAAGAGTTATTTTAAATTGTAAAAAATATTTCACAATATTACAATGTTACTGTATTTTTGATTAGTGTTGCTTTCGTCAACGAAAATTATGACTAAATATCGTCGTCAACGAACCTTTATCACGTGACGAAAACGAGACGCAACATAAATGCTGGTCATGTGACGATGACTAAAATTAAATGTATAATGCACAATTGTTAACGAATAAAAACGAGACTAAATGTGGTTTAGAAAATAAAAACTATGCTAAAATGTCTCTTCATTTCGTTGACCAAAACGAGACGAGACGAGACGAGACGTTTAGTCGCGTTATTATTATTTTGTAGTATTTCTGTTTCCTGTGTCTCACTTCAGGAGCTGCATCAGGTCGCACTGCGCAGACGCAAGTCACTTTCTCAAGCCCCACCCGTGGCATTATTTAGGACAGTGGTTCCCAAACTGGGGTACGCGTAAAATGCACATATCATAGAAAATGCACATCATAAAGCAGATTCTCACGATTAAAATGAATCCAAAATCAACATAATTGTAACACGGTTCATAGATGTGGGAAGAAGGAGGCGGGAACCGGCGAACGTTCAACAAAAGTTGAATTCAAAATAAACAAAGAACAAAACGAAAGTAATGCCGGCAGACCCTCGCGGACGTCTGCCGGCCACACAAACATAATAAAACATAAAATAAAGTCCAGGCCTGGTCCTCTCTCGTCCTTCACTGATGTCGCTCCTCCTTTTATGCCTCCGGAGCTCCTCCGTGAGAGACTCGAGGCCGGCGCGCCTCGCAGGTAATGCTCATTATCACTCGCGTCACCGGCCTCGCGCCGTTCCCTCACGGCTCTCGCCCGCCCTGCTCGTCACATACCCCCATCGCCCCTCGCAGGCCGGGGGGTACTCCCGAGACTACGCTTTACTCCCCCCCGGGGCCTGTCTCGGCGGTCGCAGCACCTGGGGGTAAGGACAGACGAGACGAGAGAAAGGAGACGGAAGCAAGAGGAGCGACAGAACGAGAGAGGGGAGAGAGGAAAAAGAGAGAAAAAAAAAATTCTTGGTCCGGTTCCCAGACACACTGCCGCTCGGTCCTCAGCCAGCCAGGAGGCTCTTCCTCGCGGTGCCATGCGGTGGCACTGGACGCACGGTGGACGGCCCGATCCTCGACCGCCTCCTGGCGGCCGGCGATGGCTCCTCCGGACTGAGGGCAGCCGGCAGCGAGTCCCCCGTTCCCTGCTCCTCCCCTTTATGGCGGACGGCAGCAGGCTCCGGCCCACGGCGAACGGCGGCGACTCCTCCGCTCCCTCTTGGACGGCAGCCACCCCACCTTGTCCCAGGGGCACGGCCTCGAGCTCTCCGTCCCACCTGTCACTAGGCTCCAGCACCACCGCCTCGGGCAGCTTCTCGCGGTCTTCACACTCCCGCGCTGCCCGAACTCCTCAGCACCGCGATCCCCCTCAGCAGCGAGGGCTCTCCGACAGCATGTCCCTCCTTCCTCCCGGGTTTCGGCACCAATGTAACACGGTTCATAGATGTGGGAAGAAGGAGGCGGGAACCGGCGAACAAAAGTTTAATTCAAAATAAACAAAGAACAAAACGAAAGTAATGCCGGCAGACCCTCGCGGACGTCTGCCGGCCACACAAACATATTAAATCATAAAATAAAGTCCAGGCCTGGTCCTCTCTCGTCCTTCACTGATGTCGCTCCTCCTTTTATGCCTCCGGAGCTCCTCCGTGAGAGACTCGAGGCCATCGCGCCTCGCAGGTGATGCTCATTATCACTCGCGTCACCGGCCTCGCGCCGTTCCCTCACGGCTCTCGCCCGCCCTGCTCGTCACAATAATATATTGCGTTCATCACAAGATATTACTCACGGAATGATTTAACATACTTGGCTAAAAACATGTCTCTCATCTTTCCGGGATGCAGTGTGTATCCAATGTTCCTGGAACCATCCATGTTCGTTTTCCAATGTGGAATAACACAAAATAGGTATCATATTAAAGCTTAGAAGCTCAGCTTTTTAATGCACCTAGCCATTTTGAAAAACTCCTAACAAGTGCTGAGAAGTGCCTCTAAACCAGAGTTTACCGCCCTTGGGCGCCATCTAGCTGCGAAAAAATTAATAACACTTTATTAAACTATATTTTATATGCTATTTCCACAAAATTTGAACCAGATGCAGCTCACATGTAGGCGCATCACCAAAAAAGAATTTTTCTCTGATCTTATTGCCTTCTAGCCTGACGTGGTCATACTCAATTCTAGTTCGAATATGAGTCTGATACTGCTCCATTGGGCTTTGATTATGGGGGCGTATTTCAACCGATCCAGGAAAGACCTCAATTGGATAGACCTACAACCAATCAGAGCTACGCATAGTTGTCAACAGAACTCTTCTTAGCGACCATCGGGGCCAGCTGATAAATCAAACTTTTGCCGAATCCCGTAGGAAGGACGGCAAAGACATCTTTCCCATCGACAAATGCCTTGATCGCGGTCCTCTGTTCCTCTTTTAAAATGAATGCGCTGTCGATATCTTCTATAACGGACGCAATGGCGGAATCTACACATCTCAGTTCTTCAACAGCCATCATTGTTGTAAACTAATTGACCTTTCGCAAAGACTCGCCCCCCTTAGTTACTGTTGCTTTGTCCGACAAGCCGTGGCGCTGTCACACCACACAGAGTGGAAAATACTGACAACACATCGACAGACGAGACAGAGCAGGTTACTTATGATATTAAACAAAGTCCCAGCTTTCAAACTGTGTAGTTATTAAAAAAATTCAAACAATAAAAACAGTTTTGTGGCTCTTTAATGTGTTGTGACCATGATCGTGACAGATTGCTGTAGCGCCTCAGCTCAAGAGGCTCGTGAACCGATCATCTCTTCCTACTAGTCCATTTATAGCATCAAATAAACATGAATGAACATGAGAATGAATGTTGTTTCAAGCGCGGAAAGACGTCAATATGCACAATTTTTCAATTTTAACTCCACCGAGGTTAATCTTCTAACTCCTGACTGCTTTGTCGGACAAAATGGCGGATGTGGCGTTCTGATTGGTTAGATCGCTTGTCAATCAAACTCCCCAAGCGCTCTTTGATGACGTGGCTGATTACGTTTCTGGTGATAATCTGTCAATCATCGCCCTGACAATGTGATTGGTCCGAACAGTTTCTGTTCGGGCATAATTACTCCTCTACGGATCGAGTCCAGACCGAACTCCCCGACCTCAAAATGTTGTGGGTGGGGCTAAGTTCGGCTGGCATCCAGGCTAATTGTCTTCCTGAGTTATTCCATGTCAATAAAAAAAATAAAAAATATATATATATTTATTTATATTTTCTAAAAAATTAAAAAGTGTTCTATCAAATGATACCTACCTTTTGACTCTCCTTGCTACAGTTTTGGAGTTATGAGTCTTTACTATAAGAGACATCTCAAGGCATTATAAAGTATTATCTATAAGGTAACAATAATATAATAAGATAACCTTGTTTGAAATGGGTTTGGCTAAAAGAGAATTTTGGATTCGTCTATACTACTAGGTACTTATACTATATTGACTGGGTTAAATAGAATTACATAAAAAGAAAACTAAAATACAATTTTCATTGACTAAAACTAGACTAAAATGTCATCAGTTTTCGTCGACTAAAACTAGACGAAAATAGTCATGGATAATTCTGACTAAAATAAGACTAAAATGCTCAGACTTTTAGTCGACTGAAACTTGACTAGACTAAAAAGAGTATGAACGTGACTAAAACTAATAAAAACTAAAATGACAGCTTGACACAAAGACTAGACTAAAACTAAAATTAAAACAGGCTACCAAAAACAAGACTATTTTTGATCAAATACACATAGCCTTGGGTAGCATAAGAGACTTCTTTCAAAAGACCCCAAACTTGTGAACAGTATTTTATATTATATTAGTAAATAGGTGTTTACACAATATGTGTTATTGTTTTCCATCTGTGATTACTTATTAATTATTGGTCTATAGCTACATGTGTCCGATGCATTTTTAAGTATCTCATGCCGTGAGTGTTCCATTTATAAGGCACCATGTTCAACAATGTGTTTCAAACACTCCCCATCCTCCATTGTTTGGACAAACAGGTAGTCCCGACCCCAAACCAACACCAGTTGAACGTGCCAGTGTTTTTATGCCTTGCTCAGTCGGGTCACTCACACACACAGATTGCAATTCCATTTGGTGTAGCTAGTGGTCCAGAAAGAGACTGACCGCCTTCCATTTCTGTCCTTCGCTCTCTCTCCGAGTATGAGAGTTGGATCAATAGCATGTCAGTAAGTGAACTTGTGCGAATCGCATCCATTCATCTCTCTCTCTCTTACACACACTTCTCCCATTCCACTTTCTGTTTGGGAGTCTGGAGGCAGGGCAGGGCTTTGGGCAGCAGCGTCCAACCGCAGGAGTAGGGCATCCCCACACACGCCCTTAAAGCGGCGGGTACCGTCTCTCGCTGTGCATGATACTTAACCGATAACCCTCCCCACCACAGCTAGAGGCACTCACATGGCCCCAGACTAGCGTTAGTGCCACTCAATTGTATTAAGGGCAGAAATGAAAGCAGCGTGACCCTTCTTAAGTGCACAAGGCATCTTTGTGCCGAGCGAGGCTGGGCGATTGAGCAGATGCATCAAAGGAAATTCCCCCCCGCGCACTGCGCGAGCAGACAGATAATGCTATTTACCTGAGTGATGCAGCTTGGCCTGCAACAAGACACAGATGCATGATGTCTGAGTGAAGCAGAGCACTCTGACCGAGTGAGAGAATGTGTGTGTATGTGTGTGTTTTCTGTGAGAAGGCATGTGGAGGTGGTGTATTTTAATTTGTGACAGCTTGTTTACTCTGCGTGTGGCTTTTAACACGGTCACACGTTCAACACGTGGTGCTAAAAAAGCATGCAAATGTTAGTATTCGAGGAGCGCTGATTCTTACCTTAAAATCACAGATGCACGTCACCGTGTCCCCGATTCGCAGGCACTCGCCGTCAAACTTGCACGTGTTTGTGTCACACAGAAAAAGATCGGTGTCCTGCTCTTCGAACCCTGTCATGAAACATACACAAATATTGGTTATGGATATTGTACAAAACATGCTAAGAACACTAACTGTAGTTTTGAATTCAGTAAGATTTTTTTAATTCATATTTTTATTCAGCAAAAATGCATTAAAATGACAAAATGATAGCAAAACATTTATAATAAAGAGATTAAAAAAGATTTGTATTTCAAATAAATGTGGTTCTTTTGAACTTTTTGTTCATTATAGAATTCTGGAAAAAAAAAAAAAAATCATTGTTTCCACAAAATAAATATAAAGCATCACAAATGTTTTCAATATTGATAATAGTAAGAAACCTTACTTGAATATAAATAGAGAAATATAGAGGATTATCAGCAGTCATCACAGGAATAAATTACATTTTAAAATTATATTAAAATAAAAAACAGTTATTTTATTAGTATATTAATAATAATATTTTTAATGTATTTTTGTAAATGCAACCTTGGTGAGAATAAGAGACTTCTTTCAAAAACATTAAGGGTTAGTTCACCCAAAAATGAAAATTCAGTCATTAATTACTCACCCTCATGTCATTCTACACCCGCAAAACCTTCGTTCATCTTAGGAACACAAATTAAGATATTTTTGATAAAATCTGATGGCTCAGTGAGGTCTGCATTGACAGCAAGACAATTAACACTTTCAATGCCCAGAAAGCTACTAAAGACATATTTAAAACAGTTCATGTGAGTACAGTGGTTCAACCTTTACAATATAAAGCAACGAGAATACTTTTTGTGCGCCAAAAAAACCCCCAAAATAACAACTTTATTCAGCAATATCTAGTATTGGGTGATTTCAAAACACTGCTTCATAAAGCTTTGAAGCTTTACAAATCTTTTGTTTCGAATCAGTGGTTCGGATCGCCCCCCAGTGGTGAACCATTGAAATTTCGAAACACTTATGACATAACGAAGCCTCGTTTACTGAAATCACGTGACTTTGGCAGTTTGATACATGCTCCGAACCACTGATTCGAAACAAAAGATTCGTAAAACTTCATGAAGCAGTGTTTTGAAATCGCCCATCACTAGATATTGTTAAATAAAGTCGTTATTTAGTTTTTTTGGTGCACAAAAAGTATTCTCGATGCTTCATAACATCAATGTTGAACCACTGTAGTCACATGAGCTGTTTTAAATATGTCTTTAGTATCTTACTGGGCACTGAAAATGTTAATTGTCTTGCTGGCAATGCAGGCCTCACTGAGCCATCAGATTTTATGAAAAATGTCTTAATTTTTTGTTCTGAAGATGAACGAAGGTCTTACGGGTGTGGAACGACATGAGGGTGAGTCATTAATGACAGAATTTTCATTTTTGGGTGAACTAACCCTTTAAAAAATCTTACCGCCCTAATACTTAATTTAATTGTATTGTATATAGGCTAAAACAAAAATGATTTTACATTACAAAAGATCTATATATATTATAATTAACAATTATCATTCATTTTATTATTCAACATTAGACACATTTTATTGCACACAAATTTGGATTTGTTCATAATTTGCCTATTCCGGTTAGATCGGGTCACAGGATCTTATTTAGCAGACAAGCGTGTTATGTCTCAAAAATGGAACGAAATGTTTCATAATAAGTTCATATCGGTTCAACATCTCCAACAGTCTTCCCTTAAGTGCATCAGCGGTCAGATGAAGCACTGTAGTTCATTAAAACTGAATAAACACATCACTGGTGTGAAACAACCTCACAGAATTACTTCCTCGAGACAGAAGGACCTTTGGTTCCAAGCTGGATAGAGGATATTAAAGCTAAAGCATATCATGACTGCAGCAGCAAACAACAGACTCTCTGTTACAAAAGCTGCTTTGATAAAATAGAGCGTGTCCCTGGTTTGAGGTCATAACAGCCCAGGGTATGAAGCTTACAGACCTCTGTATAGAATGTGGGCAGGATGTCTCTTAATGGACTGAGGTTTTCTCCTTGTCTGTCAACATAAATGGCAAGTTCATATAGGCATACAGCAGACAACATACACACTAAGAGAAAATAACCTGTTTACAATATTGCTAAATATACTTCCAAGGGAACACTCGCTCACACCTTCAAACAAAAGTGAGATCGGAACGGATGTACCATCAGGGTGATTCGGAAGAAGCGACGTTTCAAAACCCTTCTGACCTCACAGACAATCTCTATATCTGACCATTGCATACAATGCCTTGAGTCAAAATTGAACTCAAAAGCTTCTCCCTGTAAACACAAAGACGAACAGGATGATTCAGGATGAATATTTCATAAGCTCCACCATCTGCAAGTCAAAGAACAGGATGGGCCGAGCATCCACGTCACACTGTATAACGTTACAACATGGAACCATACTGACCCTTGTGAAAAAAGTGCACTTAAGTGTATTGATCATATACTTGAAATCCTAGAGTACATTTTTAAGAAGTAGATTTCAGGCAATATAATTTATATGAATTAAAAGGATAGATTGCACTGTATGGGAATACATTTTCATGAACAGTTGTTTTTACATACTTAAGACTAACTAATAAATTGACATTAAACACTTTGAGTATTGTATGTGCTGCACTGTCAGATGAAAAACTGCATATCCAACTGTATACTTGACTGTGAATACAGTATATTCTAGTGCATTAAAAGCTGGTACAAATGACATACTTTTACTTGATCACTAGTGGGTTGAAAAAAAGTGCTCACAAGTTTAATTTTTTGCACAAAGGATATATTTGAACACTAATTAAATATCCCTTAAATACAATAAAGTTGCAGTATGTTTTAAGTACACAGCACTGACTTAAGTACAATACTATTCAAACTATTTGTTTCATTAAAATTCATACTTTTATTCAGCAAGGACGCATTAAATGGATCAAAAGTGACAGTAAAGACATTTATAATGTTACAAAAGATTATATTTCAAATAAATGCTGTTCTTTTGAGCTTTCTATTTATCAAATATCCCGAAAAAAAAAAACTGTAACTGTTTTCTACATTGAAAATTACAATATGTTTTTTGAGTCAACATTGAAAATTATAATATATGTTTTTTTGAGCAGCAAATCAGCATATTACACTGCGTTCCAAATTATTATGCAAGTGACATATCAGTTAGATTTCAGTACAATAAACATTCAGATTTTAGTTTTTCTAAGAAAATGTTTGTTTGTTTATTTATCCATGTCTTTTTAGATAACTGGTATCAATCTCAGACAAAATAATTTGTCAGGTCTACTTAGGTAAATGAAAACCCTACTTTAGAGGTTGTTCCACATTATCAAGCAAGTCACAGTTCTCATGCAATATGGGGAGGAAGAAAGATCTTTCTGAAGATGAAAAGCATGAAATGGTGCAATGTTGTGCAAAAGGCATGAAAACAACTAATATTGTGTGAAACTGAATGGAGATTATCAAATTATCATAAGATTTTGTTAGTGATTTAGAGCACAGCAGAACTTGGTCAGATAAAGGCTTATTGAGGAAAGTTACTGTCAAAAAAAATTAATTGCATTAAAAGGGCAACTATAATAAAACAAATGTTGAGCAGCAAACAGGTATTTGAAGCTGCTGGTGTCTCTGGAGTCTCAAGATGCTCTCCATGCAGGCTGGCAGTTGTGTGTAAAGATGCATTTTAGCCACCATTAACCAAACCTCACAAAGAGAAACATTTACAGTGGGTGTAGAAATATATTTTCAAACAGTTTTATTGCTGTGGTGTTTTTTGCAGCATGGGATAGTGCATAGTGCATTGTATTTCAGAAGGCACTATCCTCCTTTTTATACCATAGCTGAAAATGGCCAGTTATGAACTCCACATATCTTGCAAAAGTCATTTAAATACCCTCCATCTCACTTCCCAATAATCCAGCCCAAATCATCACCCGTCATCTCCTTGCTGACGTCACAGTCTTGTTGGAACGTGGTGGCCATTCACCAACCATCCAGAAATCCATCCATTTAGACCATCCATTGTAGTACGGCATTAGTCAGTGAATAAAACTATTTAAAAATGAGTCTTCATGTATTTCTAAACTCACTGTAAATGTTTCTCTTTGTGAGCTTTGATTAGGGGTGGCTAAAATGCATCTTTATGCACAACTGCCAGCCTGCATGGAGAGCTTCTCGAGACACCAGAGACACCAGCAGCTTCAAATACCTGTTTGCTGCTCAACACTGGCTTTTTATTAATCACTGGCGTTTTTTGACAGGAAGTTCTGACCAAGTTCTGCTGTGCTTTAAATCATTCACAGATCTTATGATAATTCGATAATCTCCATTCAGTTTTCACACAGTATTAGTTGTTTTCATGCCTTTTGCACAACATTGCACCATTTCATGCTTTTCATCTTCAGAAAGATCTTTCTTCCTCCCCATATTGCATGAGAACTGTGACTTTCTTAATAATCTGGAACAACCTCTAAGTAGGGTCTCCATAGACCTGGCAAATTATTTTGTCTGAGATTGATACCAGTTATCTAAAAAGACATGGATAAATAAACAAACAAACATTTTCTTAGAAAAACTAAAATCTGTTATTGTACTGAAATCTTACTGATATGTCACTTGAATGATTTCTGAAGGATCATGTGACACTGAAGACTGGAGTAATGATGCTGAAAGTTCAGCTTTGCTATCACAGGAATAAACTACATTTTAAAATACATTTAAATAGAAAATGAAGAGAAAATCATGCTGGGATTAAGACATTCCAAAAAAAAAAAAAAAACAACAACAATAAATTCCTATGTGTAATGTTTCTCTGGCAGGTTGTGCAGGATTATTGGAATTATTTTGAGATTTTGAAAAGATGCTATATTGATAAACATATGACACTCGTGTAGACAAACTGACCTGAGCCCAAATTAATGAGAAGAGGAGAGAGAAAATAAGATACAGGAATGGAGAGAGCGAGCGCAGCGCACAGATGGGCGCTATGATTTCTCTCGCTGAGATGAGACATGCATAAAATTTAAATATTGCCGGATCAGTTGTGTCTAGCTGTGCAGCCCATCATCCTCAGTGATGGTGCAGACTACTTAGCCGAGACAAATGAGTGAGTATGCGAGTTTGTGTGTGTGTGTGTGTGTGTGTGTGTGTGTGTGTGTGTGTGTGTGTGTGTGTGTGTGTGTGTGAGAGAGAGAGAGAGAGAGAGAGAGAGAGAGAGAGAGAGAGAGAGAGATGGGGAGAGGGAAGCACAGAGTGATACAGCGGTGCTGAAACAAGACAAGCAGCCAAAGTCTCAGGATAAGTAAGTCTGTGAGGAATGATAATGAACCAGAGACAAGCAGGCTGAGTAGAAGGGAAAGACGACACACACCATATGACACTGCAAACGCAAACACAAAAGAGGATTTCAGAGTAGGAGCTGTGGCACTCCAGCTCTGGGGTCACTTCCATTTCCATTCATCATAGTCAGTGGATTCAGTGCTTCACATGAAAAACCAGCTCTCAGATTTTGTGCTTTGAGTTCAATCACTGAATTTACTATAGTGTAACACAAGAAATTTAATGATTATGGTTCCTTAACGATTACATTAATCGAACACAAAGTGCCATGTGTTCCCCGGGTAAGCGACGCACACGCACCTGGGCCATCCACGTGATGTAAAAGAAAACGTGATTCATCAGACCAGGCCACCTTCTACCATTGCTCCGTGGTCCAGTTCTGATGCTCACGTGTTTTGGCTCTTTCGGCGGTGGACAGGGGTCAGCATGGGCACCCTGACTGGTCTGCGGCTATGCGGCCCCCATACACAACAAACTGATGCACTGTGTATTCTGACACCTTTCTATCAGAACCAGCATTAACTTCTTGAGCAATTTGAGCTACAGTAGCTCGTCTGTTGGATCGGACCACACGGGCCAGCCTTCGCTCCCCACGTGCATCTATGAGCCTTGGCCACCCATGACCCTGTCGCCGGTTCACCACTGTTCCTTCCTTGGACCACTTTTGATAGATACTGACCACTGCAGACCAGGAACACCCCACAAGAGCTGCAGTTTTGGAGATGCTCTGACCCAGTCGTCTAGCCATCACAATTTGGCCCTTGTCAAACTCGCTCAAATCCTTACGCTTGCCCATTTTTCCTGCTTCTAACAAAATGTTCACTTGCTGAATAATTTATCCCACCCACTAACAGATGCCAATTAAAATTTGTTTAGTCAATTCAAATTTGTTACATGATATGCTGATAAATTACTAAAATTGATAACATACTGTATTTGCTTATAACGGCTTAATAACGATCATTCAAAGACATTACATTGTGGCACAAAATAGAGTAAAGCACTGAACAGAAATTAGAAAAGTGGTTTTACTGTTTGTAGGTCAATGAACACAAGCAGAAGAACATCTTTGTCCATTACAGTGTGTTGCGTCTCTTATTTCGAATCGAATATGACTGAAAGTAATGGCTTGTGGTTCAGCGAGTGAGTCAGATGTTAATTTGGTAACCACTCCAACTATTTCAGTGTGTAAGTGAGATGTTTTAGAGTTTGTGTGTGACTCATTTGTGAGTCATTTTAATTGACTCATTAAAAATAACTAACTTTCATTGGTGAATCAGGCTACACTGGTTGCATGTAGCTTGGTTGTCTGTCTCAAATTCAATTCAGACTGCACATCTACATCTCAGTTAACTGGTGATATGATTTTAGAAGGTTTTTATTATGCTTAAATTAAACTTTAATATTTTCATATTTCATATTTAATATCAAGTGGTTTAAATATAGCAAACTACAGAGCAAGTTTCTAGTGTAACTGGCAACTTTTTCCAAAGGTTTCAGCTTAGCTTAGCTCATTTTTTTCTTTAAAGAAACAGATAGTGTTGGTAGCTTAGCTAGGTACACTGTTTGGGTAAACAATGAACATCACACAGGAAGTGGCATAGGAAATACACTGATAACAACAGAACTGAAAGTATACCAAAGGTGACATCGGATATATCAGAACATTTGCTGACAAACAACACATCACAAGAAATCTGCGCTTGCATATGTTGTGCTAATGAACTCGGGGCAAAGTTTCTTTGAACTAAAACATCTGTTAAATGAATAAATGAATATGCAAATGGATTTGAGAATCGTTAACCCGCAGGGTGCAAAAGCTACTAAGCATCTGCAGTAGTGTTACCTAAAGCTCACACTAATGTGAGTTATTGCTACCAGACCGCTGTTGTGTTCATGAACAGAGACATTATATTACACATTATAATTTGCAGTATTTTTGAGATGTCAGGTAATTAGGAAGCATAAAAAAGATTTATTTTCAACATAGAAATAAATGTGAAATCACGTGCATCTTTTTTTACAGCTAAAAAAAGAAATCCTTGCTTCTGTTATATATATATATATATATATATATATATATATATATATATATATATATATATATATATATATATATATATATACAGTACAGTCCAAAAGTTTGGAACCACTAAGATTTTTAATGTTTTTAAAAGAAGTTTCGTCTGCTCACCAAGGCTACATTTATTTAATTAAAAATACAGTAAAAAACAGTAATATTGTGAAATATTATTACAATTTAAAATAACTGTGTACTATTTAAATATATTTGACAAAGTAATTTATTCCTGTGATGCAAAGCTGAATTTTCAGCATCGTTACTCCAGTCTTCAGTGTCACATGATCCTTCAGAAATCATTCTAATATGCTGATCTGCTGCTCAATAAACATTTATGATTATTTTCAATGTTGAAAACAGTTGTGTACTTTTTTTTTTAGGATTCCTTGATGAATAGAAAGTTCAAAAGAACAGCATTTATCTGAAATACAAAGCTTCTGTAGCATTATACACTACCGTTCAAAAGTTTGGGGTCAGTAAGAATTTTTATTTTTATTTTTTTGAAAAGAAATTAAAGAAATGAATACTTTTATTCAGCAAGGATGCATTAAATCAATCAAAAGTGGCAGTAAAGACATTTATAATGTTACAAAAGATTAGATTTCAGATAAACACTGTTCTTTTGAACTTTCTATTCATCAAATAATCCTGAAAAAAAAATATTGTACACAAATATTTTGTACAATTGTACACATTAAATGTTTCTTGAGCAGCAGATCAGCATATTAGAATGATTTCTGAAGGATCATGTGACACTGAAGACTGGAGTAACGATGCTGAAAATTCAGCCTTGCCATCACAGGAATAAATTACTTTGTGAAATATATTCAAATAGAAAACAGTTATTTTAAATTGTAATAATATTTCACAATATTACTGTTTTTACTGTATTTTTAATTAAATAAATGTAGCCTTGGTGAGCAGACGAAACTTCTTTTAAAAACATTAAAAATCTTAGTGGTTCCAAACTTTTGGACTGTACTGTATATATATATATATATATATATATATATATATATATATATATATATATATATATGTATATATATCTTTTAAATTGTTACATACAGGACTTTTTTGCTCACCAGACACTGTAGTTAGTGGTTTTCCAAAGTTACTAGCCTCTCTGCATTTTTACTGGCCACAATTTTGACATCAATACCATGGGGAAAAACTGCCATATAGATATTTTTAATATTATCTCATAATTTGGCAGCAATTATATTAAGCTGCTGTCACTTTAAGATCTGAAGCACAGATCCATTATACTGTTACAAGTGTTTTCTTTCTCAACTGTTTACATTCACTTAAAACATAACAGTGTTTACATAATTGCCAAGACTGGCATTTTGACATGATTTTGTGTGTATTTGACTGTTTAAGCACAATAAGCAGCAAAAAAGAACTGAGAGGCGGCTTTATGTAATCTGTGGGAATAAGTAAAATTATGTGCAATACACACAAAATTACACCAAAATTCAAGCCCTGTAACACCAACAATACTCATCTGGAGCAAATGAGATGAGTGAGTGAGGGGAGGCATGTTTGTGTGTCACTAACTGCACTAACAGGCTAAAGCACTGCATGCTAACATCATGCTAATTAAAGAAAATATCAACTTGAAAAAATCTAAACATACCAGTCTGCCTCAGTCAGTTGTGAGACGACTAGTCGGCCATTGAGACCCACTCATGGCTGTGTGGAAAGCTATGCTTTCTCTGCACTATTAATTGAATGCATAGGCTTGACACCTCTGACAACTAAAAAAAAAAAAAACTTCACTGTTATCATCTCTGCTACAAAAACTTGACAGTGAAAAAAATTGCCTTAGAAACGTTTTTCACATAGAAATTGCTAGTAAATTTCACAATTAATTACAAAGTAAGATTAAGTAAGACACTGAATTGAAGTCGACATGAAACAGAAGTTGCGATAGTCATTTCTTCTCTATTGTGGTGTATGCCCAAGCGAAATGGCTTCTTGAACAAGAAAAAATTTGGGGCGGGACCTGATTTTGTCCATCGGGAATTGATTGGATGGTTGGATGATTGCAGTTTGCTATTGCTGTGATGATATGTGAGTGACAGGTTGACCAGTAAACACATTATCAGAGAAGAAAAGAGATGTTTCTGCAAAAAGGAGGGGAAGCTATTTTGATTAATGATTTTGTGGGCAAATGAATAAAAAAAACGGATAAATTGTTTAGAATAAATATTGCAATATTCAATATTACAATTATTTGTCAGCTCAAACAGTATTCTTTTGTAAAACATACTCCAATAATAAACTTTGAGAAAAAAAAAAAAAACTCTTCTTTTTTACATTGTAGTAAACAGATTTCCCATATAGTGAAATCTCATTATTTCAGTAGTGATTTCTGGGCTGTCACACCTCCTGGGTTCAGTCACTGAAGGTTGTTGATGCTAGCCATTTGGTAACAAATGCATGTAAGTGAGCACTACCCTGTCGCTCGTAACAGATGGTCCAGTAAGAATAGCCCGGCCATTAGTGTAGTATTTATACACTCATCATTAATCTACCATTGAGCTTGTTGGCTTTCATTTTCAAAAATAGACAAGTAGGAACTGAACTGTTATGTTAAATGAAGGACAAAGCTCTGTCTCTGACTTTTTCGGAGGTACCCTTGGAATACTGTGTTTGTGTGCACAAGGTTAATAAGGACTGAACTTCGCACCTTCTGGCACACCTGTGGAGGATCGACCCAAAGCCCCTGGGAGTCGAGCTCGGTTTCACCGCCATATGGCTGCATGTGACAGCTGCCCATAAGTACCGATCGAATGAACAGTGTTTCCTGTCTGTCTCGTGTAGCCAGACAAATCACATTCGCTCAAGATTTTATCTGGAGAATCACGTCACAACGCGAGTTTGGATGGCAGAGAGCACACGCTGACAAAAATACACATATTAAGATCTGAAACGTTTCAAGGGCATAAAACTTTTCCCAGAATACAGACAATTCGATTACATGTGCTAATTTAACAAATTAAGGAGCCCACGTACATTCCAAAGCAGAGCAACCTTTTTACCACTTTGAAAATGGAGGGAAATCATTGCCTGAGTGACTGACCTTAAAGACATCATGAGTTTTGCAAATGGAAGGTATTATGTGATTTCACTCACTTCTTCTTTAGAAAATCTGTTTTTAATATTAAACAAATCTCATCTGAATGCTTGCCTGACCTACCTGGCATTACATGAATTTGTTTTTAGTTCTTGGTTCTAGTTTGGTTTTAGTTTACACATGCCTAGCGTTTTGATTTCTTTTTTTATCATGCTAACAGTTACCAACAAAAGCTTATAGTGTCAGATTGTACAATATTAAAGGTGCCTTAGATTCAAAAATTGAATTTACCTCGGCATAGTTGAATAACAAGAGTTCAGTACATGGAAATGACATATTGTTTCCTCCTTCTTATATAAATCTCATTTGTTTAAACGACCTCCGAGGAACAGGCGAATCTCAACATAACACTGACTGTTACGTAACAGTCGGGGTGTACGCCCCCAATATTTGCATATGCCAGCCCACGTTCAATGCATTACACAAGGGCAGCCAGTATTAATGTCTGGATCTGTGCACAGCTGAATCATCGAAAAATGGCAGATGGAGCGATAATAACTGACATGATCCATGATCTCATGATATTTTTAGTGATATTTGTAAATTGCCTTTCTAAATGTTTCATTAGCATGTTGCTAATGTACTGTTAAATGTGGTTAAAGTTACCATCGTTTCTTACTGTATTCACGGAGAAAAGACTGTCGTTATTTTAATTTTTTAAACACTTGCAGTCTGTATAATTCATAAACACAACTTCATTCTTTATAAATCTCTCCAATAGTGTGTAATGTTAGCTTTAACCACAGAGCAATTAAAGGGGCCGCGTACCCTGAATCGGCACATTTATAATGATAGGCAGTTAAAACAATTAATAAAAAAAAACTATTGGGTATTTTGAGCTGAAACTTCACAGACACATTCAGGGGACACTTAAGACTTATATTGCATCTTTTGAAAACATGTTCTTCGGCACCTTTAAAATCAATTCCAAAGATTTTCATTTCAAATCAGAGCAGAAGACTGCAGAGTAGCATTATAACAACTTTCAACACACAAATGTATCTAATATGATAAACAGTGCTGCTTTACCCCACATCCGCATGGCCGGAAGAAGCGGAAGCGGTGACTGTTGCATAATAAAAGTTCCTCTGCTCTCGAGCCGTGTGTCACGCTCGTCTCTCATTTGCAATCACTCCAGCGGCCTCGTTTCTGCTCACATAGCACTCGGCTCTGCTCTGTTTCATACTACAGTAACGTTAATAATCTCATCCATGAACATGATTTCTGCCTGATTCCCATCCCGATTCTTTTCGACCGGCTGTGAGGTGAAGACGACAACTCCCAAGATTCCGCGCTCAATCTCAGCGTCATCAAGCTACACCTTTGTTTTGCGGTGAAAATTTACATAGTGTGCCTTTAAACATACTTTCACCAGTAATATCATCTCAAAAAGTCAAGATGATTTTGATAATTATCAGCATCAGCATAATTTTGTTTGTAAATGCACTCATTGAGCCATGACTGTAATAAACCATTTCTCTAAAAAAATCTGCTCAATATGTATTTACTTTTAAACAGTTTTGCCAGCTTACACCAAACAGCCTTTTATTATGCAAAGTGTGAGCCACTGAGAATAACGCTACACAAGGTAAGTGATTTGACAGTTTACTGCGTTTTAAAGCTATGCCATGCATGACATCATCGAGACTAAATATACCTAAATCACAATAATTCACTCTGAAGATCTTTAACATAGTCGTTTCTAAATGGCCTACATTTGTGAATGTGTGTGCATATTCATATTTAAACTGAGAAATAGTATGCATACACCACACCACACAGTATAAATACACCACAGAAATAGTGACTAGATTGTTTCAGTTCTGTTTGTAATTTACTATCATTTCCATCATCCAAATTTACGTTTTATTCTAATTATGTGCATTAACTAACTTTAAAAGGGTAATTTACCGCTTTTAATAAAACTTGGCTGTATATGCAGTAGAAAGGCAATTTCATTTTAAATTGGTACTGCATGACTAGACAGAGAAAAAAGGCTGTGGCGTTCCCTTTTGCTAAAAAGGTAGGGAAACTTCAACACCCATAATGCCCTAGGCTCGATCCCTCTGTCTTGTGTTCATTGCTTGTTGTGCGTAGGGATCATTGTTCAAACACTAAATTTGATGTTTGTTTCTGTGCAGCTGGCCACTCCAGCCCTATCCAAATTTGTGGGCTGTGTTCTAAATCTTTTGCACCCCTAGGATATACTGCATAATTGCCCACTGTCTGATGCAAATGCGTCACATAATTGTGTAATTATTTGAAGAACATGAAACTGTGGCTTTGGGCCCAAATAGATTCAGGTCAAAAGGAAAGTCATACAGCAAACTGATGCAACAAATATGAAGGCTTTAGCAGGTGTTTGTCATTAAAAACATCTACTTAAAGTGTCCCTATCGTGCGATTTTAAAGGTTCCTAATTTGGGAGGTCTCCTATAATAGACTGACATGCATCCAAGGTCAAAAACAGAGCTGCATGATTAATCATTAAAAAAATTGCGATCTTGATGCAAACACCCACACAATCTCATTCCTAAATGACAATGATTCTCCTGTGTCTATTAAACCTTTGAATAAATCACACTGTGTTTCAAATCTGTGTTTGCGCTGCCTCTGACCCAGAGAAAGCAGTTATCATGTTTAGGTATGAAACAGCTTCACAAACAGTCTTTTCAACCACACAGTATTGTTATTTCCGTGTTAATATTCAAATTATAACTGCAGTACTGGAATAAAAGTTTATAGCTCGGATATAAACCCTGATGTCTAAGAAAGCAAACAAAATAGAGCAAATCACCTTTTGAAAGCAACTTGACTCTTCAAATAACAATTGTATTTATTACATTGCCAGGTGGTGACAAAGTGGCTGTTAAAAATGTATTTGTCATTGAATCATTCATTCAACAGATTTGTTCAGAAATGCTGATTCATCCAGCAATGAAACAAGTGAAGTATTTATGAGTGAGTCATTGAATCATTCACTCAAACCAATTTTTTAAATTATTCATTCAAATTAATTAAACAACTTAAGTAGACTGCAGCAATTAACATTTTGTCATAACCTCTAGTAAATTACATGTTTTTTTGTTTTGTTTTTTGTTTAGTTGTCTGTTCAGAATCATGGGAGAATTGTGATCTCTATTTGAAACAAAAAAATCGTGATTCTCAATTAATCCAGAATCATTGCAGCTCTACATTGCAGCACATCTTACAGTGTCTGAAACAGTTCAATCTAGGATTGGGTCTCTCTAAACCCCTCCTTTCCCTACTCTGCTCTGATTGGTCAGATGGCCCAGTCTGTTGTGATTGGCCTACTGCTTATAGCACATATCGAAAACAAAACCCCCATTACCATATATGAATTTCAGCTCCGGAGGTATCTTCTCGACATGTCGACAACACAAACCAAACTCTTTCAGGCCTCAGCTACAACTACAGTGTTCGAGGGCAGGACAAATTAGAAATATGCAGGAAACCAATGAAGATCATTGGCGGGCATAATGCAAATTTGTTACAAACCTATGTAGGAATCACTCTCAGAAAAAAAGGTATGGCAGTAACCTAAGGTATAAAAGTGTAAAGGTACATCTTTGTACCTTACTTACCCCTAAATGGTACATATTAGTGCCTTAAAGGTTCATATTAGCACTTTAAAAGTACATACTAGTACCTTTTCACTTTTGTACCTTAGGGTACTGCCCCAGTGACAGCGCCGTATCTTTTTTTCTGACAATGAATTGCAGAATTAGTGATGACTCATTTTAGGCAGTTCAGAATTGGTTCTTTCTTTTGGGAAACAATCATTCCTAACAAAGCATAATAGTATGTTTTAATTTACAAAAGACTGCTGCTTTGATTAGTAACCAAGACAAGGTGAAGAATCTTAAATATTTCTTATTTATTACTTTATTGCATCATATCTAGACTGAAACCTTTCTGTTTATTTACGGGTTTAGACTGCAAATCCACGGCAATACTTCAGTGTTTGCATGTTGTTCAGGTGTGTGAGCACGTAACCTGTTTTCAATGTTTAGGAATTGTAGAACAGAGGAAATAACAATGTTCAGAATGAAAAACAGAAACATCTGCCATCATGCATATTTAAACATGGTGCTCTTCCTAACCACTCAGCTTTATGAGTGTGCACTCTGGAGGGACGTCTCCGATTACTGTCCTTTATTTCTCCTGCTCACCTCCAGGTACACAACTCACACTCCACCATTCAATACCAACTCGCTCTTTCTCCCTGAATGAGCCAAGCGGCATTATTATTTTATAACAAACACTCTTGCGTTAGCCATTCAATTAGCCCTGCAACATCTTCCTGGTGGTATACATTAGTCATGCCTCCTCTGAGCCAAGTAATGATGGCAGAACAGAGATAAATAGAGGCGAGAACTCTCTTCCTCCTCGTTTTTCTTGACTGAGTAGTGGCATCCTTCCTGTGCTCTACTGGATTAAATCTCAATAATGGCATTAAAGGAGGGATAAAACAGAGAGAGCTGAACGGAAAACCCCAAGAAACCCAAAATAGGGCACCACAACTTCCTCATTAGCCCAGGAGCTCAGACAAGCTTTCCCTGAAGACCTTCCACTCTCATAGTCTTTCTATTTCTTCCTCTCTCACACACACACACACACACACACACACAATCAAAATAGGCTCTGGCGTACCGAGTGTCTAAGGAATGAGAAATAAAGCGCTGAGGTGCAGGATTAGACTAATCCCTGTGGTCTTTCACAGTCTGAAGGAGAGAGAAATTTGCAGATGAAAGGCCCAAATAGTCAGGTGCTCTCTTAAGTTATGCAGTGCAAAAATCTTCTTTTTCAGTGTTTTGGTGTTGTTTTCTAGTAAAAATATCCTTAAATCAAGATACATTTACATGAGAGGAGAGGAATTTACATGCATTTCTAAATTAATTAAAAATATAGTTATAATTAAAAAAATGAATATATTGTTAGCATACCAATTTGGGTGACAAAATAAATGTTACTTTCAGAATTAAAAAACAAAAAAAACTTATGATCATGTTATCCAGCATGATTTGAGAATGATTCCAAGAGATCATCATTAGATTTTAAACACATTTTCAATAGCCGTGTTTCCACCAAAATTACCTGGAATAATTTGTCCCAGGAACTTTTTTTCCCCCCAGACCTGTTGCTGTCTGTGTTTCCATCACGGTCTAAAGTACCATGATGATTAGTCTGTTGACGTAGGACTGTGCATTTCATCCTCCACATATAGGCTTAATAAAGCCTAAACCTCATTGTCAGTCTATCGGTCGTATTTTTTAAACTCCATTGTTGATTCGAACAGCAAACAACTCTTACTGCACACACCGCAACAGACTTTTAAAAATGGTGTTTGAAATAAAATTCTGCGTGGAGTCAACCAATCAAATTGCTGTGTGAACTGAACTTTGAAAACGTACTACCTCGTGAGCAGGGACTTTCTGAGGGGGAAATTTTTACGCAGAACTTCATTTAGACCCTGGTTCCTGGGGTCGAAACACACCACCCCAAAGTTCCTAGTTCCAGGGGAACGTTCCTGCGGTGGAAACGCGACTGATGTAAACTTTCAAACTCCACTGTTTTATTGTTATTCCCCCATTTAGCAAATAACTTTAAGTATAAAACAAGACTAAATTTGGTTGGATTCATGCTATGCCAATGGGGTAAGAAAATAATCTTTCAAAAATGTTCATAATTTTGTTTAAGAGGTCTCCTACAGTAGGTTTACGTCGATAAAGGATTAAGTCTCTCGAAAGCCCTCCTTTCTGAGAGTTTTCTCTGCTCTGATTGGTCAGATAGCCCAGTCTGTTGTGATTGGTCTACCACTTACAGCGTGTTTTGGAAAAGAAACACCCAATACCATATCTTAATTTAAGCTCCAGAGGTTTCCTCAGCAGCACTTGTATACGATACACAGCGATACGAACAGTAACAATGTCGTTGGTTTTACTGTATCAATTCCAGTGTGAGTCCTCTAGAAAATGCATGAAAAGTGGATTTGCAGTGCAGAAAACAGTGTCTTCTTGTCATGTTGACAACACAACATGTTGCTTCTCGGTACAACTACAGTGTTTGAGGCCTGGTCAATGTACTAAGTAGACATTTGTTACAAACCTACATTGATATGTGACAGAAGTGAGACTGGAACTGCTGACGACTCTTTTCGGCAGTTCAGAAACGATTCTTTCCTTTAAGGAGATAATAGCTTTATTTGTCGTACACTGTGCAGATCTTTTACATTCACAAACAGCTATATTGCTTACTGCATGAAAGGTAATATTCTAAACTGCATAATGGGGCACTTTAAGAGGAATGATTGGCTGTGTATTATTCTGTAAGAGGCAAGCAAGAATGTATGGGTCATTTAAACATTCAAATAATCCCTTAGCTCCTCAAGGCTCTCAATAGTTCACCAGCGGTGTGACCTGCCTAAACTAGTGTGCATGACTGTAAAGCTGCCAAAGAGAAAAGAAGCTTACAACAAAAAGACCTGTAGTGTAATGGACTCTGATAGATCTGTATTGGAATATAGTCAAGCCAGCCATCTGGCAGCTTGTCTATCTGACAGCTTATTTTATCAAGCCCTGTTTTCAACACGTGTGACAGCACTGTGGTGGGGTTACGCGATGGGAAGGAATCGATACGACGGAGCCCAGCCCAACACACACAGAATGAGAAAGAGGAGAGAAGAACATGTCAACAGCAAATACACAGGTCTGCTGTACTCTAATTCCCTTCATTTTAATTAGATTTCTTACCGATGTGTCTAGATAGAGAGTAAATTGTTTTATGCAGGATTTTCAGCACTGAATCATTTCACATAGGCCACTGTAGGTCTGTGCAACAGACAGATTTCTTGTAGACTGTTGCCCCCCTACAGCTATTTAAAGAGAAACATAATTGCACAGCGGGGCCCTTTGTTCCCAAAGTATCTCCGACAAGCGCTCCCTTTCAGTGCCACATTTACTCCACTGATATAGAGTAAAGCAGCACCAGATGTACTTGTTTGGGGCCAGATGATAGCCTTCACAGATTTCACATGCACAAATTACCTAGCGGTTACAAATCGTTGCTGGTAACTCAAAAGTTGCAGGTGTACTGAAAATGTGAGCTACCTCTCAGGATCACAATCCACAGTAAAAATTGTACCTGTAGATAGTCCCTGAAGCAGCACCCTCACACCTTTATGCTCGAAGAATGCATATTAGCACATTAAAGTAATAATATGCATCCTATTACACCATTATGGGATAAAACAGGTACAAATGTGTAACTTTGAGGGTGACAAGCTATTACACCCCCAGTTATTTTCACAAGTCTCACAAGTTATTTTTCTGCCTGATGAGATGCTACCAGCATTGTAATTTTAAAATTTTTAAAAAGTTTAGGTAGGCCTAGATCATCTTAGGTCAGATTTTCAGAACAGGTTAAATTCACATAACAAATTCACATGTTCAAATGTCATTAATTAAATAAAATATAATTGTTACAAAATATACAAGACTAGGCTGCTACATGTTAAATTTCAGATTCGTAAGTAGCCTACACAAAACGACGTGCTCAATTTCAAAATCACTTGCAGTTCAGTAAGTGAACATCAAATGTTGATTTAGTACCTGCTCTGAAGATTTCAGTGAGTTGAAATCGATAACTTGTGATGTCGTCGAGTCTTTTCGAACGATTCCTTAAGAGTCATTTGTTCGTGAGACGGACTAGCATGTTTGTTTTTGTGTGACAACCGAAAGACGTGTTTTTTGCCGTCATTTTGCAGTAAACTTCTTTTTTATATATCTTATTACATTCAATTTAGATCACAAACTCAAAAGACATGTTTTTATGGGTGACTTACCAAGACTCCAGGTGGACTAAACATAATTGTGCGCCAAGTTATTCTAAATAAAATCCCTAGCTCAATGATTAATTAATAGGCCTAACTCCATTAAAAACAGACAAACTTGCGAGAATAGACGCGCAAAGGTGCGCGTCGTTGGAGAGAGTTAAACAGAGCAGCGTGTTCGGGTCTCTTACCGGAGCAGTTCCACCCGGTGGGTGTTTGACAGTCGCTCAGCGATGATGGGAACGCGCAAAGTTGTTTCAGTGGTAATATACAAAAAAAGCAATAGGTCGTAAGTAAAACTAAATGTGTCCAATTCTCCTGCCGCGGTCTGCGTGTCTGTCGCAGCACAGCGCAAAGAGCCATCTCAGTTCACCGGGAATGACACGGGGACATGAACCGAGGGATCCGATCCCACGACGAGCGCAGGCGACACAGATCTCAGCAGCGGAGCAGTGATACACATCTTCCGGGCAATTCTGCGATGATCCCCATGTATGTATGTGCTCTGATACCGGTGCGGTTGGACTGTCTTGACAAATTGAAGTGTCCGGTTGCAGTGATGAAACTCAAAGCTGAGATGAAAAGATATAAACATCCAAGCATGGACCTGAAAAAGCTGTCCGGATCCACTAGTTGATCACTCCATTCTGAGGGGAAAATAATGCTAAAGCGCTGGCTTAAGTATCTCTCTCTCTCTCTCTCTCTCTCTCTCTCTCTCTCTCTCTCTCTCTCTCTCTCTCTCTCTTCCTACATGAGGTTTGTCTGAGAGTGTCTTGTTCGGCTGGTGTCTGGCTCTGACTGTGAGGATGAGGATGATGGTGATGATGAAGGTGAGAGGTGGGCACACGCGTCGGCGGCGCGGATTGGCTGTATCGGGTGTAGCGGGTACCGAGCCGTGTAATACAGCATCACAAGCGGAGATCAAAAGTGCAAGCGAGACTTCCTTTACCCCGGGCGGTAAAGGGAAATAGCCTACAAAAGAAGTTTACTTATTCAAATCATTAGCTTTGACCAAAAAAAAAAAAAAAAAGTTGTTGACTCTTATTCGACTTAAAACTTATTTTTCGCATTTCTCCAGACCTTTTCGTTACTTTTGCAACAGAATAACAGTTGCAAATGCGAGCTGCTCATTGATGTTTGATTCGCAAACGAATTGTTTGAATGAATCATTTGAGTCGATTCTTTTCCATGTAGGCTATAGGCTACCTTTCAAACGGGTTAGCAAAGCGGTCTGAACTATTCGAATGTGAATCGCGAATCTGATTCAAATCACAAGAGAAGCACACTGCAACGTAATTCGAAGAAGCTTTAATCTTTGATTTTTTTTTTAAATATATAAATTAATTTGATACATGTAAGGATTTTTATTAGGAGCGGTGTGAAAAGCTGATATATTTGTAGTTCATCTGACAGAAGTCTACTACCTTTGTAGAATGTGTGATAGTTTGCAGTAGTGCTATTTTAGTGCATTCAAATCAATATGTTTTTTACAATTTTGCCATATCTTTAATAGATCTATAAGAATCTTTTGAGTTTAAATGGGGCCCGCCGTCTACAAAATTCGTTTTACATGAAACGGAACACTCACTTGTCTGAATTGTTATAGTCAGGCATATAAAGGAGAAAACTATGGAGTCAAATTAATGCCTTAAAGTTTTGCACAAAATAAAGTTTTGCAAATCAAAAAAAAGAATTGAGCAATAAAAAAAAAAGTTTTGCAAACAAAAATAAAGAATTGCAAAGGAAAAATAAAGTATTGAGCGGAAAAAAATAAGTTTTGCAAACAAAAATAAATTTCAAAATAAAATAAAGTAGTGCAAAAATAAAAATATAATCAATTACAAAAATCAGTGACAGCTGTAATCCTATTTTATCTTTGCCACATATTTTTCATGCTCAAACCTACTAAATCATTTGCAACGCTCATTTTATTCTGCGTTTCAGTCAAGCGTGCGCTCACGATACCGGTTTTCCTTTGCGCTGCACTTTTCTATGCGGTTCTCTTTATGGCACTGGTTTGACGTGGGGGTGGAGTCAAGAAACGGGGGCATGCCCCCGCGAAATGCATTGGAAGGGAACGTAATCAGCGACAGGTGAAATAATTCTTTGACATGGTTAAAAATAATGAATGGTTTGTTTTTGTTGGTTTGTTTAGCATATGTTGTCGCCCATTTCGACCCCCTCCAATGCATTTCTTATAGTAATATGACCCGTTGCGCTCTGTTTCACTGCCTGTATCCACTTTTGTATCCTTAAACATTCGTTTTTTGGGGTCGACATCTTATAAAAACTTATTTCTGGGTTTTTTAGTTTGTTAGCTGTACACCTTGTCACACAGCAGCTTTAGGCCTTGTTCTGTTTTTTGTAATGAGTCAGAAAGTCAATGGAGACAGTTGGATTGTTTTCCCCCCGGTGGGCGTGGTTTTCAGATTATAATAAATGCGCTCTGTCTCTATGCTTGATCTGTTCTGTTGCGATCTGCCTCTCCTGCCGATGACGTGTTTCGCGGGGGCGTGCCCCTGTTTCTTGACTCCACCCCCACGTCGAACCAGTGCCATAAAGAGAACCGCACAGAAAAGTGCAGCGCAAAGGAAAACCGGTATCGTGAGCGCACGCTTGACTGAAACGCAAAATAAAATGAGCGTTGCAAATAATTTAGTAGGTTTGAGCATGAAAAATATATGGCAAAGATAAAATAGGATTACAGCTGTCATTGATTTTTGTAATTGATTATATTTTTATTTTTGCACTACGTTATTTTATTTTGCAATTTATTACTTTTGTTTGCAAAACTTATTTTTTTCTGCTCAATACTTTATTTTTCCTTTGCAATTCTTTATTTTTGTTTTTGCAAAACATTTTTTTATTGCTCAATTCTTTTTTTTGTTGTTGTTTTGCAAAACTTTATTTTTGTGCAAAACTTTAAGGCATTAATTTGACTCCATAGAAAACACCATATAAAGTTAAACAGAAATTATTATTCTATATTTTAAATACTATCACAATGAAACAATATTTTGTCTGTGCTTGCCCAAACAAAAATGTAGAGATAATTGTTATTAGAATGTTGCTATGCAGTTGCTGGGGTTTTCTACATTGTTATTTAACACATTTATGTTGTTTTTAGGGTGTTCTCATGCTGCAGGGGTGAGCAATAGTTACCTTAGCAATCACCACTAATTATAAAACCAACACCTCCAACGCATACTGGGAAAACGCGTGTCATCCTGTATATCACAATATGTGAAGTATTATTATTGGAAACGCAACCAGGCATAAATTCTCAAAATTTCTGTTAATTCCTACTATTTCAGGTACGTTGCAGCTTAATTGCTTTGCTTGCTCTATTAGTTTGTTTCGTTGTGCATCATTTGATCTCTGTACAGCACTCACAACACTAAACTCTTGATTAACCAAGCCAGTGGCAGTTCCAGTCTCTAAAGGGAATGATGCATAAGCACTTTTCTTCTCGCGCCCGTGTATCTCGTCAAACATTTAAATGAAATGCCGCACATGAGTTTGTGTGTTTCATTTCACGAGCATGCACTGAGTGAGGTGGTGTCACTCATAATTATCTGTCTGTCAGCTTGAGAACAGAATAAGCAAAGCACACACTGTTCATAACTCTCCTCTCCTGTCACACTCAGTTGGTGCTTGTTCTCAGGATAAGGACGCATGACTCTGTCAAACATTTAAGGTCAGTTAAACTCAGTTGATTCCCATCAATTTACTACAATCCTGCTCAGATTTGCATTTTTTCTTTTCTGTAGATCTTTCTTCACTTTTGCTTTCAATAACCGTGTTGACATTACAATCAGCTGTGTCCTTGACCAGTGATTCTTAAACTTTTTCAGTTTGCTTGCCACTTCAACAATACCTAAAACCCTGAATCTGGGCAAACCACCAACTAACTGAAACCTACAGTAAGTAATGTACAAATTATCCTTCGATTATATCAGTCTTGAAATAGAATCACATTTATTGATCCATAAGTTTGCCAGACTGCTACTTTCACTTTCTAAGAATTTGGACCAAACACTTACATACCGTGATGTTCATGGGTGAGATTGTGCGAGGGTGTATTTTGAACATTCATGCTTGAATGTTCAAAAAACATTATTTTTCAAACATACATTGTCAGTAACGCTCTGTTTAGTTCCTGTCTCTTTGAAGCCAAATAACTCAATGTGCTCTGATTGGTCGGCTGGACAAGTGTGTTGTGATTGGTCGGCCGCTTTGAACGTGTTTCGGAAATGTTATTAACCTTGGATGCATCCGAAAACTGAAAAATGCTGCCTTCGGAGGAGCATTCCAATGTAGGAAGGCATCAAGGCACATCCAAATCCAAAGTTAGCTTCACATCTCATGAGATGCCTCCATCTGATTGATTTTTGAAGGCAACTGCTTTTGATATCCCACAATCTTGTGCTTTCCATTTTGTGACAGTTGAGCTAAAAAATAAAGATGGCATCTGAAAGTTGCGTTTGGTGATGTGTAAATGTATGTTTTTGTCCATTGTTTTCCACTTTTCCAGAAATCTGTCCGAAATCAGTTCATGAGGTGCCTTCATGTGCAAACACTGCCTGCAAAGTCAATGCCTGATGGGGCAGCGAGGCAACAAGTCAGCTGCCTACGTTTTCATGAGTTTCAGCTTCTCTGGTGTAAACATTAACCATGGAGTTAGTTTTGCCTTATCATTTTGATAGATTTGGGCTGGAAAAACAGCATCTCTTGGACATGGTGTCAACACACTACTAACACAACTCAACCAGGCCTCTGCCCTATTTTTTTGTGTTTGCCTTGGTGTGGAATTATTTAAATGAGGAATATTCATTCCCAAAAGAAAATTTAAGACTACAATCGAGGTGTTTCAGGGAGTTCAGAAACAGTGCACACTGATATAGAGAATAACACCGTTGCTTTGTATCTTTGCAGACCTTTTTCACGTTCAAACAGAAATCAACTCATGAGACACTTGCTATCCTTCACAGATCTCTGTCGGAGAACCACAGTTCAAGTGTAATGTAAACATGTCTTGACCTAAATCCTTTAGGGTCTGGTTCAAGTTTGGGGCAGAAATTCAATATCAGGAAATGTTATTGAAGAATTGAGGAAATTAGGAAAAAGTAGCTATAAAAAAACGTATATTAGAAAAAAAGAAAAAAAACATAAACAAGTGTTTTGTCTCAAAATGTAGCCTATGTGATAATTAAAATATACAGTATGTAAAAAAAAATGATATGTTAGATGACAAAACCTCAAAGTCTTTTGTTAGTGCATACAGTGACCTTTGCATACGCAGTTGATAGTAGAAAGCATTGATGGTCATTACTCCAAATTGCAAAAATATTTTATCAGATAACTTGTGTGTGGCAACTGGTTTTATTCAAGAAAAAAAAAAAAAAAAAAAAAAAAATTCAATATGACTGACTCAACCTGACAAAATTACACAGATCACTGGTTGAGGACACTTTCCATGAGCAATAGAGAGTACAGCTGGCATTGCTTTATCAGATTACTGCTGCACTTTTATTTGACTTTTTATAATTATTTTAACAGTAGTCAATACCCAGATTTAATCCTTCATCCGCATTAAGGCTCAGATTTATCCTGTTCCTCATTCCCTGTCTCTTTTCCTTTTGTAGACCTTTCGACAGGCTCACAGCGCAGACCGGGGCAATTGTACATCCTGTTACAGCACTCGGTGTGCCCTGCTCCCAGTCCAGCTGTGCTGTAATGCACTTCTGAGCTGGTGGGATCGGACCGAAGCTCTGCTCAATAGCAGCAGGATTTTTGGGATTTTACGAGGATCTCAATGAGGAGTGGATTCCGCTGTTCCTTGAGACAGCTCAGAGGAGCTTGCGCATACAGGCAAGGAGCGTGCAAGGTTGTGTGCTGTGAGAGAGAAGTTGTTTTTCCTTTTCTTTTGTTGTGTAATCTGCAATGTCAACTCATATGTCTGTTACTGTCTAACACCACCAGCCACCTATTTCAGGACCGCTTCAGCACAACAATTCCCACACAATTCAATTAACGGACTGAAAATAGGGCTCCCAAGACTGTCTTTGTTACAGCACTAATATGACTGCCAACGGGAGAATGTAGTCCGTTAAAAGATTCTCCTCCACTAATTCTCCAAGAAGGCCATATTCTAAGCTAAAGAGGCCTTTGTCTTACACTTCCTTTTGGCACGCAGAGCTCCGGCGTCCTCATCTCACATTGACGGCACTCCTATTGTGCTCTCCAGATGAGCTGCTTTAATTGAGCTTTGCTCTAGATCTGTTTAATTTAACTGGATAGATATTTGCTTTCATTAGTGGAATGTGTTGGGTTGACCTTTGAAGTACTTATTTAGAGCCATGTGGTTAATTGAAAACTTTTGTAAAGCTGCTATTAAATTACCGGCAACATGCATAAAGATTTTCTGGGAAACATGCTCGTATTCGGTACTGAACAGAAAGATTAGCGTTATCTGGTGAAATTAAATTGAATGTTTACAGGGTCGCTTCTGTTATGCAGTACCTTTGAACTGTAACTTTTACAAAATGAATATGCTTGGCTGCATTCACAGTCACACAGTGATTAGGATTGACTGTATTTACTAACTGTACTTGTTCACTTTGAGGCTGTCATGAGCATTTCAAAATTTGCAGATAATGTTTTTCCTCCATTTAGTACTTAAAGCTGCAATCCCTAAATTTTGCCTCTTTGTCGCCATCTCTGTTTGAAACCTGCAATTGCAGTTATTTGCGGAATTATCATCTTTACGTAGGTTGCGCATCAGCACGGCTCCTCAGCGCGGATGAATCTAATGTTTTGAGGAGAATGTGTGGTTGTTCACCAGTGGATACTGTACTTCGCAATCACAGATTGTAGTCTTGTAAGTATGACCAAAATAAGAATTTTCACCGGAAAATGTCTGAACAAGTAAGGAATAAATCTGCCACTTTTGTTCTGACCAACTGAGAAAAAAATGTATTACAATAAATTGCGCTACCATTGGTGAATATATCTAATGATCGCTAAGCTCGGATCACGTCAAACTATGCAAATTATTATTATTGTTATACTTTGTTCTCAAATTGTTAATGTTAACAACATCAGCATTGTGTGACTGTGTATTTAGTGTGAAATGTAGTTTCAGTAGTTAGTAGTTCCTGAAAAACACCCCCACAGCATGATGCTGCCACCACCATGCTTCACTGTTGGGACTGTATTGGACAGGTGATGAGCAGTGCCTGGTTTTCTCCACACATACTGCTTAGAATTAAGGCCAAAAAGTTCTATCTTGGTCTCATCAGACCAGAGAATCTTATTTCTCACCATCTTGGAGTCCTTCAGGTGTTTTTTTTAGCAAACTCCATTCGGGCTTTCATGTGTCTTGCACTGAGGAGAGGCTTCCGTCGGGCCACTCTGCCATAAAGCCCAGACTGGTGGAGGGCTGCAGTGATGGTTGACTTTCTCCAACTTTCTCCCATCTCCCGACTGCATCTCTGGAGCTCAGCCACAGTGATCTTTGGGTTCTTCTTTACCTCTCTCACCAAGGCTCTTCTCCCCCGATAGCTCAGTTTAGCCGGACGGCCAGCTCTAGGAAGGGTTCTGGTCGTCCCAAATGTCTTCCATTTAAGGATTACGGAGACCACTGTGCTCTTAGGAACCTTGAGTGCAGCAGAATTTTTTTTGTAACCATGGCCAGATCTGTGCCTTGCCACAATTCTGTCTCTGAGCTCTTCAGGCAGTTCCTTTGACCTCATGATTCTCATTTGCTCTGACATGCACTGTGAGCTGTAAGGTCTTATATAGACAGGTGTGTGGCTTTCCTAATCAAGTCCAATCAGTATAATCAAACACAGCTGGACTCAAATGAAGGTGTAGAGCCATCTCAAGGATGATCAGAAGAAATAGACAGCACCTGAGTTAAATATATGAGTGTCACAGTCACAGCAAAGGGTCTGAATACTTAGGACCATGTGATATTTCAGTTTTTCTTTTTTAATAAATCTGCAAAAATGTCAACAATTCTGTGTTTTTCTGTCAATATGGGGTGCTGTGTGTACATTAATGAGGGAAAAAAATGAACTTAAATGATTTTAGCAAATGGCTGCATTATAACAAAGAGTGAAAAATGTAAGGGGGTCTGAATACTTTCCGTACCCACTGTATGTATATATATATATATATATATATATATATATATATATATATATATATATATATATAATGTTTTTCTTTGGAAAAACGTTTAACGAGAAACTGCTCATTGTGTTTATATTCTGGGTTCATCTGCTTGCCTGTACATAGTATGCATCATCAGTAAGATTTATATTGAATTTGGTTTTTTAATATCAGTCTTACTAAATTAGTACTTGGTAAACATGACTGGTGTGCAGTGGAGGAAAGTCATTTTGCCCTCCAGGTGGTGCGTTCCTGTAAGTTTGTGATGCCATGGGAAAACTATGAAATAGTATATATAAATTAGATTTCAAATGTTGTTTGGGACTGTGGCTGAAGTAACGAATATCAACTTAATACACATTTGTTGGCATTGTATATATACTTACTGGGCATTTGGAAATAAAGTTTGTCTGTAATACATTACTGTTAAAAATTTTGGAGTCAGTACGTTTTTGTTGTTGTTGTTGTTGGTTTGTTTTTTTCTCATTATTTCTTTTGAAAGAAACTAATACTTTAATTCAGCAAGGACACACCAAACTGATCAAAAGTGACAGTGAAGACTTTACATTGTTACAAAAAAATTCAAATAACGCTGAACTCTGAAAATTCAGCTTTGACCAGAATAAATTACATTTTTATATATAAATTACATTAAAATAAATTACAATACAAAATTAATATGATTACCATCTTTAAAAGTGTGAGTTTAATATTTTGTCCAATATAATGGGGACATGAAAATACCGCACATAAATGACATCAGCTGACATATCCACTCTGCATTTCTAAAAGAAAACATGTGATAAATACAATTTAAAAACATCATAAATCACAGTCAGCTTTCCCGAGACAGCTTTATATGAATATGTTCATATTCATTCACCCTTGCGGTAAAAATTCGGAATGCGCTTTACCCTTGTGACAGTGTTTTAGATTGTATTGCAGTTGTACAGACGGGCCATGCACCTCCAAACCACAAGAGTGCATCTGTGGTTTGTCCCAGCTCTGCCTGCATTCAGGGCAGCAATAAAAGACAAACCGATCCGATGACTCCCTCAAGGTATATCTAACCTGATTCTGCGTGTCTGTGTTCTCATCTGTCAACTTGACCCGACTGTGACTATTGAGTTTTATATAGCTCTTGTTTAACTATAAATCTTGACTTCATCATGCCTGTAGACCTCAGGGTTTGTCTTTACCTTCCTCTCTTCAGGACAAAATATGAATGATTTAAGGGAGGAACACATCCAGGCAAGGGCAAATCAGACACCAGAGTGAGTCTTCAACTCTGCACATTTACCTGCTAACCAGCATGTACAATACTCCACAAGGACAGCTGGATTAGAAGGTTATTCAATTCTAAAATCTCAAAAAAAGAAAAAAAAAGTGCATATGTGATTTTTTTGAGAAGTATAATATTGGAGAATATGGAGCTCATTTTGGGGAGGAAAAAACACCTACATTTGTAAGGTTGCTGATATTTATATGGTCAAAAAGTTCTAATAGCTTGTAATGTAAATCAATGAGATCTTTATAATAGTATAACAGACTACATAAAATGCATAAAAATATCAGATGTCAGTAGTCCAAACAATATGTCTTAATAAGATGATATTTCAATTATTAGTTTTATTATCAATGCACTGTATAGTTTTTATGGTGGGGACAAAACATAATGTATAATGCAAAGCAATACAATGATGATTGAAAGATGTTCAAGTAAATGTTCCTCAAAAAAAATGATACTTACATTTTAACATGTTTAAAAATATATATGTATCAAGTAAACCCAATTTGCTTCAGTCCAGAAGTGAAATATTACTGACAATATAAAATTATTCTTTTGTTTACTTTACAAAAATCAGTAAAGATTTCACAGCATTTCACAATCTGAAGGGGGACATTTTTAGGATTATAGGCCTTGAACATGCTAAAAAATATATAAACTGTCAATCAGACAATATGCATGTAGTAAATTGTGCACAGCAGGTTTTTCAGAAGGTTTTGATCATGGCAATAATTTAGAGGCCTTAGAATTTTGTGTATTAAATATGAGACAATAGGAATTATAGGGTTAAATTTGTAAACATAACCAAATGTTGTTGTTTTGGACTTGATAAGGAAGGTAAATCTTGAAATTAAGTGCTGTTTTATTTGTTCATGTACTGTCCAGAACTCAAGTAAGATATTTATTTTCTAGTTTAGAGTTGTAAAAGTGCAAATACGTTCATAATATCCACATATGTGGCCCGATCAGCAGAAGTCTTTTGCTGTCAAATGCGCAACACAGTTCTTTATTCATCAGAGCATTCAACTCTTCATACCGACGTGTGAGGGTTGAAGAAGATAAAAAGATGAGAAGATTTTGAAAGTCATAGTAGATTTCACGGGTACTTGTCAAAGCTGAATGCAAATCCAGATCTCTGGTGTTCTTTCATAAAAGCAGGTCAGGCATAAAATGGGGATACAAGAAGAAAAAAAAAAAATATCCAATTGCAAGTGAAAGAATAAGCTAAGCATTTATGCTGAGATCATGACTGCTGCTGATTTTACCCATGAATAAAACAAAGAGAGGAACAACAGAAATGCAGAGGGAGGGGAAGGAACTTAAAGTAATACTGAAGTGTTCAAAGATAGCTCAGCTTGATACACATCTGAATAAATCAATTCTGCAGACCAAGAAAAAAATAATATCACTGTCATTCACAGACAAAAGCCTGCTTTTTTTGGACCTTATAAATGAGAGGCTCATCTGTCTGAGAAATGGAGTAACAGCAAGTGTGAGGGAAGAGGAAGAGAGAGGCAGAATTGTCACTTAGTTTTGTATTAATGTCTCGAATCAGGGAGTAATATCATGGTTTATCTTCTGTTATGGATGAAAAACATTTTTCATTGTGGTTCATAAAATATATAGCGTATATTTATTGATTGGCTCGGAGAGAATGAAATAAAATAATAGGCTCTAATATCCTTCACCGCAGTATGAGGAGTAAAAGTCAGATGTTGTCTAGGAGTCTTGGTTATTTGATTCTAAGTGGCTTTTCTTAGATCTTTGTGCACACTGTGTCTGTACAAAGCTTTTCTTCTGGAAACATCAGGATTGGAGTGTGTTGGGTTTCTTTATTTAAAGAATATTCATTAATTTCCTAGTAAAAATAAAACCCACTTTAAAAAAAACGAACAAAGAAACATATGCCCTCCTCTGAGATTCACAATAGATACTTGCACCTAATATTAAGGATTAGGTGAGAGTAAAAAAATTAATATTTAGCAGTGATAGTGAGAAAAGTAGCAGAATTGTGGTACAGAGAGCTGAGCGACCACAAAATGCAAAGAAAACATGATTTTACTGTATGTAGATTTACTGGAATGATTTAATTTTTGTATTTGTGTAATTATAATTGGAATAAGAAGCAGCATAATTATGGTTGATCGATTATTACATTTTTACATTTATCTGCTGCCTATGGAATTTTACATTTACATTTAAAATAATTACATTTTTAAGCATTTTGCAGACACATTGTTTTGTAATTGTGTTGAGATCCATTCTAACATCCCACAAGGAATATTTTACAGATCCATTGCAGTCTACAACTTACTCTACCAGAATTACTCTACCAGATGAAATGCGCACATTAGATCTTTTAATTCTATAATATTTAAATATATATTGTTTTTGTGGTATGTTGATGATCTGGGGCCAGTTGTTCAAAAGTAATCTGATCGGATTCCGGCTTTCAGATTGGATCAAATCTTGAAAATGGGTTGTTCAAAAGGAAAAAAAGGATTCTGAAATCAGATTAGATCACAAAATCCAATCCTAGTATTAATCTGGATCAAACCTTCAGTTTGTATTGTTCAAAACTTGTCAGTGGATAACTTTGATCCAAAAAAACAGGATTATCCTGATCCCAACAGGGGGTAGGATTTCAAGGTGGATTCCAGGAGGAAAATGTAGTAAAACTACAACATTGATATCATGTAATATACATACACATTTTTTTATTTTTTTATTTTGCTCTTGATTAGTTTAACTGTTAAATAAATTAGAAGTAGACATTAACCTACATATTTAGCCTTTCAGTAACCTTCTGTAAAGTAAAAAAGATTTTGGTGTCATAAAACAATCCCCAAACAGCTGTAAATATCCAACAAAAATATTACATTTAATTCAAAACCCATATTCTTTCTATCATCATGTCCCTTTAGGGGCTCCGTAGAGCACTGGTAATCCAGATTTGGTAATCTGGAAAAGTGTGTATCTGGATCATGGTGATCCAATCCAATTTTTCTTTGAAAAACCAGCACAAAAGTAAGATGGATTACCTGATCCTGGATAGCAAAACATGGGATTTCCAAATCCAGATCATTCTGATCCAGATTAAACTTTTTGAACAACTGGCCCTTGGTGATAGGGGACAATACAATGACTCTTGAATGATGAAACAATCTGGAATCCCATGAGTGAAATCAGTAAACTGGAAAAGCCTCTGTTCTGCTGTCAATGAAAACAAACATTGGCTATGTATTTTAAAAAACAATGACTGAAAAACACCTTCTTTCTCTTTGGTGACTTTAAATAAGAAGAGAAATGTTGAGGAACCCAAACCGTCTTGCTCTTTGTTACCATGGCTTCCAGATGTTTCATTTATTATTTGTTTTCTTGCCTTTTACTTTCTGATGGTTTTGACATTTCTCTGTGCCTCTTGAGAAGAGCACCTGATCATGTAAAATAAATGGCCTCTCTTGAGGAAGCTTAATATTTTCAAAGCAAGCCATGCTATTATGGGTGTTTTTTGTGATTAGTGTTTTACTTTGTGTTTTTTGGAATTTTTGCCTTTAATTTGCAGGAAAGTAGAAACCGACAGAAAGCGTACTCGGTTACTAACGTAACCTTGGTTCCCTTAGATACGCAACGAGTACTGCGTCGTACGTCTTATTATACATAAGACAAGACGCATATGGGGAAAACTCCTTTTTTCTCCGATTTCTGAAGCCTTTATTCAATCACGTTAAAGCTCCGCCCTCTTTTGGAAAGCGGGCAGGGAGCAGCAGCTCATTTGCATTTAAAGGGACACACGTTTTTGCTCACACCCAAATAGGGGAAAATTTGACAAGCTATAATTAAATGATCTGTGGGGTATTTTGAGCTGAAACTTCACAGACATATTCTGGGGACACCAGAGACTTATATTACATCTTGTGAAAAGGGGCATAATAGGTCCCCTTTAAAGGTGCCCTAGATTATGTTTTTAAAAGATGTAATATAAGTCTAAGGTGTCCCCTGAATGTGTCTGTGAAGTTTCAGATCAAAATACCCCATAGATTTTTTTTTAATTAATTTTTTTAACTGCCTATTTTGGGGCATCATTATAAACGCGCCGATTTTATGCTGCGGCCCCTTTAAATCCCGTGGTCCACGCCCACAGAGCTCGCGCTTGCCTTGAACAGTGCCTTAACAAAGTTTACACAGCTAATATAACCCTCAAAATGGATCTTTACAAAGTGTTCGTCATGCATGTGGCATGCATGCGTCGGATTATGTGAGTATTGTATACGGTTATATTGTTTACTTCTGATTTTGAATGAGTTTGATAGTGCTCCGTGGCTAACGGCTAATGCTACACTGTTGGAGAGATTTATAAAGAATGAAGTTGTGTTTATGCATTATACAGACTGCAAGTGTTTAAAAATGAAAATAGCGACGGCTCTCTTGTCTCCGTGAATACAGTAATAACGGATAGTAACTTTAACCACATTTAACAGTACATTAGCAACATGCTAAAGAAACATTTAGAAAGACAGTTTACAAATATCACTAAAAATAAAATGTTATCATGGATCATGTCAGTTATTATTGCTCCATCTGCCATTTTTCGCTATTGTCCTTGCTTGCTTACCTAGTCTGATGATTCAGCTGTGCACATCCAGACGTTCTGCCCTTGTCTAATGCTTGAACATGAGATGGCATATGCAAATATTGGGGGCGTACATATTAATGATCCTGATTGTTACGTAACAGTCAATGTTATGTTGAGATTCGCCTGTTCCTCGGAGGTCTTTTAAACAAATGAGATTTATATAAAAAGGAGGAAACAATGGAGTTTGAGACTCACTGTATGTCATTTCCATGTGAACTCTTGTTATTTAACAATGCCAAGATAAATTCAATTTTTCATTCGAGGGCATGCACCTTTAAAATAAAGTGTAACCAGTTTTGATAACATTTCCCATGAAGTTATGAAAACGTTATTTCTGAATGTTCTCTGAACATTCAAAACGTCCAGTTTTTAAACATTTTTTCTTGGTTATGCGAATGTTAAGAATGTTTTTGAGCTGACATTTTGAGAACATTATTAAAGACCAGATAACTGGAAATTCTATTATGGTTAGGACATTATTCATATGTTCATAATTTGAAAGAACCTTGCTAGAACGTTAGCCAAAGTTCTGAGAACATTCCCTTTTAAGTACATTCATCTCAATGGTAGTTGTGGAGTGAAAGGCAGCAGACGGAAAAATATAAGCCCATTTTGCACTTTTAAAAAGCATTCAAAAAGAATACAAGATATATAATAAGATATAACTGATAAAAAGTAATATGCCTTTTAGAGACAGATAGTGTGGTTATGGTCACGCTAACCAGCTGAACCTTGATGACTTGGGGCATGTTTTGGCACAAATTTATGAATGCTGTGCATGTGGTATTTCAGCCTTTGAATTGAGAAACGTCAGTCCCGTGACCGCCTTTTGCACTGGTGTAGACGGATCTGTTCATTTTCAAGTGCGTATGTGAGCATGTGCATGTGTGTCCTCGATTCGCTCTCTGAAGGGTTTGAATTGTATTAATTCAAACTGCTATTTCTGTGCCCACAAACACAGTCGTTGTGATAGATGTGGCCAATCATGTGATCTGCTCCAAGGGAGAGGTGTCTGATGGGAGATTTCTTGGGGCTATGGATCAACTCATTTGTTCCAGTCTGTAAAAGCACTGGGGGTCTCGTTCAATTTGAGGAAGTGTGTATAAAGATCCGCACTGTGTCTCTGCATTTGTTAATCTCTATTCTTAGATCTTTGGGGGTTTGAGAGGACGTTGTTGCATTTGATGTGCAGTAATTCTCACATCTCCTAAATTGTGGTATTTCAAGCAAGGCCTCGCTTTGATGGCGAGAGGACAGATAAACAAAAGCAGTATCTGTCTGCTTGCTGAGCACCTCATCAAGGCTTCCTATTGCATCTGTCACATTTGCTTTGTTTTCTGGATGCAGATATGAAGGGGAGTATAAATAACTCTTTTTCAGACTTTACTGTCCAGCTGTTTCAGTTTTGTTTGATATAAATGTCACCAAATTTTAAAGACAAAATAAATTTCACAGCTCAATTACACCGTAAAGTAACCTGTAAAAATGCTACCGTAAAAACCTGTTAATTGGTTAACTGTATAATTACCGTACCAAAACCGTACAAAAATGCATTATGATTTTACTGTAAAATGCTGTCATATGTATGGCTTTTGCAAGTAAAAACTATGAATTATGGTGTAAAACAGTAAAATGACATTCCCAGAATTCCCTGTGTGACATCATATGATAATATTTTATTATCATTTTCTGTTATTTAGTTAATAATTATTGCATTATTTTTGTGTTATGTGTGTTGTCCTGATGGTATTTGTGTGTATGACCCTGCGCACCATACACACAAGTTTTGACCATGTTTTTGGATAATCCACTTACAATGAACGTTGATTGATCATGTGGCCTTCAGAACAATTTTCATGCAAAACTTCCATCAGATTCACAATTAATTTTTACCCTCATATAAGGGTACTGCACAACCATAACATTACAAGATCTTGTAACACAATTGGGACAACAAGAAATTTGTCTGTCCACATAGAGCGTCTGATTAAAAAGCTTCTACAATAAGTTTCTTTTTGTATTTGTATTTGTACATGAGAAGTGATCTTTTGGTTCAAGGAAGTGTTCGGTGTGGGGGATTATTTAGCATTACACCACAGAAATAGAATCCACTCAGTGGTAAGAACACAGAAGATATTTTGAAAAATGTGTTTTTGTTCATGCAATGAAAGCTAATGTGGTCTAAAATAACATTGGACCCCATTGACAATGACAAAAAGAACAGTTAATATCAAAATATTTCCCATATGAGCAAATAATGCCCATGTTCAGTGCCTAAACATTCATAAAATCTTGACATGCAAAACAGTAGACCAATTAGAAGCAGTCTTGCATTTTTAAATGAAAGAACAACTGTGTGAATGTATCCACGATTGTTAAATGAGGCCCATTGTCACCTCACTTTTTCACTATCAGACACTTCAGGCAGGGGATTAACAGGTCTCCTTCACGGAAACTCTATTACTGCGACTTAATCGAGTTCATAATTGCATTAGCTTGCTTCACTTACCAGAGCGAGTTCGCTGGACGACGCCTTTTGCTCTAACTCAACAGCTTAAGTATTATAGTGACAAAATGGCCAAGTACATTAAGTGGATACTACCTAGCTATAGACACATCCCTTTAGCCAAGCATTCACATAATACAGCTCTTAACCCTGTACACCAGTTATATTAGATCAAATGCACATGATTATCTTTGCTTGAAATGTTTTGAACAGCAGCTATGCTAATTATTTTCTATTTGCTTTTCAATGAGCTCATTGTTTCTGAGGGGCTGTTTACACGACACTCATAAAAACGGAAAACTTTTTATGAGGTTTGGCTGTTCATTTACACGACAATGGCGTTTTAGTGGCCTGAAAACGCAAACTTTTGTAAACAGGTTTCAAAGTGCAAGTTTTTGAAAACAATACCGTTGTCATCTCTGTGTAAACTGCAAAAATGTGAATCTGTAAAAACGGTAACGTCATGCAATTGCGTATTACATGTTTAGATATCCACCTTATTTTTCAACGTGTTTTCTGTGCATGTGCTAGACTTACGACTTAAACTTATGAAGGGTATGTATGTATGTACTCTGCAGTATGTATGTTGATTGATTGATTGATTGATTGATTGATTGATTGATTGGTTGATTGACTCACTTGTTTTCACTGGTGAGGTGAGACATAGACAAATCTTTATTTCTTTAATTCTTTCTTTACTAGAGATCACAATGGCCAAATTTAGATATATAAATGGATGATTTCTGCCATAGCATTTTAGACAAACATCTATTATTAAACCTACAATAAATGTACAAATGTAACCCTAACCCTTTATTTTCAAAGAGACAATTCATTATTTTAAAAAGTCACATTTAAAGTCCACTTGGTTTAAATTTTGCACATGTCCGCTAGCTCGAATGACACTTTTGCCTACAACCTTCTTTTGTAACATGAACTAGCATCATTATCATTAGCGATAGCAGACAATAGCTTCCTGAGGTCTTTCTCGGTCAGAGACTGCAACATTTCCATTAGCTCTGAATCACAAATGCCAACTTGATGATATTGAGCTCAGAGCTGAGATCACCATTAGGGCTACGATCCATTGACGAGTTCTCTGAAAGTGATGCTTGCCGATTGATGAATTAGACTGCTCCTGTCTTTTGTTGTCAACGCTAATGGAACGATAGCACTGGTCGATGATTGTCAGGGTGATATTGGGAGCTCAATAATACGTCTTTATTTAGACGCACACAGGAGCAAGCAGGATAAGGGGCTTGAGTGTAGAGAAGTGCATTAGCAGGCATTAGCGAGCATGCTAATCATCACTCAAGGGAGGAAAGAGGAGGCCAGGAGAGAATAAAAAGGACTGAAGCAATGCAATCACTCCACTCTCAAACATGAGAGAGCACATTTACTCTAAGCACAGGGATGCAGATCATCAGATTCGAGTGTTTATGGACTTTTCATAAAATCAATATTGAATTCAAAAGAACCCCATGCTTTTCTCATCCACTCATAATAAAAAAATTTTATATACCAAAACATTATGCAATGTCTGTTTGATTCCATGAATATTTGTGTCAGTCCAGTAGGTAATGTGAGTCTTCATTTCATGGCAACCAGAGGTTTGGTAGTGTCACGAACTTACACAACTTACACAACTTTCACACTTACACATCTGATCACAAGTGGACAATGATAATTACAGTTGTAAATGTGTTTAAAGAAATTTTGTGATGCAATCACACACTTTAGAGACTCTAAAGCTTCCTGATATGTCCTGGACAACAGTAAATGATCATCTACTCACCTGTTAATCAACCGTTGTGCCAAAACAAGGGTTGTAGTCCTCAAATGTTACACTGGTGGTGACCTTTTTTTTACTTTTTTAGCATGCAGTAACAGATGTAACAGGGTTAGAGCCATTCAGAATTAGATTGAGGAAATTCAGTTGCTGAATTTGAACTGAGATAGAAAACGTAGGATGCAGAGCTGCAGAATTCAAATTTGAATGCAAGGAATCAGAAATTTAAAGAAATTCAAATACTAATTTTTAAAAAGAAACAAAACAAAACCATTGTTGGTTTGAGAAAGGTTTGTTTGAAAGATTTGGGGGAAAAATTTAAAATCCTTGAAGTTTGAAGGATGGATGGATGGATGGATGGATAGACATAATACAACATTTGTATCACGCAGTAGGCCTACATTTGCATTTTGCACTTTAAATTGCTTTTTAGATTTGTTTAATCATTACAGTGATAAAAGAAAGTCTATTTTTTTAGTACAATCAATAAAAAAAATTTCCCCATAAAATAATTCCCCAAACAGCTGTCAAAAGATGAGGGGTCTAACTGTTTAAAAGAAATTAAAAATGAATGGGGATTTTTGTATTCTCTCTGTTCAATTAAAAACACAAAGTGATCCCACGCTGACTGTTCTACCTGTTGTTCTTTACTGGGATAGTACCCTATTTTGATATGTATTCCCATTGAGAGCACTGATAATCCAGATTTAATAATCTGGAAAAGTATTCAGGGTTAAAGGGTTAGTTCACCCAAAAATGAACATTCTGTGATTTATTACTTACCCTCATGCCGTTCCACACCCCTAAGACCTTCGTTAATCTTCGGAACACAAATTAAGATATTTTAGTTGAAATCCGATGGCTCCGTGAGGCCTCCATAGGGAGCAATGACACTTCCTCTCTCAAGATCCATAAAGGTACTAAAAACATATTTAAATCGGTTCATGTGAGTGCAGTGGTTCAATATTAATATTATAAAGCGACAAGAATATTTTGGTGCACCAAAAAGAACAAAATAACGACTTATTTAGTGATGGCCGATTTCAAAACACTGCTTCAGGAAGCAGCGGAGCACAATGAATCAGTTTTTCGAATCTGCTGTTCGGAGCGCCAAAGTCACGTGATTTCAGCCGTTGGCAGTTTGACACGCGATCTGAATGATTCGATACACATTGGCAAAGACTATAGAGGGTATGCACGTGACGTCACCGTCGACCATTACGACTGCGGTCACGCACGCTGAGTGGCAAAAGACTGAGCAGCAGCATTGGTTTTCAGCGTGAATGTCGCGAAAAACACACAAAACACATTCAAAACGGGAAAGAGCTTTGCGGCTGACTGTACAAATAAATTTGACACAAACCCTGAGGTATATATTTAAAAACTAGAGAAAGCAACAGAAAAAGAAGCAAATGGATCACTGCAATTCACAGAAACAGCTGGACTTCAGCAGAGAAACATGGATTTGCAGTTATCATTTTGTGTCGAATTGTTGGATTTTGAGGTAAAATCATACCTTATATATTGTATTGTTATATATTATGTTGACGACTCATCAATTAAATATTTTCCATCTTATATTATGCATAATTGGGTGTTTTTAAATAAACAACACTGTCAAAAACTATACTATAAAAGTTTTAGGGCTGGACAATATGACGATATAACATTGATATAAGTGATTAAGCAGATTTAAACCTACCGATATTGTAGTTATATAAAATATTCACAGGCAGATTTGCTTTATGTATTTCCCCGGTGTCAAATCAGGCACATATAAATGTCAGGAAACACGACTCCTGGCTGCATGTCAATATCCATGGATTAGGTTTATTTGACAAGTTGTAAGAAACACTTTCGAGTCCAACTTTTAGGGTAATTCGTTAGTTTTACTCGCGTTTTCGCCGTTTCTCCTATTAATCCAGTTACGCAGCTGGTTCTTTTGCCACTCAGTCTAGCTGAGGGAGCGCGTTTTCGGCGGGAAAGTGACGTCGATGCATACCCTCTGTAGCCCCGCCCCTTTTCAGCGTTGCGCTCGTTGTCTTGACTTACGGTTTGTATTTCCACAGCGATCAACTAATTATTCTTTGACAGCGATGCCATAGAAATGTACAGAGCTACCGCAAAACGGAAGTTCAAAGACATTTTTATAAAGATGTACAGAGCTACCGCAAAACGGAAGTTCAAAGACCATTTTATAAAGATGGCGGCTCGCTTGTTTCTCTGGTAAATAAGGTCTATACGAGTGACACGTCTTGTGTTATTCTGTAGACCTTTTATTTACCAGAGAAACAAGTGCGCCGCCATCTTTATAAAATTGTCTTTGAACTTCCGTTTTGCGGTTGCTCTGTACATTTCTATGGCATCCCTGTCAAAGAATAATTAGTTGGTTAAGTGGATTTACTTGTTGTAGAGTTAATGAAAGTTAGCATGAGCATTGTTATGTTTAAAGCATATGTCTTAACAAATGTCAGTAGATCGGGAAGATTTTAAAACGAGCAGTTCATTCATAAATGTAAGATCGCTGTGGAAATACAAACCGGAAGTCAAAAGACAACGAGCGCAACGCTGAAAAGGGGCGGGGCTACATAAGGTCTATTGTTTTGAATTAAAGTGTAACGCGCAATATGGCGGAATAAGTCCCGCCTTATAAATAAGAGCCAATCGCCGACTGGTAAAGTCATCGCGTCACTTCAGCGACCGTTCACCGGTTTCTATAGAAACAGTCAGACGCGTGGCTCCGAAGAGACGCGCATTTAGGTCTGCGCATGCGCATTAGCTTGATCCAGCCTGAAAAAGTTTTTTTGTCATGATTCGAGCGTTTAGAAACAACATTTATGAGCCGGTTGTTGTTATATTTCATTGGTGATTTCAAATATAAAATTTTATCGTAAGGTTGGCCAACAGTTTTGGAGAATTTGATGTTTCCCCATTCAAAGAGCTGCATGATGCCCAGGATGCCCGAGAGGCGTTTCAAAGATGGCCGTCGAGTGAAATGACTTGTCTTAAAGGGACTTTGACATTGGTCCGTCGTTGAGTGTCTGTTGCGCAGTCCAATACGCGAATATTTTCATAACATGAGCCGCCTGGAATGAAGAAAGTGATCAACATGATTGGTATTCAAAATGGTAAGCAAGTGCTGCTTTGTTTGCTGTTTTTATATCTGCAGTCCTAGTTTTGTTTTCTCTTTTTGAATGACGAATATAGACTATTGATACCTGCTGATATACGCAGTGGTTTCCTTGCACGCAGAATGCATGTGCTCGTTGGCAGTCAGCTGTAGTCTGTGTTCAAGCACAGCTTTTTGTTCCAGTTGTAGCCGATCCGAGGCGAAAACCCAGATCGGCTTCCATTGCCGCTAGCTCTTTGACATCAACTTGGTGCGTCATGGCCTTATAGTGACACCTTATACTCTATATTGGCAAGTGGAATTGGATGGGCTAAGATTGATTCAAACTCATGTGCGTTTTTCTGCCACTGAAAGAAGTTAAAACTGCACCCAGCTAGATTTTTGGCTGAAGAAAATAAGACAGGTCAGAACTCAAGGGCAATAAATAATTCAGAAAGTTGAAGGCAGTATTGATGAGGGCAAACACCTGTGTTTGTCAGCATCCCAGATGTGAGTGAGGAGTAATCTGATTGAGTCAGCGTCTTACTAAAACACAGCACTGCTTTGTGCTCTGACAGGCCTGAATCACTGTAATGGTGATCTTATCACATGTAAATCACTCAGTTTTCTCTCACTAGACACACACTTTGAGGATTTAAAGGACTATCTGCCAAGCACTTTTTTTCTCTGAAAATAGACGATATTCGTATAAAAAATGTCTTGTCGCAATCTTTATTTCATATGTTGCCATATGGTTTTAGCCTTTAAGCTTTGAAGTTGAATTTTCCTTTTGATTGAAGGCACCATGACATGAACCAGGGGCATTTCATCAGGCTTTCTAGTCATTTCATGAATAGAAAGTTAAAAAGAACAACCCTTATTGGTAACACTTTACTTGAAGGGGTGTGCATAAGACTGACATGACCCCTTCATAATCATGACATGACACGTCATGAATATAAAGGAGGTTTTATGCATGTTTATGACAACTGTCATTAAATGTCATTCACTCATTTATGTCAGTTTTAATGCAAAGATGACATTGTTTGAGATGTCTGTGTTATGTCAACTTGAGCGGTGATCACTTCATCAGATGTGAAATAAAATAAAATAAAGTGAACAAAATAGCCTTGAAAGCCTACTTACTGGAGTTCCACAACAACTGAAGAACTTTGTTCTCTCCCACCGGACTTGTGTGTGTAGGTGAGGTAAAGGGGGTAAGCAAATTAGGGCAGTGGACCAAAGCACTGTAAGGCAAGGGAGGGGGACTCAAAATGTTTCTAAATTTAAAACGCTTTTCTTTTTTTTGCCCCATTTGCATTTGTATTGTTTACTACTTACACAATTATTTTAAGTATATATCATTATATTATTTACAATACACAGCATGGTGTTTAATTCTATTTGTATATAATTAAAAAAGCAAAACCAAACTGCCTCCTTCTGCTCTTGTCTCCTCCCTAGCTCCTCCCACCGTCTTCTCCACCCTGGTCTCTCCCGCCAGCCGTGTTTCCAAGTAAAGACTTTGTTATTGAATCTCCTGCACCATGCGATTACTACCACATCCAACGTGTTACAGCGTGAATGAACTGATTGATTCAAGCTGAATCAGGAACAATTTCAGAACTTTTTGCAAACCCTTTGGACCGATTAGATCAACAGTGATTAATTTGTGAATCTGGCATCAATAGTTCTGATGCTGAAAAGGTGAAAACACACATGACTGCTGAAATATTATCAGGGAAAATTATTTTCAGGTTAGAATAATGTAATCTTCATCATCAGATAAGGATTTATCAGTAGTGTTTTACTGGGGCACAGTAATATTTTGCAGAGGCTCGTGTCTAGCGACACTCCTTTCAAGTGTTTTTAAATGAAAAATTTATTTCACTCTATATTGCTTTTGAAAGTGACACTGTAGTAACCACTGAAATGTAAGGTTCAAGGTCTGAACTGCAATTCAAGAGAACTGAGTTATGCATGATTCATATATTATATAAGCCATAAAAAATGAATTCAATAGAGCTGTTTTGTTTGTAGTCCTAAAACCCAAAAGAGAATTAGCATTTTAAAGCCATCGGTCCTCTCTGGAATTTCCTATGTGGTTTTGCGGTTATGAGAATGGGTTTTAGGGTTTATAAATAAAATAAGGTTTGTGGTTAACATTACCCGAGACTTTCCAGTTTTGTTCTACTACATAAATTACATAGTCTTACATCAAATGGGAATTTTGAAGCAGCTGTGTTTTTGATATAACACAACTGCTATATCAAACACAACTGTAAAAACATCAAGACTGAACTGTTTTTTAACATGACTGTCATTGTATAGGGCTCAACAATTTTTATGTTCAAATTTTGGTTTGTATATATATATATATATATATATATATATATATATATATATATATATATATATATATATATATATATATATATATATAGTACATAGGGCCTTTTCCTGTAGCCTCTCTTTCTATCTCTTTTCCTCCTTCCTCTTCTCTCACTGACTGTCAGCAGTGTGCCAGACATTGTTCATAGCCAAACAGTCTGTTTTCTTTATAATCAATACAGCCATCCGATTCATCACGCATTCGGATGCTGTTGTTTCCTATATAAACTGATGCTGGCCCAAAATCAACACAATTTGCTTTTGTTTTGTCGTTTCCAAAGGACATTCTAACATTGTCCACTGCAAGCCACATTAGAGATGAATAGAATGATTTACATGCTGTCTTTTGAGATAATGGATGGATGGATGAATGGTTGGCAAATGTTTGGGCAGTGTCTGCACATGCAGCACTCTTAAATATCAAGATACTTTATTGGCATTGATGGTTCCATGAAGAACCTATTATGTTTTTTTGAATTTCCATTTCCTTTATTGTGTTATAGCTGTTTGTGCATGTAAACAACCAGCAAAGTTTTAAAGCAAAAATGAATTAGGCAGATGGAATTAGGCAGTGTGTCCACCAAAGTGTTTTTAATGGGAGCTATGTGTCTATTTCATGCTGAACACCATTTTTGTCTGGTTGCTGAGAGTTAAAAAATGTTCAACTTTGGGTAAAACAGTGTAAATTTTTACCCAGCCGTCCAATCACTATTGAGTAGGGTCGGGACAAATGCTAAACAGACCAACTGTCCTCTCTTTTCTACAAACCCGATTCCAAAAAAGTTGGGACACTGTACAAATTGTGAATAAAAACAGAATGCAATGATGTGGAAGTTTCAAATTTCAATATTTTATTCAGAATACAACATAGATGATATATCAAATGTATCATTTTAAGGGAAAAATAAGTTGATTTTAAATTTCATGGCATCAATACATCTCAAAAAAGTTGGGACAAGGCCATGTTTACCACTGTGTAGCATCCCCTCTTCTTTTTATAAAAGGCTGCAAACATCTGGGGACTGAGGAGACAAGTTGCTCAAGTTTAGGAATAGGAATGTTGTCCCATTCTTGTCTAATACAGGCTTCTAGTTGCTCAACTGTCTTAGGTCTTCTTTGTCGCATCTTCCTCTTTATGATGCGCCAAATGTTTTCTATGGGTGAAAGATCTGGATCCTTCTTCTACGCAGCCATGATGATTTAATTGATGCAGTATGTGGTCTGGCATTGTCATGTTGGAAAATGCAAGGTTTTCCCTGAAAGAGAGACGACATCTGGATAGGAGCATATGTTGTTCTAGAACTTGGATATACCTTTCAGCATTGATGGTGCCTTTCCAGATGTGTAAGCTGCCCATGCCACACGCACTCATGCAACCCCATACCATCAGAGATACAGGCTTCTGAACTGAGTGCTGATAACAACTTGGGTTGTCCTTGTCCTCTTTAGTCCGGATGACATGGCGTCCCAGTTTTCCAAAAAGAACTTCAAATTTTGATTCGTCTGACCACAGAACAGTTTTCCACTTTGCCACAGTCCATTTTAAATGAGCCTTGGCCCAGAGAAAATGCCTGTGCTTCTGGATCATGTTTAGATATGGCTTCTTTTTTGACCTATAGAGTTTTAGCCGGCAACGGCGAATGGCACGGTGGATTGTGTTCACCGACAATGTTTTCTGGAAGTATTCCTGAGCCTATGTTGTGATTTCCATTACAGTAGCATTCCTGTATGTGATGCAGTGCCGTCTAAGGGCCCAAAGATCACGGGCATCCAGTATGGTTTTCCGGCCTTGACCCTTACGCACAGAGATTGTTCCAGATTCTCTGAATCTTTGGATGATATTATGCACTGTAGATGATGATAACTTCAAACTCTTTGCAATTTTTCTCTGAGAAACTCCTTTCTGATATTGCTCCACTATTTTTCGCCGCAGCATTGGGGGAATTGGTGATCCTCTGCCCATCTTGACTTCTGAGAGACACTGCCACTCTGAGAGGCTCTTTTTATACCCAATCATGTTGCCAATTGACCTAATAAGTTGCAAATTGGTCCTCCAGCTGTTCCTTATATGTACATTTAACTTTTCCAGCCTCTTATTGCTACCTGTCCCAACTTTTTTGGAATGTGTAGCTCTCATGAAATCCAAAATGAGCCAATATGTGGCATGACATTTCAAAATGTCTCACTTTCAACATTTGATATGTTATTTATATTCTATTGTAAATAAAATATAAGTTTATGAGATTTGTAAATTATTGCATTCCTTTTTTATTCACAATTTGTACAATGTCCCAACTTTTTTTGGAATTGGGTTTGTACAGAAACAAACTATCTGTGAAATCAGATACTTGAAACACTTCCACAGATATCCCATATAGCAACCAAAGTGTCTCAACTGGCGTTTTCAGAAAATCACCTTTTTTTAGCTAGCTAAAAATGTTTTGGTAAGCATAATCTCTCCAAAAGAAAACACTTGCCTGAAATGCCTCATTATTGCCATGACATAGCTACTGTAACACATTTAAATAATGTCTGCTTGCTGGCAACTTTGGTTTGCCCTCAAACAAAAGTAGTGGATTTTCCAACATCAGAGGAATTGAAGAATCAGTGGTTAAAATGTATTTTTAACACTTTTCCTCAGCAGTACAACCACAACCTTTTGTTTTGTTCTCCCCATTTTTCCACTGCTTTCTGAACCATGCAGTTTGATGCAGGTCAGTGTGTTAACAGAGAAATTACACAGTTATAACATTTTATCTGACATGTAAGAAGGGTGTAACATAAAAACTACCACTGTGAAAAGTCCTGCTCAAGTCACATTTGCGAAGGTGTTTGAATTGATCAGCTTGTTCTTGAAGATCATTATCAGGTTCAAACTGATACAACACAACTGAAGGTATTTACAGCACCTGTTTATAGCACCGGAAGCTAAAACATGCCAGTTAGGGGTGTTTCTGGTACACATTCTAAGCGGTAGTCCAATTACAATTAAAACAAAGCATTTAGACAGAGTGTGAAACAGGTGCTGCAACAATGCAAATTATAAGAAAAATAATTCTAGTAAACCTATTATAGTAGACCCCCCCCCCCCCCCCTTAATAAAATTATGAACCTGTAAATGAGTAAAATAGGAGTCCTTTAACACCACTTGAGTCTTTCCATTGCACAAAAGGTTTTTTATTGTGTAAAAAGGTTTAGATTATTAAAAAAATTCACACTAATAAAAATGCTTCCTTTAAGAGCTATTCACTGAAAGTAGATCACTGAAAACCCTCCTTTGAAACCTTTATTTTTAAGAGTGAAAGATCAGTTACAGCACAACTGTTTTCTTTGAATATTGTGTACGTATCTCTATCAGGGAGTCCAGATAAAGTGAGAGAGAACCTTCTTTTTATGTCTTTTTCAGCCTTGTGGCTAAGATCAAGCATAGAATCTGTTCTCTTTATGACTAACTCTCAGGTGTGAATTACCGATGAAGCAAACAGCCCCTGGTCACCAGATTATAAAACAGCACTTCAAACACTGAAGCCTGAACGCATGTAAAACCATCTTCCCGTGAGGCCAGTTGACAGGTATTATGAGATCCCTTGCTTTCCATTAAGAGCACCTCAAAACACTTGTGTCGCATCTGGAGAATATGGAAGCACTCAAGTGGAACACAAGAGTCCTCTTCTTTCTCTGTGGGAAGAAAGGAAACAAAACGGATGGGGATGATGTATAAAAGATTTGTGGTGAGCTGTAGGCATGTCACAGCCAGAGATTGCACAGGGCATTAGGCAGATCTCTTAGTCGCTGAATGAATGTGGAGCGGAATACGTGATGATGCCATGTGTTGCTTAGCTAGACTGTGTGATAGAAATATTTTATGTCAACAGAAAATGCAGACTAAGGATGCTCAGGTCAAAGACCAGTCACATGATTAGCTTAGATCATTACAAACCAATCACCAGAACAAATCAAAGTGATGAAGACATTGATTTTTACTCAACTGTAAGACTTAAATATGCATGTATCTTTCTATTCATTGAGACTCACTCTGTTGTTGTGACAAGTGACCTCCCGGCCGTAAATAAACTTCATTTCTACAAAGAGCAACTTGGAAGTCGTGTCAGGTATATGCTGCGCAGCTAAATAGAAGATCCTATGCTCAAAAGACAACAAAAGTAACAGCTAAAGTGTGATTGAGGTAGTGAGGAATAGAAGTACTAAAGATTCTACACTCAAAAGACAACAAAAGTAACAGCCAAGTGTGATTGAGGTAGTGATAGTAGCTTCTTGACGGGACGCCGTCACCATACTTCAGGGAAGTATTGGATTGTATTGTAAGTATTCAGGAATTCAGGGAATTACCTAGAGATCCTGTAGTATTATATTAACAACTAGGAGTTGTTTAAATTGTCAGTGGTGAAGTCAGATTTGTATTGAGAATTTCCACGACAACTGTGAAGTCAGAGGACAGAGATGATGGAGAGATGGGCGAGGAGATGGAGATGTAATTAACCCCAAATTCTAAGTCTTGATGCTATCTGAGAAACATTATTAGAGAGTTTTTAAATTACAGGTTGGTTAAAAGAGGCTGACACCCTCTGTTTGTAGCCATAGCTCCCTTAGTTATATCTAAAATCTTAATAATTAGTAAAATTAAAATAATAATCTCAATACTGACAGCATTTACCACAGTGATAGATATAGTCAGCAACGCATCATATTGGAGCTGTGATTTAGCAGGTGGTTTTTTTATCTGTCAAGTGGATAAAAAATAGTTGAGATGGCCGACTTTTTAAAGTGTATGTTTGCAGCAGATTTTATTAAAGGTAAAATAAACAAGTAATTTCAGTCTAATGGGATTGATTCTCTTCACAGTAAACCAAAGGCCCAATATAGGATGCTGTCTGGCATGTTATGAGATTGATTTGAAGGCTATTTTAATAAACATCAATCATCACCAGCAAACTGTTCCCACTGATAAAATATGATGAATTATGTTGACAAAATAACAGACAATACGTAATAACTGGCAAAACTCGAGTGCAGCATGAATTTCCACTGTGGTGTTATTGGACATGTGTTTTGTATAGATTGGGAGGGGTAGCTAGTTAATTAGTACCAGTTTAGTAGCCAATGGTGTTTAGGAACAGATTAACTGCACTGTAATATGATAGTAACAGTAGAAGAACATCAGATTTCTATTATCAGAATATCAGTGTGAATAAACTTTATTGTGCTACCTAAGCCCTACATTCCTCCAAATATTTTCCCCTTCTAAAGCATTAAATAATTCAAGAATTGTTATGAGACTAACAAAAGACTAACGTTTTTTTTTGTTGTTGTTGTTACTTTTTTTTTTATCATTTAATGAAAGTCTCTAACAATAGGATAGTCAGTTCTACATCTGCAGTTTGTGTGTGTGTGTGTGTGTGTGTGTGTGTGTGTGTGTGTGTGTGTGTGTGTGTGTGTGTGTGTGTGTGTGTGTGTGTGTGTGTGTGTGTGTGTGTGAGAGACTACTTTGGGGGGACAAATTTGTACTCCCAACTCCCAAACCCTTTTTTTGTAAAAATGGCATAAAAATAAAGTACATTTTTCTAAAGACTGTAAAAATGTAAAATTGTAAAAAAAAGATTTGTTTGCTGATACGAATCTCCCGTTCCACCACAACCCAAAGGTGCTCTACTGGATTGAGATCTGGTGACTGTGGAGGCCATTTGAGTATAATGAACTCAAGAAACCAGTTTGAGATGATTTGAGCTTAAGTGTTATCCTGCTGGAAGTATCCATCAGAAGATGTGTACACTGTGGTCATATAGGGATGGACATTGTCAGCAACAATACTCAGGTAGGCTGTGGCGTTTAAACAATGCTCAGTTAGTACTAAGGGGCCCAAAGTGTGCCAAGAAAATATCTCCTACAACATTACACCATCAGCACCAGCCTGAAGAAGAAGATTTGAAGATTTTTTCCAATTTTGTACGATTTTAGTGAGCCCATGTGAATTGTAGTCTCCGTTTCCTGTTTTTAGCTGACAGGAGAGTCACCTCATTGTATCTTCTGCTGCTGTAGCCTGTCTGCTTCAAGGATGTGTTGTGTGTTCAGAGAAGCTCTTCTGCAGACCTTGTTTGCTACAAGTGGTTATTTGAGTTACTGTTGCCTTTCTATCAGCTCGCACCAGTCTGGCAATTGTCATCTGACCTCTGGCATCAAAAAGGCATTTTACACAGAACTGCCACTCACTGGATATTTTGTCTTTTTCGGACCATTCTCTGTAAACCCTAGAGATGGTTGTGTATGAAAATTTCCAGTAGATCAGTAGTTTCTGAAATACTCAGACCAGCCCATCTGGCACCAACAACCATGCCATGTACAAAGTCACTTAAATCACCTTCCTTCCTAATTCTGATGCTCAGTTTGAACTTCAGCAGATCATCTCATGTCTACATGGCTAAATGCATTGAGTTGCATATGGGATGATGCATATGCATATGCACTGGGATGACGCAGTGGGTACTTCTCAATATCCCTCCTCGCTCCTCCGTCCTCCATCCTATGACCCGGAAAACGATCGAGCTCAGCCATCTTGAAGGACATCTCGGTTCTCTAATTGCACCGCGAGGAGGTGAGGAACGAGGAGTGAGGAGACTTCCTGAGGAGTTATGAGCGAGGATACACAGGTGCATCCTTTGCGGAAGTCTTTCTCATCGAGAAACCTGACGCGCACATAGATTCTCCTCCCCCTTTATATCTGTCACAATAATTTAAATTTAAATAAACTTTATACCTCATATATTTCAATGGGGCATCTTGCTTTATTAATAATTATTATAATTTTTTTAAATAACCAAACTTTAATAACATATGGATAGAGTGCAGCTGATGATGCTTTGAAGTGACGCTAAAGGATATATCATTTCACTTGATTCAATTCCTCCGTCCTCGCATCTTTTCCTTGCGTCCTTCCCTCGCATCCTGAAGGGGTGGAGCTAAGAAGCGAGGAAAGGAAGCAAGGAAAGGAAACGAGGATGCACAAATAAGAATTGAGAAGCACCCAGAGACTGCTGCTTATATACGCTCGTAATGATGATTGACAGGACTGAATGTTTAGGCTCCTCCCGAACTACCAATATGAAAGGGTTCATTCTGAGGAGGCAGTGGCATGCACAATTTCCCTTTGTTCTCCTAATAATAAAATTTCAGTATATAAATATTGAAAATAAAGTATGTAATTTATAAATATCTACTATACTCTGTGTGTGTGTACCCAATATACAGTATATTTATATTAAATATTATATATGTCACACATTGTGTAGATACAAATACACAACGAAGAAGATGAGATATAACAGGCTTATTTAAGGTGGTGTTGAATGCCAGGAAGGAAACAGGAGGGATTTGGAGTAGGAAGAACAAGGTGGGACCCAGACTGCAGCCAGGTAGGCGGCACATGGTGGAGCCGATTGAGGAAGGAGCCTTGGGGGAGTAAGGGCTGATAACTCCAGTGGGCTGACTGGCAGAGGCAGAGCAGGTGGAAGAGGAGACCAGGGTGTAGCTGGAGAGCCGACGAGCCAAGGCGACGCTGAGGACCTGGAGGGACATGGCGATGCCAATGGCTCTGGTGACTGAGGCACAGGTGGGGATTCAGAAGCCCGTGGTGGAGCTGGAGGGAGTGAGGAGCCCAACAAAGCCAGAGGAACGAAGGGATGAGGTGAAGCCGGAGGAGTGCAGGCGAGGGCAGGTCGACGAACGACCAAGGCGGAGCTGAAGGGACGAGGGATCCCGGTGGAGCTGGTGGACTGATGCCACGGACAGGGGAATGACCTCCGTGGCCGTGAGGGGACAGACAGACAGTCCTGGGCAGATAGATGGTTCAAGCATAAGCTCTGTGGTAGTAAACAGACAGACAATTCAGACAGGGTATCTCAGCATAGAAGTCTATTAAGTCCAGTTCCTCTGAGCCCAGCCTCTGCTCACCCTCAGCGGTGGTACAGTGGGTGGGGCTTTACTCCATGCCCTCGCTCTCCACTGTAAACTCCCTCACGAGTGCTGTAGCCAGCTCACGCACCTGGTCAGACGTATAAAGAAGTTCTGGCTCCGTGGTGATCTTCAGCTCTGTCGCTCCACTCAGCGATGGCTTGTCACTCGCGGCGGGCTCGTGCAGGCATTCCGTGCAGCAGGATGGTTGTTGGCCAGGCTCTGTGTCCGGAGTGGGGCTGGCGAGATCCTCTTCTCCGAGGCAGATGGTGAATGGCGAGTTACAGCTCACCAGCACCCACTCCACAAAGGCAGCAAAATTCCCCCATGGACCTTCTCCGGACAACTGCACGCTGCATGTGGCATTCAAGCTCACATGGTAGAATGTGCAGAGGCAGTTGTCAGGGTTGCAGGCAAAAAAATCTGCATGTGGTCCTCTAAGGTTAGTTCCCCCTGCTCCAAACACAGAAGATGAACAGCGGACATATCCATATAGGGAAAAAAAATTGAAAAAACAGAACGAAACAAAAAGCTGGAAAAACGCTGCCAAAATTTCACTCTTTGTGGTTGGATCTTCTGTCACACATTGTGTAGTGAGATACAAATACACAACGAAGAAGATGAGATATAATAGGCTTATTTAATCCACAAAGTAAGGTCCAACACTGTTAGGCAGAAACACAACATAAACACTGACGAGATCCGACAAACACACACAAACTGAGCTGAACTTAAATAGGGGAGACAATGACACTAGCACGCCTGAACACAATGACAAAATCAAATCAGTGACCATGATGACAAAGGCAAGGAGAAACGGTGAACGAAAACAGAATCTTTGGTGGTGTGAGTGTGTGACAATATATAAAAATATAGGTAAAACTGATTAATTGATCCCAGGGCATCTCTCCTAATGATCTCCCACGGTGTCAGATTAAATGTGCAGATGCAGCAGAGTATACAGCGATCATCATAACACACCGAAACAAGAGTATAGGCGCAGAATAATCAATGCCAAGACAAATGTTGAACAATACAAAACCTCCTGGGACTCGCTGTGCATATGGCTCAGTAAACAATCTCACAAAGGCTCAACAGTACCGACCATACTAAATAACTTAGCACACTTTGAACTCGAGTTAGAAGTTATGTTTCCTATGGGAAGTAGACAAGTTCGGTTATACCTGCAGCTCATGCCAAACTTCCTTCATAATATTTGGAATTTCTGGCCCTGCAATAGAGCTGAGATATTTAAAAAGAACAAGTGAGAGAAGCCTGTGCTCAAATTATGGCTCAGCATCTGTTGTTCAGATTGCTTTCTAATATCTGGAGCCTGTGGCTCGGTGCCCCACTTTATTAGAGCAAAGAAAATTTGGACTCCTATAACTTCAGAAGCATTTGTGTAAAAAAGGAGGCCGGGGGATAATTTAATACATTTCAAATTATTAAACCTTCCTAAGTGTGCTGATGCTGTGTGTTCTGAGCAAGAGAAAACCCCATTTGCAAGCAAGATATTGATGTAATCATAATCTGTGTGAAAAAAAATATTATATTTACAGTAGTATGAAATATTCTTTAATTTACAGATGCATTAAAAACCTAATAAAATTAACAATAACTGTATGTTTAGAAAAGATGAGTACCACGGGGTTATATCTGTGGTTGTGCACTGTTCAATATTTACACTGGCAAATTAGCAGTGAACCTGGCATTGTCTGCTGATTCTGGCCCTAATCCTCAAGAAACAAATTAAATTCTTGCCTGGCATTACAAGAACAGCAAGAGGTAAAAAAAAAAAAAAGAGGTTCTTCTGGCCATTTCTCTTCAGTTGATAGTGTAACTAACTAACAGTTTAACTGCTGCTATCTCTGCGAAGCTCTTTTGGCCTTTGAGCTAAAATTTAATGACCCACACTGGGGGAGATAGCATGCAATTAAACTGCACATTGTACATTTTATAATCATATATATATATATATCATTGTGAATGATTGATTCATGCATTTCTTTCTTTTTCTTTCTTTTTATTTTTTATTTATTTTATGTGAAAAGAAAAGCAACATGACAAAAAAGAGAATATAGGAGCAGGATATAGGAGTATCGGAAGCTTAGACGCCTCTTGTGGTTCAAACAAATAGGGCTGGGCAACAAATTCAAGCTCCTCTTCTCTTATATATCGAAATCCTCCGACATTTCTCTTTAAATATTTTCATTTTAGAATTCTAATTCATGACCGGTGTTTTGTTTTGCTCTGTCCTCTGCGCTTCTGCATTCGTCTTTGTGTGGGGGCCGTCTGCCGGAAGCTAATTTTTTTACAGAAAACATTGCTTTGCTTCAGAAGGCCTTTATTAACCCCCTAGAGCTGTGTGGATATTTTTTATGATGGATGGATGCACTTTTTTGTACTTCAAAATCAATTCACAATTCGCAATTCACTACCATTATAAAGCTTGAAAGAGTCAGGATAATTTTTAATGTTACACCAATTGTATTCATCTGCAAAAAGAAGTCTTAGTCTTAGTCTTGTGCCAAATGTCCTTGTTAGTTTTAGTCATATTTAGTCATTCACATATCTTTTTTTGTTAGTCAAGTTTTAGTCGACTAAACGTCTCGTCATTTTAGTCTAGTTTTAGTCAAAAGAAAACTCAAGGTATCTTAGTCAAGTTTTAGTCGACTAAAAGTCTTTTAATTGAAAAAAAAATTTTAGTCTTTTTTTTTTTAAATAACACATTATTACTGAGATTATTACTGATAAACATTTCAGTAAAAAAAGTGTTTCACATATCTCAAACATTGGTTAAATGTCATAATTACCTGACAAAATACACTTTTTGAAAGATTTTTGTTGAATGCAAATGTTAAACGTGTCTGGTTTTCAATTTCTGATGTAGGAGACACATTCACAAATGATTAACCTGTTCTGAAGAGTATTTTATTTTAACCAACACAATTCAAAAGCTATAGCATGTCGTCGTCGCTCGACACTCGTGTTCGCTTTGGGTGTTGTGTGTTCAGCAGTTTCGTGTTGCAGCCACAGGTGTATGAGACCTGTAAAGCCTCGTTTACACTGCACGCGTGTGCGGCTCGTTACGGCTGCGACTCGGCTACCGGAGCTGATACACGGCCACTCTAGTCAATGCTTGTGTTTACACCAGCCGCGCCGCGGTGCGTTTGAGAAGCGGCTCGACGCGCCGCTTCGCTAAAGATAGGCGCCTCGCCTCCAAGACGCGCAGCTCAAATACAAAACAAAGTCAAAATAATCACCCTGTGTAAACTCCCGCTCATATTTTACATCACTAGAAACTGACGACAAGAGATTCGAAGTTGAAAAACTTGAAATTTCTTTGTTTGAGTTGACATCGCGCAGAGGACGGAACAACACCTTGCCGGAGCCGTAACGAGCCACACACGCATGCAGTGTAAACAAGGCTTAACTTGAGCAACAGCGCGAAGCCGCGAACTCGTTCTGAATATTTTAAAGGCGTAACAGTTGATGAAAAAGCAGCGACGATTGTAGACGAAAATGAAGAGAGATTTTATCTTAGTTTTTATTTTATACAAAACATTTTCGTCTCGTCTTTTTTCGTCAACAATAATGCATGTTAATTTAGTCTTAGTCAGCGTTTTTGGACAGTGGTGCAGTCTTGTCATCGTCTCGTCTTAGTCATGAAAAAAAGGTCGTTGACGAACATATTTCGTCTCGTCTCGTCTGACGAAATTAACACTAGACTGAGACGTATCTGTAAAAATCTGATTGGAATCGCATTTCAAACCACTTCCAAATATGGTTTGAATAATAAAAAAAAATATATATATATAAAAATGATATAAAATCTGAATATGACCTTAGAACATAGTCTGAACATAGCCTTAGAGTCTCAGCATGTTTAGAATGTTGATATAGTGATATATATTTCAGCCTTCCATCTGCAAGATGAACTCTGTTTTCAATCTCATACAGTAGGCTACTTATATTCAGATATTCTCAGCTTTCCTTTGCACTCTCCTTTAGATTGTTTGTATTTGTCCTGTTGGTGAAGGACACTCTGATGAACATTCGTTGTGTTTATTTCTAACCCTATCTCCCCCCAATCACTGTATCTCTATCTCTCTCTGGCTACAGTTTCTGAGCTATGGTGGATGTTTTTTTTTTTTTTAAATAACTCAAAACCTGTCTCTGGTGACATGCCAGACTTTTTAGTCCAATTATTTAGTCCACTTAAAACCCACCCCTTTCTTACAATCTGCAGGCTCACATTCAGATCTGCCTTCATCCAATCAACAACCAATGCTTAAAACAAGTCGGACCCCATATATATATATTAAGGAACTCTCGGAAGCCAGTTTTAATCCATAAAATATTCCTTTTCCATCATAATTAATCTCATCACTTTGTTAAACTTGATACCTACATAATAGAAAACAAAAATATCTTTTTCATTAACTTCTTATACCGTTATTTCTATACCAAAACATTATTATATTCTGTGTACAGTATAGTGAACATTCTGTTTACGAGAGTTTTTATACACACTAGTTAGAAATTGTTCACATTCACATTTATGCTTATAAAACCTTTCATTTATTTTATATGAAAAGAAAAGCAACATGACAAAAAAGAGAAAAGGAGACAGTTCATAAAATGAGGGAATAATGTCTTCATTTATCTTCTGTTTGGGCCGTAAATAACATCATTAATCATTTTTGTTAGATTTCATAAAATAGATATTTATTGATTGGTACAAAGGCAACAAAATAAAATATTATCAGTCATGGCAGTATGAAGTTATTCGTGTCTAAAGGTGGAGGAGTCTGAGCAATTTGATTTGGAGGGTTTTTTTCAGTTGTTTTTTGTGAACATCCCTCCTGGCAAAATCAAATGATGAATGATTTACTGCAGGAGCGCACACACACACACACACACACGTTGGGTTTCCTTGTTTTATGAGGACTTTCCATAGATATAATGATTTTTATACTGTGCAAACTGTATATTATTAACTTATATTAAAATAGAGGTGCATCATCTCTATTTCTATTTCGTCACATCCGGCTTCACTGTGCAGCGAGGGGTGCGAGGTTTTGACGTTATCATTGTGTGTAACATTAAAGGGATAGTTCACACAAAAATTTAAATTATCCCATGATTTACTCACCTGCAAGCCATCCTAGGTGTATATGATTATCTTCTTTCAGATGAACACAATCAGAGTTATATTAAAAAATATCCTGACTCTTCCAAACTTTATAATGGGAGTGAATGGTGTTCCTGTTTTTGAAGTCCAAAAAACTGCATCCATCCATCATAAAAGATATCCACATGGCTCCAGGAGGATAATAAAGCCTTTCTGAAGCGAAGCGAAGTTTTTTGTGAGAAAAATATCCATATTTAAAACTTAAAACTTTAAAACCTTAAAAATAACTAGCTTCCGGCAGACGACCGTACGCATACTGCACAAGTGGACTAGATAGTCATATACACCTAGGATGTCTTGAGGGTGAGTAAATCATGGGATCATTTTTGGGTGAACTATTCCTTTTAAGAGTGACATTTGAAATCTGATTTGAGCATCCAGACTGAGATGTACCTGTAAAAATCTGATTGGAATCGCATTTCAAACCACCTCCAAATATGGTTTGAATAAAAAAAAAAAATAAAATAAAAAAAAATGATATAAAATCTGAATATGACCTTAGAACATAGTCTGAACATAGCCTTAGAGTCTCAGCATGTTTAGAATGTTGATATAGTGATATATATATTTCAGCCTTCCATCTGCAAGATGAACTCTGTTTTCAATCTCATACAGTACTTATATTCAGATATTCTCAGCTTTCCTTTGCACTCTCCTTTAGATTGTTTGTATTTGTCCTGTTGGTGAAGGACACTCTGATGAACATTCGTTGTGTTTATTTCTAACCCTATCTCCCCCCCATCACTGTATCTCTATCTCTCTCTGGCTACAGTTTCTGAGCTATGGTGGATGTCGTATCATGTATTTGCACCGCAGGGCTGAATTTTCTGATGGATTTCTCAGGGTAGTTCCGTCATTCTCAAATGGGGTTTCTGTCACATCTTTAAGATTAGCTAGAATATTTTTCAAGCTCTTGACCACTTAACTGAACAAAAACATTATTAAACACTAAATGCCCACATTTAGAACATGATCAAAGAAATCTTTAACTCCCACAACACCACAAAAAAATAAAAGATGAATGGCTGTACAAGGGAAGAAATTAATAATTCATAAAAAAAATATACTGTAATACATGATGAAACATATGTGCAACACTTCATGTTCTCTCTTATAGTTTACACCTATATGTGTTCGGTTTTGTTCTCATCTTTGCTGATTTCTTCAGTATTTTTTTTTATTTGCTGCATTTTCCATGATGAAAGGTGATTCCTACTGATACAAATCCTTTCATGAATACTTTTGTTGTTTTTCCTCTGCTTTTGCCTTTGTTTCCTGTAGCTTTCAGTCATTAACTTTCAAAAATAGCTGTGGGTTTTTTCAGACTAAAGGATTTTTTTTTGTTGTTTTTTGAAGGTCAGTGCTCATCAAGGATAGCATATTCTCAAACACACGAATGACAGTAAGGAATGAGGGCGTTAGTGACGTGTTGCTGTAATTACATGTTTTCATGTAGAGAAAAAGACATCCCAAATTATTATCCCTTATTGTTTTATTACAACATAAAACGTTTATTATTTAAAGAAATGTTTTATGTTGTAATAAAACAATAAGGGATAATCATTTGGGATGTCTTTTTCTCTTTATCTCTTCAATGAATGTTAAAAATACATAAATACATGCAACAACACAACAATTCTCACCTGTACACTTCTGCAGCTTTAACTTGCTGTCTATAATGCCGAGTTCACACTGCACGATTATCACTGTTCTTTTCACACTGCACGACTGTCTGGGGTAGCATTCAGTCATGCTGTGTTCACATTGTACGATGGATCGGCGACAGGGGGTAACACATTGCATGACTTTACTATACAACTCTGTCTGGTCTGCAAACTACGTTTCACAACCAAACACACGCCAGAAGTGATAAGGAAATAACGCAGGGTCAAGCGTAAGACTGGAGTGAATTGTTATTAAGAATATTAGCTCGCAAGAAGCTTGCGATCCAAATTTTCTGTGTGCTAATTTGCAGCGAATAGTAGAAAAAGAAAAAAAGATTATGGAGGAGGAAATGGTTGGGGAGACACGGGTCTATAACAGTGTTTCTCAACCAGGGGTCCATAGACCCTTAGTGGTCCTTGACATAATGCCAGGGGGTCTTTATATCATATATCTGAATATGAATTTTTGTATATTTTGACATTTGACATGAATAATATATGTATAATATAACTGATGATATGACTAAATATAGGACAAGTCAACTAATGTAGTAGTAAATTATACTTTATTGCATTTGGTCGTCACAAAGAAATAAATGATACCAATAAGCAAATTTTATTCTGGTCCTTAAAGGATTAGTCCACTTTTAAATACACTTTTCCTGATAAATTTACTCACCCCAATGTCATCCAAGATGTTCATGTCTTTCTTTCGTCAGTCGAAAAGAAATTAAGGTTTTTGAGGAAAACATTCCAGGATTATTCTCTTTATATAGTGTATTTCAATGGCTACCAACAGGTTGAAGGTCCAGTGCAGTTTCAGTGCAGCTTCAAAGGGCTTTAAACGATACCAGACGAGGAATAAGGGTCTTATCTAGCGAAACGATCGGTCATTTTCAAAAAAAAATACAACCGTTTATGCTTTATAAACAAAATATCGCATTGAACGTACTTTCCGCTTCCGGAATCTTCATAACGCTTACGCTGAATGTCCTAGGCCTTCCCTATTCTACTTGCGGAAAAAAACTAAACTGGCGCCGCGTTCGTTCCGTAAGTTGAATAGGGAAGAACATTCAGTGTAAGCGTTATGAAGAATGCGGAAGCGGAAAGTACATTCAATGCGATATTTTGTTTATAAAGCATAAACGGTTGTATTTTTTTTTCGAAAATGACCAATCGTTTCGCTAGATAAGACCCTTATTCCTCATCTGGTATCGTTCAAAGCCCTTTGAAGCTGCACTGAAACTGTAATTTTGACCTTCAACCTGTTGGTAGCCATTGAAATGCACTATATGGAGAAAAATCCTGGAATGTTTTCCTCAAAAACCTCAATTTCTTTTCGACTGACGAAAGAAAGACATGAACATCTTGGTTGACATGGGGGTGAGTACATTTATCAGGAAAAGTATATTTAAAAGTGGACTAATCCTTTAAGGATGGTTCCAAATATGACGGGGGTAAATTACTCAAAAAAGGTTGAGATTAACTGGTCTATTTCTCCTCCCCAAACTTCCCGCTGCCCTTTATCTTGCTCTCTCATTGGCTGTAGGTCATCGCCAATGTCATTTTCAGTCAGAACAAATTTCACACAGCAGGATGTTGAATCGCAGACAGGTCCAGATATTTAGCATGCCAAATATCTCACGGGCGTCGGCGATGCATCGTCTATGATAATTGATCATTTGATTGCTAGATTGTGTTTTGGATAATTCGCGTGAACGAGCACCGATTTGCCCCCAATTGACCCTTCGCCGGGAGTTTGATTGACAAGCGATCTAACCAGTCATAACGCCTAATTCGCCATTTTGTCCGACAAAGCAGTCAGGAGTTATAAGTTTAAAGGGTTAGTTCACCCAAATATGAAAGTTCTGTCATTAATTACTCACCCTCGTGCTGTTTCACACCCCTAAGACCTTCGTTGATCTTCGGAACACAAATTAAGATATTTTGGTTGAAATCCGAAGGCTCAGTGAGGCCTTCATAGGGAGCAATGACATTTCCTCTCTCAAGATCCATTAATATACTAAAAACATATTTAAATCAGTTCATGTGAGTACAGTTGTTTAATATTAATATTATAAAGCGAAAACAATATTTTGATTTCAAAACACTGCTTCAGGAAGATTCGGAGCACAAATGAATCAGAGTATCGAATCATGATTCGGATCGCCTGTCAAACCGCCAAACTGCTGAAATCACGTGACTTTGGCGCTCTGAACTGCGGATTCGACACGCTGATTCATTATGCTCAGATGCTTCCTGAAGCAGTGTTTTGAATTCGGCCATCACTAAATAAGTCTTTATTTTGTTTTTTTGGCGCACCAAAAATATTCTCGTTGCTTTACAATATTAATATTGAACCACTGTACTCACATGAACCGATTTAAATATGTTTTTAGTACATTAATGGATCTTGAGAGAGGAAATGTCATTGCTCCTTATGGAGGCCTCACGGAGCCATCAGATTTCAACAAAAATATCTCAATTTGCGTTCTGAAGATTAACGAAGGTCTTACGGGTGTGGAACGGCATGAGGGTGAGTAATTAATGACAGAATTTTCATTTTTGGGTGAACTAACCCTTTAACCTCGGTGGACTTGAACTTGAAAAATGGTGTGTACTGACGCCTTTCCGTGTTCTAAACAACATTCCTTCTCATGTTCATTCATGTTTATTTGATGATATAAATTAACTAGTAGGAAGAGATGATCGGTTCATGAGCCGCTTGAGCTGACACTACACATTAAAGAGACACAAAACGTTTTTTGTTGTTCGAATTTCTTAAAAACTTACAGTTTGAAAGCAGGGACTTTGTTTAATATCATAAGTAACCTGCTCTGTCTTGTCTGTTGACGTGTTGTCAGTGTCCTCTTCGCTCCACGATGTATTTTTCACATAGCTTGTCGGACAAAGCAACTGTAACTAAGGGGGACGGGTCTTTGCGAAGGGTCAGTTTCAGTTATTTGTCTGCGATTTCGCCAAATCGGCCTAAAATAGTGCATTGTGAACTCGGCATTAGGTTCTCTGTAGCAGTACTTGTATATATTAATTGAGATGAAAGGTTTTAAAGTGATTGTCCACTAGACTCAAAGGTTGTTCTTTCTGTTTAAGGTCTACATTACCCTTTTTCATTTATCCTGCTATGAAAGAATTTACTTCTCCCACTCCATGTGCTTGTGAGCGTTTGGCTGTGTGTTTAATTACTGTGAATGCTGCATTGCATTGGCAAACTGCACAGTGGCACAGCACTACCCGGACATGTTACCTCAGCAATATTTAATGTGCTCAAACACACAGATTCATTCCAAGACACACACACACACACGTCCTCACCCCTCACCTTCATCAGTTTATAATTTGACAAATAAATGGCCTCTAAAACACAGTCTGACAGCTTGTTGAGGGAATAAACTGCGAAAGAAATCATTTATTGCAGTACTTTTGATCCACTTCCACTTTATGCACCATTAACATGCTGAGCAAGTTGAGTTCTTTTTATTCATATCTACATTAACTTCTAAATGGTGTTTGAGCCGGTCCAGGTGCTTAGAAGAGCAGATATCTGAATTCTTCCATGGTAGAGCAGCTAATCAGGACATAGAGGATGGCTAATTTCTGATGGTGTGATTGTATCTCTTTGTTCTCCTCTTTTAGTGGTCATTATCTCCCTCAGAAGACTCTACTTGAAGTTCTTCTCTCATCAGGACGTGTGTGTGTGTGTGTTTGGTAGTGATTAAGATGGCCTCGGGATATCAGAAACCAGATCAGGACCCATCTGGCTTAAAGGCCGGTGTGCACTTGAGAATTAAAATATTGGGCTGAGTGTTCTTTTCCTGCAAGCGTCAGTGAAGGAAGATTGCGAAACAGCACAGCGGGTGCGAGAAAGCAAGGATATGTGAAGTTTTGGCAATTTTGCTCATCAGTTCTCTCTCTCTCTCTCTATCAGCCTCTTAGCAATCTAGGTGGCACTTTTTACAAGAGGGTTACACTTTGGTGTCAGTTTACTTTTTAAAAGAACTCAACTCTTCAACTGTTACCCTAATTATTGTAGAAAGAAATTATCAAAGCTATGCTATGTTTCTTTAATTTATGGGAAACATAGCATTCAGTCTTTTCATACTGTTCAATGCTCACCAAGTCAGAAATCATTCTATGTTGATTTGGTCTTAAAGAAACATTTACTATTATTATCATCAACACAGTTGAAATTGGCTGTGCAGCTTAATATTTTTGACTTTTTCAGGATTTTTTGATTTTTTGATTTGAAATAGAAATCTGTTTAAACATTTTGAATGTTTTACTGTCATTTTTGACATTTAGGTCAATATTTAGTTTTATAAATGCTGTATATTTAAATTTGACATTTATGCTGCTTTCATCTGCTATCAGAATTATCATAAATACAAGTTTCCTAGTTAAAAATTGGACATGAACGCACTCTCAAGTATTTGCACTGGAAAGCTTGGGGATATTTTTGATACCCAAGTTTAAAGGTGCCCTAGAATTAAAAATTGAATTTATCTTGGAATAGTTAAATAACAAGAGTTCAGTACATGGAAATGACATACAGTGAGTCTCAAACACCATTGTTTCCTCCTTCTTATATAAATTTCATTTGTTTTAAAGACCTCCGAAGAACAGGCGAATCTCAACATAACACCGACTGTTAACAGTCGGGATCATTAATATGTACGCCCCAAGGCATTACACAAGGGCAGCCAGTATTAATGTCTGGATCTGTGCACAGCTGAATCAACAGACTAGGTAAGCAAGCAAGAACAATAGCGAAAAATGGCAGATGGAGCAATAATAACTGACATGATCCATGATAACATGATATTTTTAGTGATATTTGTAAACTGTCTTTCTAAATGTTTTGTTAGCATGTTACTAATGTACTGTTAAATGTGGTTAAAGTTACTATCGTTTCTTACTGTATTCACGGAGACAAGACTGTCGTTATTTTCATTATTAAACACTTGCAGTCTGTATAATTCATAAACACAACTTCATTCTTTATAAATCTCTTCAACAGTGTAGCATTAGCCGTTAGCCACGGAGCATAGCCTCAAACTCATTCAGAATCAAATGTAAACATCCAAATAAATACAATACTCACATAATCCGATGTATGCATGCAGCATGCATGACGAACACTTTGTAAAAATCCATTTTGAGGGTTATATTAGCTGTGTGAACTTTGTTTATGCAATGATAGAGTCGAGAGCTCGGGAGGGGGCGGAGAGCACGAGCAATTAAAGGGGCCGCAGCCTGAATCGGCGCATTTCTAATTATGCCCCAAAATAGGCAGTTAAAACAATTAATTAAAAAAAATCTATGGGGTATTTTGAGCTGAAACTTCACAGACACATTCAGGAGACACCTTAGACTTACATTACATCTTGTAAAAAAATGTTCGATGGCACCTTTAAACATGACGGAGGAGAGAACGATTGCTGTTGTGACTGCTATTCTTTAATAGTTTTTTCCACAACAGATTGCCTTGTAATAATAATCATTTGAAGCATATTGTATGTTTTATACACAACAAAAATAGCCTGTCTATCTAGACAGTGCGCTGAATGTTTATATGGTTGTCATTGAATGGGACACTAAATATCATTTTGGCTTTAATACAATTTTCCCAATAAATAGGCAAGAATAAACCTGTTGTCCTCCATGATTCCCGTTCTTTCCGACAACACGTAATCACGACTTTTTTCGTGATTACATTTCCGATAGCACATGAAGGCAGCATTATAATGTTTAGCTATTGCTAGAAAATAAGGAAATTACACATTTTTAAACTGTATGTTAACATGTCCAGAATTAAAAGTTTTGTATCCTATATTATGGAAAGTGAAATGTGTGAGATGTGACAACTTGCAAACAAAGTCATGTTGTGAAACCAGTTTTTTTGTTTTAATTTATGCATTAATATCATTTTCACACACCCTTTTGACTGTTCTAAACTTCATAAAGGGACTATATAATGCCATTAAGGGCTCGGTAGATACAATACATTTAAAGGAAGGATATGACATCCATTTGGGACTCAAAAGCAGCCAATCACTGAAATAGAGTGGGGATTTTAATTTATGTTAATTACTGTACGCCATCTGTGCTTGTGATTTCTAAGCACCAATTGACCCGTAAGTGGCTGTAAAAGAGCCCTATGCGGTACACATGTGTACCTGACACCATGAAGGACTCAATCACTTCATCTGAGCTTGAAGGAAACAGGAAGCCTAAACAGAGGTTAACCAATGGCTAATGAATGTGACACTACTTTGTACAATATTAAGTAATTAGAGAATCTATTCATTATGGTTCTACATAAAAAATGAGAGCATGGCACACAAACCTTGAACATTATTTCCAAATTACTGAATAATCTAGTATTGTAATTAAAACCAGGACAGTGCAGTCATTTCATTTACATATTAACAAGGACACAGCTGTCCCTCATTCTTTTTCTGGCATATATATAAAACCTAGAATTCTCTGGTATAGGTTACTGTATTTTGGACTGAATGAGTAACTATTTCTCTCACGCTGGTCCATATTTCTGCTGCAGAGACAGTTGTTTCATTCATACAGCAGAGATTAAATCAACTCAGACAAAATCAGACCCACCAACACCAGCAAAACATGTAATTTTTGAAAGAGATAACTGTTTAAAATTGGGTTAACTTATTAAAAAAAAAAAATAGCAGCGCTTATTTTTTAGTTTGTGTGTTATTGTGTTAACTTTGAAAGCCCTAAATTCTATACAAGACATTTTGATTACACAGTATGAGTTGCAGTGTGACACATTTTTCCAACTCCTTTTGACTAGCTGGATACAATCTACCTTGTGGCAAATACCAGTTATTGGCTAGTAAATTGGTGCATTTGCATCACCTCTGCATTTATTTCAGTGTAAATAAAGGTCAACAAACACACACAGAAAATAAGAGAAAGTGGGAAGAAAGAAAGTGACAAGACAAGTGCCATATGTCAGACTGTCTGCTATAATTGCAAAGAAATGAAATGTTCTGTATAATTCACTCCAATCTTGGCCATCAGCATAATTTCTGTGATATAGAGAAGAGACGAGAGATGTGTTGAAGGAACTCGGTCTCATAGTCTAGACACTCTGAATAGAGTCTGCGGTTTCGCTTTCTTCACTGTATCCTAACCAGACATGATGTGAAAAGATTCCAGTGACAAGCAATTTGTCTGTCCACCTAAGGTGAAATCGCTGCTCGACATGACACGATCACAACCAGTCAGAACATATTTGTTGTTTAGTCGTATACTACAAGTAAAACAGAAAAAAAAAATGTCATAATTTACTGGCCTGTTGTTTAATTGTCTTCAATAATTATAGAACCAGTATAAATTGCCATTTATTATGTTATTCAGCTTTAAGAATACATTTAAACTCTTCATACTTTTTGCTCTGCAGCACAAGTAACAGGTGCAACACAGTGAAGGTAATTCTGCAGAACATCTGGAACAAGAAGCAGAAAGTTGAAGTGGAAACACTCAAGACCCTCCAAGTATGCACTGATGTAATGAAGATTCCAGGTGAGCACATCCAAGCAGAGCTGAAACAAACCACGGCACTTGGAATACAGAGTTGGTGCAGATTATTATTGCTGTATAGTATCAGGCAAAGAATCACAGGTGCACTTGTGGTAATTGAGAACTTTTTTGGATGGTCTGTGCAGGGCCCAGTCACAATGTCCAGTGTTTCTGATGCAGCATGCATGTACAAATGAATGAAGACACACTGGCCTCAGAATGTCTGTAGTACAGTAAACTGAATACAGTCACTGCTTGAAATAAGCAGCCACAATGCCAAATTCAAGCTCCAACAGACAAGATGAGTTGAATGCTGATGAAATGTTTGTGGCTGAGAAGTACTGGACAAAAGTGACACAAGGTAGCATCTTTAGTCATGAGATTAGTTTTCCGAAAGCTGGTAAAACCCTAAAATCGTAGAGCTGAAACCTTTCCTTGATGCCGATGAACTGCTCTGTGTTGGAGGCAGATTGCAACAGTCAGGCTTCAGTTACAGAGAAAAAAATCCACTCGTTCTATCTAGCAAAGACAGATATTGCGAGCTGCAACCATGAATTTTTACGCATTCTGGCCTGAGAGACACTCTAGGGCAAATCAGAAGTAGATACTGGATTTTGCGAGGAAGACAAATTGTGAAGAGTATTCTGTCAAAATGTACTGTGTGCAAAAGATTTAAAGTGAACCCGCACAGCAGGACACTGCTCCATTAGCACGAGACAGAATAACAGGTGGGGTGGATTTGGGGAGAGGTTTGTAAGGTCTGTGAATACAAGCCTGAGGAAGGTGCTAGGAAAAGCATCGCTCGCTTTTGAAGAAATGTCTACACTTCTTGCAGAAATAGAGGCCACACTGAATTCCAGACCTCTTACCTTTGCCCACAGTGAGCTTGACAAGCCGCAGCCACTAACACCTGCACACTTTCTGGTTGGTGAACCAAATCCATTTTGGGCAGACTACGATCATCCCACTGTGAGCAAAGAGGATATGACAAAAAGGTGGAGATACAGGAACCGACTCATGACAGCCTGTGGAATAGCTGGAGAAAGAACTAAATCTGCACATTTTTGCAAAACACAGAAACCTACTGAGTTGAAGATGGGGCATGTTATTCTCATCAGAGATGCCAACACGCCAAGAAAAACCTGGTTTAACATCTGGATGTGATCAAGATGCTGGATTGGGGTTTTAGCCATCATAAATGCCCCCCTTTCACCTTTTGTTCACACTAAATCACCAAACCAACACCAACTTAGATCATAAAATAACACAATGCACTTATTGTGTTCATAAGGTATTGCAAAACACTTGCGCTGCTATTGAGGTGGGATACGGGTGAGGTCAGGGACAGGTTTGGTGGTATGGGTAGGTTTAAGAGTAGTTTAAGGTGTAAGGGAAAGCTCAATAGTATAATTATAGATGTAATTTAATTACAGCTGTAATTACATGCAGGTATTTTTTAAAATATAAGTACAATGTAAAAACATGTATGTACATAACAAGTGCAATTGTATCAAATGATTAATTTAAATGTTAGTACATAGTAGTTAAAGGTGCCTAATATAAAGTGGGTCCAAAAATGTAATCTAATAAAAAAAAAAATTGTAGATTTGATTTGGAATCATTTCTGAGATTAATCACATAATTTAATTTTTTTTTTTTTTTTTTTTTTGTAGTGTTGGAAGTGATTCAGTATTGAAGAGGATTAGGGCCAAGCAATAATAAAAAAAATAAAACCATCTCGAGATTAAAGTTGTTAAATTTCGAGATAAAACTCGTTAAATTTCGAGAAAAAAGTCGAGATAAAATGTTGAGAATAAACTTGTTAAATTACGAGAAAAAAAACTAGTTACATTTTGAGAAAAAAGTCGAGATAAAAAAAGGCATTAAATTACGAGAAAAAAGTCGTTAAATTACGAGAACAAATTCGTTAAACTAGTTAAATTTTGAGAAAAAAGTTGAGATAAAAAAAAGTCATTAAATTATGAGAAAAAAGTCGTTAAAATACGAGAACAAATTCGTTAAATTATGAGAAAAATGTCGTTAAATTTCGAGAAAAAAGTCGAGATAAAATGTTGAGAATAAAGTCATTAAATTATGAGAAAAAAAGTCGTTAAATTACGAGAACAAATTCGTTAAATTACGAATTTGTTCTCATAATTTAACAACTTTTTTCTTGTAATTTAATGACTTTATTCTCATAATTTAATGAGATAATTTTATCTCTACTTTTTTCTCGAAATTTAACGAGTTTTTTCTCGAAATTTAACAACTTTAATCTCGAGATGGTTTTATTTTTTTATTATTGCTTGGCCCCTAATCCTCTTCCGTAATTCAGTGTAGCCCCAATTTTCATTGGCCTTTTTATTTGTGCAATGACATCCACCATGAACTGAAGAAACATGGACCTTGAAGCTAAATAAAAATGGTAGAAAATAGAAAACAGAAAATTCAAATGCATTGGAAAATGTAAAAAATGAACCACTTTTGTAAAAGAGCGCGTAGTAAATATATAGTGTTTTGAAATCATGAAATCAAATCAACAGCACACTCTTAAAAAGATAGGTTTTTTTTATTGGCATCTATGGTTCGATGATACCTTTAAAAAACACTGAACCTGAACAAGATCTTTATAGTGGAAAAATGGTTCTTCAAATTATTAAAATATTCTTTTAAATCTATTCACTGAAATGTTCTTTGCAGAACCCAAAATGGTTATTATATTGCTTGCATCGCTCTGAAATCTGAAGGATGCACTAACAGTACTGATCTTGTCACATGTATGCATAGTGAGTGCACACACACTAACACACATTAACACATTGTGTTAGAAAATCATGTCCCCTGTTATTCCTCGCTCTGATTTTCCCCACTCTGAGTTTCGCTGAAATTGTCTTTTGCTTAAATAGAAAAATACTTACTGAATCATAAAGATGCAGATATGAAAAGCCCGTAGGCACGAAGAGTCCAAGAGAGCTGTTTGTGTGTCATTATGTGTAAATGAATCAAGTGAATTGCATTCATTTACTTTGGTATCTTTATATTCTGTTGTTTCATTGCAAAGGTGATTGGATTAAAAGGGTTAGTTCACCCAAAAATGAAAATTCTGTCATTTATTACTCACTCTCATGTCGTTCCACACCCGTAAGACCTTTGTTCATCTTCGGAACACAATTTCAGATATTTTTGATAAAATTCAATGGCTCAGTGAGGCCTGCATTGACAGATAATTAGCAGTTTGATACACGCTCCAAACCAATGATACGAAATAAAAGATTCATAAAGCTTCGAAGCTTGAGGAAGCAGTGTTTTGAAATCGTCCATCATTAGATATTGTTGAATAAAGTCGTTATTTTGTTTTTTTGCCGCACAAAACGTATTCTCGTTGCTTTATAATATTAAAGTTGAACCACTGTTCTCACATGAACTTAAGTAGCTTTCTGGGCACTGAAAGTGTTAATTATCTTGCTGTCAATGCAGGCCTCACTGAGCCATCGGATTTTATCAAAAATCTCTTAATTTGTGTTCCAAAGATGAACGAAGGACTTACGGGTGTGGAACGACATGAGGGTGAGTCATTAATGACAGAATTTTCATTTTCATTTTGGGTGAACTAACCCTTTAAAGTTGTGTGTGAATTCTCTCTATCTCTCAGGTCTTGAATTACTAAAACTCTCTGATCAGGCCCTTTGAATGTTGAGTGACTTTGACAATATTTCAAAATAAGCACTTTGTTGCTTTCATGTACTCAGGAAGGCTTGTGGCAGGTTTGTTCAGGCCCATTAGGGTTGCTGTTAAATTGCAGTGTTGTCAGAGCCTCCAAACTAAGCAGAGCGTATTGTTAAAGTTGGCCCCACCAACCCAGCCTCTAGCTACACTAACCCTCATAAACTGCAGACCTGGTTTATACAGTAAGCTAAAACTTTATAAGCAGTTATGTGTTTCGCTGCCTGTGAAGGTTTTCATCTTATGTGGCAAAAACCGAAGGCCTTTGAATCCGTTTTCTTTTTGGTTTGGAGAAAAAAGCTTCATGGTGCTCACCTTGGTTATGGTACTTCTGCTCTGTGCGAGCTAATCTATAAATCACTTTAGTACATGAAAAGCCAGAGTGATTTCAATTAGTATTCAGACATGAAGTGTACTTCCAATTAGGGCTGCAGGATAATGGCTAAATTGGTTAAAATGGATAATCACGATTATTTTGCTCAGAAATAATAATTTAGATTATTAATAATCACAATTGTTCTCAACAAATTCCTTTTTGAATTACTGCACTTTCACATAAACACAAATCAAGAGAACATCAACTCAAATGCAGGGTTTATTTTACCTCATCTACAGTAGTTTCTGGATTATTATACATTCACAGTGCATTAACCAATGTTAACAGATGCAACATTTGACTAAAAATTTTGGTCCCACTTTATATTAAGTGGCCTTAACTATACTATGTACTTACATCAAAAAATAAGTACAATGTACTTATTGGGTTCATATTGAATTGCAAAACACATTTGCAGCTACTGAGGTGGAAACGGGTAAGGTTAGGGAAAGCTTTGGTGGTATGGGTAGGTTTAAGGGTAGGGGTCAGGGTTAAGGGATGGGTCAACAGTGTAATTATAAATGTAATTACAGAAATTAATTACAGATGTAATTACATGCAGGTGTTTTTAAAATATAAGTACAATGTAAAAACATGTATGTACACAATAAGTGCATTGTATCAAATGACTAATTTAAATGTAAGTACATAGTAGTTAAGGCCACTTAAAGGTGCCCTAGAATCAGAATTTGAATTTTCCTCGGCATAGTTGAATAACAAGAGTTCAGTACATGGAAAAGACATACATTGAGTTTCAAACCCCATTGTTTCCTCCTTCTTATGTAAATCTCATTTGTTTGAAAGACTTCCGGAAAACACTCGGATCTCAACATAACACCGACTGTTACGTAACACTCGGGATCATTAATATGTATGACCCCAATATTTGCATAATGCAAGCCCATTCGACGCATTAGACAAGGAAAGGCAGTATTAACGGCTGGATCTGTGCACAGACAAGGTAAGCAAGCAAGAACAACAGCGAAAAATGGCAGATGGAGCAATAATAACTGACACGATCCATGATATCATGATATTTTTAGTGATATTTGTAAATTGTCTTTCTAAATGTTTCATTAGCATGTTGCTAATATACTGTTAAATGTGGTTAAAGTTACCATCATTTCTTACTGTATTCACGGAGACGAGAGTCGTTGCTATTTTCATTTTTAAACACGTGCAGTCTGTATAATGCATAAACACAACTTCATTCTTTATAAATCTCTCCAACAGTGTGTAATGTTAGCTTTAGCCACAGAGCATAGCCTCAAACTCACACAGAATCAAACGTAACCATCTAAATAAATACTTTACTCACATAATTCGAAGCATGCATACAGCATGCATGACGAACATCTTGTAAAGATCCATTTGAGGGTTATATTAGCTGTGTGAACTTTGTTTATGCGATGTATATATAGTCGAGAGCTCGTGGGGCAGAGAGAGCTCGTGGGGCAGAGAGAGCGCATCTCTTAAAGGGGCGGCGCGCTGAAAAAATCAGTGCATAGTTAAGGATGCCCCAAAATAGGCAGCTAAAAAAATTTATTAAAAAAAATCTATGGGGTATTTTGAGCTGAAACTTCACAGACACATTCAGGGGACACCTAGGACTTATATTACATCTTGTAAAAAAAACAATCTAGGGCACCTTTAATATAAAGTGGGTCCAAAATTTTTTAGTAAATGTTGTAATAAACATCAACTAAGATTCATTAATGCTGTAGAAGTATTGTTCATTGTTAGTTCATGTTAACTAATATAGTTAAGTAAAGACCTTATTGTCTTATTTTTGTACCCTTATTTTGAAGCGCATTCATGGAAAGTGCTCATAAAACAACACCAAAGCATGACACATTACCTGCTGTACTCAACGGTGTTGATTTCTTAAGGTTTATCTCTGTTCACAGATCTACTCTGTGACACAGAAGATATTTCTCTGTATCTGTGTTTATGGCACAGACTGCTGGGAGTTTGAGCCCGGTGAAATCTCCTGCTTTACGGTCTGTACATTGCCATACTTTGAAGCTGTCCCGAAGGCCCTATTCTGATCTTGCTCTTCTCCAGTTTTATCTCTTCCTCATCATTCTTTCTATGGCTGACTACAGCTCCCATGGGCTGCCTGGAGTCACTGAAATACACATCCACCAGTGTTGCTCAGACAATTTTATTGCACAGATGTTTCATATTGTTATGTTTTCCTTAAGCTAAAAGATACACGCCATTTACCGGGTTTGTTGTTACCTTTGGTACGTGATCACTGTGTTCATCTTTAAGTGGAAGGCAAATGTCTGGTCACAGGAATAATTCCGAAAGTGGCTTCGTTCAGCACCATGGACAGTGACAAATCTCTATGGAGCTGAATATAGACAATTGAGCATTGTTAAGATCATTTTTGGCATATTTAGAGGATAGTGTGCTGGGCTGGGGTCGGGGGACGGGGGCTGTTGGGTGGGGCTGCCTCTGTCCTGCCCCTTATCAATGAGCAAATCATTATTAATATCATTACTGAAAATTATAATTATTGCTATCATTATCAGAAAGTTTGTTATCAATATCTTTATTATCACTATTGATATTTGTTATTTGTTATTATTATATAAATAATGTATTATATTATTATGTAAATGAAAATATTTGTTGCATCCGATAAATTTTATTTATTTATTTATTTTATTTTTTTTGTATGGTAGTATATTACTGGTACTGAAACCACACTGGGTTGATACCCTTTCACTATATATATTATCTTCACTATATATACATAGATATACAGTACCTGTCAAAAGTTTGGAAACAATTACAGATTAAGAAGCCTGTAATGCTCACCAAAACTGCATTTATTTAAAATAAAAAATACAGTAAAAACAATAATATTGCAAAATGTTATTCCAAATAAAAAAAAGTTTTCTATTGTAATATATTTTAAAATGTAATTTATTCATGTGATGACAAAGCTGATTTTTTTCAGCATCATTACTCCAGTCTTCAGTGTCACATGATCCTTCAGAAATCATTCTGATATGCTGATTTGATGTGCAAGAAACATTTCTTATTATTATTATCAGTTAAAAAAACAGTATTTGCTGCTTAACATTTTTGTGGAAATGGTAATAAGTTTGTTCAGGATTCTTTGAAGTTTGATGTATAAAAATGTTCCTGAACAGCATTTATTTGCATTTATTACATTTATTTATTACATTTATTAAAATGTTCATTAAATAGATATCATTTGTAAAACTATAAATGTATTTGCTGTCAATTTTGATTAATTTAATGCATCTTTGGTGAATAAAAGTATTAATTTCTCTCTTTTTTTGGTAACACTTTATTTGACAGTTTCTTTGTTACACATGTTACATGTAGTTACTATAGTTAAATTGTGCTTAATTACATGCAACTAACCTAAACCACACCCTAATCCTAACCCTAACCCTATAGTAAGTACATGTATTTCATTATTAGAACTCATTACTCACTAGAGGCTGTGGTTTACACTACAGTGAATTTATAACAGCTAAGGGGCATTGTTGGGCAAGACACGGGGTGGAGTGCCTAAAACCCCCCTTAGCTGTTATAAATTCACTGTAAACCACGGGGCTTATTGCTTTTATGAAACGGTTACCACACAATACAAATATTTAAGGCAAAAAATATGTATTAATGCAGCTTTCATGAAGTAAAATCATTAAAAGCCTTCCTTCCACTGAAAAAAAAAGAGTCCCTGACCGTGAACAGAAGTTACATACAGTATATTACACTATTAGATGGTGGCATGGAGTCATTCAGTCGCAAAAAAAGACTTTTATAATTAAACTTCTTGTGAACACAGAACAAGACGCGAATGACAAATGCTTTGACTAGCACTGTCAGTGTCAGCAGGGCACAGGAAAACCCATTAAATATTAAAAGGACAAGATCGCAGCGGACATTGAAACAGATTTTTTATTATGAACATATCCTATATCACAATAGCCTACATACTCACATATCCTGTGAAAGCACAAATAAATGCACAACCATTTGCTTTTGTGCTTTGTAATAAAAAATATAAATTAAGATGTTGAAATCACTTGGTCTTACCTGGCCACCCCTGGAAAACGTTCTGGCTACACCTCTTGCTCCACCCCTAATTAAACGTACCTGAACCAGCAAATCAAGGTCTTCAGAAATACTTAAAATTACAGTTATTGAGTGAAGTCTCTGCAATTTTTGGTTGGTATAGACTAAACTGTTCTTCTGTTGAGTTCAGCACTGTGGTGAGATGTCATGACAGATATGAGCAGAGACATGTCTTTCCACAGTGACAGCTCTCCGTTTTTGTATGGGAAAATGTTCTGGCATTGTGTTGGCACTCACATCATTACCATAGCAAAGGATGCGGATGCACTGGATACTGACTACACTAGAAGGATCACATTTCATCACTAGCAGACAGTCAGTTCTAAAGATATGAAAACCAAAATCCATTTGAAATTTGAAAACCAAATCGGACTGCATTTTGAACATTAGAAACACTTAATGTCTCTCCTCGTCAGCGCTAGCTTATCAGCACTGAGCAAAATAAAAATCTGCAGGCATATTAATGCACTGACATCTTCATAAAGTATAAGATGATAGTGAATCATCAAAGGTTCTCTCCGTCCTTTTTTTTTCCCATGGATGAACTTGGTATTAATTGCTGGTTTTATCCGTATCTGTCTTCTTCCTGTCCGTTCTTAGTTAGAGATTTGATTAAATAATAAAGTTTTTCAGATGCTGTCATTATCCTCCCCTTTTTAACCTATGTCTGTTGGCATAATGAAGGGGAAAAGATGCAACAGAAGAGGTTTCAGAAGAAAGCTTGATTTCAGTGTAAATCATCTTTTTGGATGAAAGTTCAGTGCAGTTTTCAAACACTGAAGCCTTGAATTTGGAAATATACTCTCTGGCAAGACAGAAGAAGTTAAAAGCGAGGGCTGGTTTAAGAGCTCGGAAATCATTTTCTTTAACGTCAACTGAAATGTTATGAAAATGATAACCAATGAACTTGTCAACAAGCAGTGCTGCTGATAGTGTGCTTATCTATGTCACGTTTGCTGAAAAAGAGCAAAATTCCAAAGAAAATGATGGTAAGATTAAAAGAGACAGAGAAAAAGAAAAAAAGAAAATAAATAAATACATATCTGCAAGTACTCAACATTATAACCCCTAGTCAAATATAATGGAGTAAAAGTATGCTGTTGAAAGCTCAGGTCTTTGATCCTCTCAGAAAAGCGAGGCAAAGAAATAGAGCGGTTTCATGCAGTCGCATCAAAAACTGTGAAAACACCCCCAAAAACCTTTTTGTTGTTGTTTTTTTGTTTGTTTTTGTTTTTTTCATCTTTTCTGGTCTAACTTCTAAATATCTCTCATTTCTGTGTGGAGAAAGAGCAACTCAGAATGTGGTGAGTTATGCAGAAGAAAAATAAACAATATCTCTCTATATCTCCCTATCAAAATAAGAGTTTTTGTTACCCTAAGGTTGCTAACAAGAGGGTTTATTATTATTTTTATTATTATTATTTTAATGCAACACTAAGGGCTTTCGGACTGGAGGAACCGTTTCATAATTCCTAAAGAACTATTGGCTGAAGTACCAGGATTTTGCTGTGTTCGCACCGCAGGAACTAGGAACGATTTTAGTTCTTCTGGGAACATAGACATAATAAAATACAACTCCTTTTGGGGGAACTAAATTAGCTCCTACTTCAGAGTAGGGTCTAAACCAGCACTATTCAGTGACATAAGCGTACATGGAGACAGGGTTGTGTTCTTTTCTCCGCCTCGATGATATGTACTTCTGAAAGTTGTCATAGGAGATTTCCTCTCTTAGCCCCACTTTTTGCTCTTCCAGTCGAGTAAATTGCATTTACATTCCATCTCCATTATCACAAAACCCACAACACAGCTCCGATCATGGCATCCTCCATCCATTGGTTTTTAGTGTTTATAAATGCCGTGCTTAAAGACGCTGCTGTCGGCCGCTTCAGAGTTCCTATTCCTGGTGCGAATACAACCAGGAACATGGCCCGGGGGAGAAATTAGTTCTCGGGGAACTAGTGGCTAGTTCCTAGTTCCTATAACTGAGTTCCTAGAACTATTCGGTGTGAAAGCCCCTACTGTTGATACAATAGAAATGAAGATGATGTACCAATATAGCCTACATGTGCAAATGTTTTAATGTTTTAATTCCAAAGCTTTTTTCTTGTCAGTAAGATTATCTTTGCAAAAAACTCAACAAGAGCCATCAGAGTTACAGTCACACCTGTCCCGGACTCCGTTTCCCATGATCCTCCCTGTTCCACACCTGAACTCACTTCCCTCATCATCTCTCCCACTCTCCCTGGATTCCCTGCACCAGGTCTCCATCATTAGCACTCCCTTTATGTTGGACTCGCTCCTTGCACTCCTTGTCCGTTCTTGATGTTGTGATGTCGTTTGCTATTGTCTAGTGTTTGCTGTTTTGTTCCTTTGTTTAATAAATACCCGTTTGTAGAAGCCCGATTCTGACTCTTCCCTGCTGCAGCAACACTATCTGTAACAATCAGATATTAAAGGTGCCCTAGAATTAAAAATTGAATTTACCTTGGCATAGTTGAATAACAAGAGTTCAGTACATGGAAATGACATACAGTGAGTCTCAAACACCATTGTTTCCTCCTTCTTATATAAATCTCATTTGTTTAAAAGACCTCCAAAGAACAGGCGAATCTCAACATAACACCGACTGTTACGGAACAGTCGGGATCATTAATATGTATAACCCCAATATTTGCATATGCCAGCTCATGTTCAAGGCATTACAAGAGGGCAGCCAGTATTAACGTCTGGATCTGTGCACAGCTGAATCATCAGACCAGGTAAGCAAGCAAGGACAAAAGTGAAAAATGGCAGATGGAGCAATAATAACTGACATGATCCATGATAACATGATATTTTTAGTGATATTTGTAAATTGTCTTTCTAAATGTTTCGTTAGCATTTTGCTAATGTACTGTTAAATGTGGTTAAAGTTACCATCGTTTCTTACTGTATTCACGGAGACAAGAGAGCCGTCGCTATTTTCATTTTTAAACACTTGCAGTCTGTATAATTCATAAACACAACTTCATTCTTTATAAATCTGTCCAACAGTGTGTAATGTTAGCTTTAGCCACGGAGCACTATCAAACTCATTCAGAATCAAATGTAAACATCCAAATAAATACCATACTTAGGCGATTAGACATGCTGCATGACAAACACTTTATAAAGATCCATTTTGAGGGTTATATTAGCTGTGTGAACTTTGTTTATGCTGTTTAAGGCAAGCGTGAGCTCCGGGGGAGGGGAGCACGAGATTTAAAGGGGCCGCGCAGCCTGAATCGGCGCATATTTAATGATGCCCCAAAATAGGCAATTAAAAAAATGAAAAAAAAAAAAAAAAATCTATGGGGTATTTTGAGCTGAAACTTCACAGACACATTCAGGGGACACCTTAGACTTATATTACATCTTTTTAAAAGACGTTCTACGGCACCTTTAAGGAAATTTTATTTTTTGACATATAGCCAGGTAACAAGTTTTTTTATTTTTTATTCTAACATTGTTTATTAACATTACCATTCCTTTGTATATTATTGCAACACTGCTAATAGAGTAGAAATTAACTAAATGTAGCCTACCAGTATACAACATAAAAAAAAAAAAAAAATCAAATCCTTCCTGTGCACTACCATTCAAAAGTTGCTGCGTTGCTGCATTTATTTGCACAAAAATACAGTAAAAATAATATTGTGAAATATTACAAATGTTTTCTATTTGAATATATTTCAAAATGTAATTTATTCCTGTGATGCGAAGCTGAATTTTCAGCTTCAGTCTTCAGTGTCACATGATCCTTCAGAAATCATTCTAATATGCTGATTTGATGCTCAGGAAACATTTCTTATTACTGTCAATGTTGAAAACGGCTTTGCTGCTTAAATGTTTTGCTGAAACCATGAAACTTTTTTTTCAGGATTCTTTGATAAATAGAAAATTCAAAAGAACAACTTTTAAATACAAATCTTTCGTAACATTGTAAATGCCTTTATTGTCACTTTAATCAATTTAATGCATGCTTTCTGAATTAAAGTTTGAATTTCTTTTAAATGTGGGGTAAGCTGCCACAATGGAACTTGCCATTAAACAGTCTATTATAGGATTTTTGGCAAAATGTGAACAGTAAATCAATTATCAATCACGAAACAATCGATGAAACATATAGCATCGGGTAAACATGTGACGGCTCATAGAAATCAGACAACTTGGATTTGTTTTCACTGAGCACATTACAATGCATTATGGGATTGCTTTCTCCATGAAGGATACATGCGATGATTATGTAGGCAACTCAGTAGGATTGGGAGCAGATCACGTGTGTGCTGTCAAATGTATATTAAGAGATCTGACTTTTAAATGACCTTAAACGCTGCAAAGACTGTCCCGTCTCAAAGGAGAGCTAAGGTCAAAGGTCTGCGTGAGAGCAAAGAGAGAGATTCTCCCACACTCCTGTGGAAATACTCACGTACACAACCAGCATTTAAAGCAGATTATTGATATGCATGACCTTTTAGGTCTTGAATACATTAACACGATCATGTGTCATTATCTGAAAACTGAAGCCATAGGAGCTGAAGAGTTTTCCATGCTACATCCCGTCCTCCTTCTCCCTCTCATCTCAGAAAAAACAAGATGTTTCACCCCCTCAATCTGTTGTGCGGAAAGAGGTGCGTGTGTTTATGTGTGCGTGTGTATAAAAGAAGAGAAGAAAAAAGATATGAGAGGACTTCTGATTGCACTGTTTAAATGCCATTTTACTGCAGGGTAAAAAGGAGAATGAAACCGCGAAGAGTTATCTGAGAGAAAGATTTGTTTTTATCTGCGATAAATCATGCTGTCGCTTTGAGCCGATTTGCCGTTAAATGACAGGTCTTTCAGCTTCTGTAGCTCTGTACGGCTGTTAAACGCAAATCTTCATAGCAGCATGAAGACAGAATTTCACAGCCTTTCCACAATGATAAAGCAGTCACAACATGCCAAAGAAAACTTGCGCACCTGGTTGAGCTTTGAAAAGTAACTAGTGAGAATCTTGTCACATGGAAAACTTTTGAAAAAAGATTAATTATAAAGACGAAAAATACCAAAAAAAAAAAAAAAAAACAAGGAGTGAGAGAGAGGGAGAGTTTGGATAGACAGATGCACGGATACTTTTTCTGTCTCCATCTGTGTTTGAATCAAATGTGTAAATTATCTTTCTGCTTTCGCTGCAGGAGGTGGGTGGTAATATTCAATTCAGGAGATTCTGCGCTTTTTTTTATTTTTTATCTTTTATCAAACTCTTTCTTCCCCCCATCTGATCTCTCTCTTATATGCAGGCTCCAACGCTCACACCAGAGAAATGTATCTGAGATACAGAAGCCTCCCGTTGAGCATGTGTGCTGAGGGTAAAAAATTATCATCTCATATAAGGGTTTAGAATTACTTTAACAGAAAGAATCAGAAAGTACTTTTCAGCTTTCCTCTGAAAATGATTAAATCCACCAATCTTTAGAGGACCTGAGTGTAGCTTTGACTAGATTTGTAAATACACACAGATATGTATCGCAATTTTCACTCTATATTACCTTTTTGTTTGTTTTCACAGTTATTTTGTTTTGCTATGTTTGCTGGGCCTATGAAGCATAAAACAGGAAATTTAAACTGCATCAAAATTGCACAGAAATCTACTATAAGTAGATTTTTTTATAGTAGATATTTTTAAAATCTGCTGGTCAGGGGTCGTTTGAATAATTATAATTCATTATAGGTGTAATGATGGGTGGACTCAAAAACAAATGAAGAGCTGGATGCATACGCAAAAGAGTTTAATAATACAATTAACATAACAAAACCACAACAGAGACCAGACAATCAGGGAACAGAATGAGTAGCACCAAACGTACATCCATGAAGGACAAGACTCGACAAGGAACACAAGAGACACTGGGGTTTAAATACTAGGGGGGTAATAAGACACACCTGGAATAATCACAGAACTGATCAACTAGAAAAACTACAAAGGACTATGAAAATGGCACACAGGACAGGAACAGAAATAGGGTAAAATGCAAACTAAAAGTCCGCTGCCAAAAACAGAGTGTCTATTTACACTAAGTGCAAATATCGTCCCTTGTTGGCAAACACTATTTACACTAGCTCCACCCACCAATGCCTGGTTGGGCCACTCAAGTTTTAAAAAAGACACCCAGAATTCAACGTCTTCAGTGGCACAGCAGTAGTGAGTAAGGCTTGCAGCCCTGGCATTTAACACGATTGACACGGGTTAGAATCTGCCTTTTCCCAAGCTCGCATTTATTTTCAATAAAAATGAAAATAATGTTCTAAAAGTGGAAATAAACTGCGAACGAGTGTTTAGGGTTAGGGGAAAGTGTAGTAAGGGTTTTTATTCTCTCAATAAGGCAGCATCCATTTAATAATTTTATTATATATAATCATTTACACTCTATGATATTATTGCATCCTGTTAATGTACAAAAATACTGAAGTGTAAATAGTATCTGCCAATATATAACATCTAATTAGTATTTACTCTTATTGCAAAGAACTGATACTTTTACATGGTGTAAATAGAATCTGTCGTTATTTTCACCTAATGTAAATAGCATATCGCTAAGAAAACTTAGCACTTAGTGCAAATAGCCACTGCCTAAAAAATAACACACTAAACACAAAGCCAGGGAATACATAACAATAGGTGGGTCAATGACTGATAAGTGTCCACGAAAAGTGAAAAGAAAAACTCTTAAAGATCTAGTGGAATAAATAATAAAAAAAAATGTTCCAAGTTCTTAGAAATGGTTTTGTTTTATATGCTATTTTTAATTTAATGACTGTAAAAAAGTCAGTTATGGTGGTATTCAGGGGTCATCTGTATGATATAATTGTTTGTTAGACTACATAACTTAAGTACATTAACACAAGTGTTATGGAAGCTCTTGGTGACAGATATTCAGAAAATAAAAAGTCTAAATATAAATTGGATTATAACAGGAAAAATGTTTACGGCAGGCGATTGAAGCCTGACAATTGTCTTGAAATGTAAAAAGCTGAATTTGTTGCAGAAGCGGGCTTTGGCTGTAGCAGCGATGCTATAGACCTTATGCACCAGAGAAACAAGCACCTGGTTTCATCTTAAAGTGGCCCAAAGCCATATATACTGAACTAAAGGAAACTCTTGTGAAATGTGAAACTCAATTAAACAAATGCATTAAAATGTCACAAATGATATCAGGAATTGTAGCCTCATAGTCATGGTAGCATCCGATTGGGTTGCGCACCCACGCCTGGGTAGGTGTGGTAGGCTCGTATGTCACTTTCTCCTCTGCTGTGATCGACAAAGGTTGTTCGCTGCTGGCCTCATTAAGATTTAATGTGCTATATGAAAGGAGATCACATCACCAGCCCAGGGATGGACACATCAGCATGGAAATCAGATATCAAAACTCTCCCTCAGCACAGAGAGAAAAAAGATTCCTTATTTCAGATCACTTTTGGTAAATTATTGTACTCTGGGAGGAAGGAAGCCAAAAACATATTCTTTGCTTACTGAAAATATCAAAATGACCAATTTCAACCCATATATAAAACTATGTTGAGAGTGAGTTGCCTATTCAAAACTCAGTCCCACAGTGCTCATGGGTGGTTGCTAGAGCTTAATTGGTTAATGGTATAATTAAAGGGTAAGTTCACCCAAAAATGAAAATAATGTCATTTATTACTCACCCTCATGCCCTTCCACACCTGTAAGACCTTCGTTAATCATCGGAACACAAATTAAGATATTGTTGAAATCCGATGGCTCCGTGAGGCCTCCATAGCCAGCAATGACATTTCCTCTCTCTTAAGATCCATTAATGTACTAAAAACATATTTTAATCAGTTCATGTGAGTACAGTGGTGCAATATTAATATTATAAAGCGACGAGAATATTGTTGGTGCGGCAAAAACAAAATAACAACTTATATAGTGATGGCCGATTTCAAAACACTGCTTCAGGAAACTTCGGAGTGTTATGAATCAGCGCATCATGATTCGGATCTCGTGTCAAACCGCCAAACTGCTGAAATCACGTGACTTTGGCGCTCCAAACTGCTGATTCATAACGCTCCGAAGCTTCCTGAAGCAGTGTTTTGAAACCGGCCATTACTATATAAGTCATTATTTTGTTTTTTTGGCGCACCAAAAATATTCTCGTTGCTTTATAATATTAATATTGAACCACTGTACTCACATGAACTGATTTAAATATGTTTTTAGTACCTTTATGGATCTTGAGAGAGGAAATGTCATTGCTAGCCATGCAGGCCTCACTGAGCCATCGGATTTCAACAAAAATATAACAATATAACAAAGGTCTTATGGGTGTGGAACGGCATGAGGGTGAGTAATAAATGACAGAATTTTCATTTTTGGGTGAACTAACCCTTTAACTTCATCTAAATGTAGCTTTATTAAGCAAACCTTTCAGAATAAACAAACAGAAAGAACACTAGTATTTTGTGAAATTCCTTCAGGGATAGTATGATGTGTGAGACACAAAATTACAGTGTTATATTCATTTAAGTTCATTCTTGTACGCTCTTGGAGTTCTCAAATATTTTTGCAGTGATTCCAATATAATCCTAATTATGCCACTGGATAGAGGTACCTTTAGCTATCTTTGGCATTTAATCAGCTGTAACTAATTTCCTCCCATTAAATTGTTGCTCTACCATGACAGTAATGGAGCTGAAAGGGAAAACTGATTGCAGAAGATACCAGAGTGCCCCTTGAGGCAATGCTGAGAATTTAAAGTTTTAGTGTGAGTGTTCTCTTACTTGTGTGAAGTATTTTGCAGGAAAGTAATTGTATTTTGTGCAAATTTATGTGTTCAAGTTTAACCCTAATTGAAATCCTCAGCATTTTTGTGCCATATACTGTAAATATTTCTATTTCAAAATTGTATAGTTATAGTTTTAAAATAGTTAGCAAACTCTTGTTTTAATGAGTATCTTTTTTGCCATTTGTCTGGCCAAGAGACACGTTGGGATGAATGTCAAGATGACCGATATATGTTAAATCTCCTTCACATATGGCACTCCTCCATACAAAAAGAAAGGATCTGATACCTAAGGAGGAGTGCCTAACTATCCTGATTTTACTCTTCTCTCTCTGAGGGACGGATCTGCTGTTCAACAGGGTGTGAAAAACCTCTCTGCCTCTTTTCTTACCACTATTAGTTCTAATTAGCACAGAGTTGCAGCCGTTATGTTCGGATTGATTCTCAGAGTGGCTGTGTGTTCTTTATTTAGGCTATTAAAGCTCCCACCAACTCATCTCTCAAACCCAGAGAGCACCATTACTCTTTAAGGATGAGAGGAGAGGAGGAGGAGAACAAAAGCGCATGAAGTGAGTATTCATGAAACTATTTATGGGTCATTCCTGTTATGTTGTACCTTTGAACTCTGTAACTTTTAAATAAATGAATAGGATTGTGTTGTAATTTAATGATTGTATTTTATAAATAGTTTACCAGACTTCAGAAATATGCTCTGGTCAAGATCAGACATTTTGACTTTACAAAGTATAACTCAATGGTGAGAAAATTAACAGGGTGGAAATAAGGAGCTGAAGTTTGTAGTTTTTCAATTGAGAGATTGTGTTAGCTTGCATGACTTAAAGTTATTTTTTTTATCGTTTTGAAATGTGAACAATATACCAGTTTTGTAATTTTATCAAACAGGATGGAATGTTTTATAGTGAGATAAACCAACTAATATACCACAAAATAATGCAAAATACTTAAGGAAGCACCAATACCATTCTTTAAGGACCGAGTACAAGTAGCGATATTTTTTTCTAGTACTCGCCGATACCGATGCCTATACATTTATTAATTTCTCTCTCTCTCTCTCTCTCTCTCTCTCTCTCTCTTGTTTTTCAGATACAGTAGGTTTTCTTTACCATGTATACATTTATTTAAAATATTTTGTTGTTTTATTAACATTAATGACAAATATAGGCTACGGTCCCTTTAAGACAGAATCCATGCATACTGACACATAGCCTATCCTGTTTTCACCCAAATGTTTACGTCCACTTAAGCCATAACCGACTGTATTTACGTGAGATACTCCACATGATGGACATTTTGAAAACTATGTGTGCATTTGACCATTCAGGCGCAAGGGGAACTGATCGCGCGTCAAGAAAGAGAGCCAGGTGGGAGAGAGAGAGAGCACTTCTGGTCTGTGTCATTCAGTGCGATTCCGCCCATCCCGCCTTCACTAATCGATAACGAATTATGATTGAAAGCGTGCAGTTCGCAATGTGTCGGTTGTCATCATTCATTTTGAAGTATTTCCACACCTCTGAGGCTGACATTGCACTGGCATGTTTCTACAGTAGCCCTAAACGGACAAACTGCTCTACAGAGTGCGTTTCGTCACTATATTCTTCTTCTTCACTGGTGTTTTTAGAGGCAGCTTGCATCGTCACGCTGAATAGGCATGAAGAAGAAGTTGCAGTAGTAGTAGTAGTCATCTGGTTTATTAGAAGCAGACACTTTTCTTTGTTAAAAAGTAAGACGAAACCTCATTGCTTGACTGGCTACTCTCTGCTGTCTCCGAAGACAACATCTTTGTCTTGTGTCGGCCACCGTAGCTTCTTTAAGTGCTTTGAAAGAGAGGGGTGAGCGGTGGACTGAGCAATTCGCAACCTCGTCACTAGATGCTGCTAAAATTTACACACTGCACCTTTAAAGGTTGTACAGGGGATGTTTTCGTCGACTGAGTTTTTGAAATGAGCGCATGCGGAAGAACAATCCCCCTCCTTCACAGCTCATTTCAAGTGAACGCCTCCCAAAACTCGTGCACGAATGTTTGTTTACCACCGGCATTCGCTGTGTTATTAAGCCGGGCACACATTTAACGACTAGCTAAAACATTCTGACTATGCTCAACATACAGCGATAGTTTCCTGCTCCTGAAGCAGATTTATATACTTTCACATGGAATTTGAACACCGACTGTAATCGCAGACTAAACGCAACTGGCTCTGACTGGACGCGTTTGAGCGCGATCAGTCATAAGTATCAATTTACATTCATAATCGGCCTTACAATCGTTAAGCCGCGCACACACTTAGTGGATTCGTTATGTCAGACTCACCGCAGGTGACTCATAATCTGCAGTTGTTACTCCTGTCTCCTGACAAAAACACGTCTCTCACAGTGGCAGTGATTGATAAGCCAGAGAGCCAATCGCATAAACGATTGGCTGATGTTTTTAAGGCCCTACCTCGTGCACAGATGATGTATATTAATAATATTCCTTTCAGTGCACCTAATAAATAGTCTTTTATCACTTAGTAAAGACAGTTTTAAGTAATATTGCAAAAATGTATAAAACAAAACATCCTCTTTACCACCTTTAAGGAACTAGTTGTCACAATCTGTTGTGTTTGCCTTCTGTTTTCTTCCATTGCCATGGTTATTCATTGTTTCATTGATTTATTCTCACCTGTTCCTCGTTTGCTCATTTCTTCTCTGTGTATATAATGCCCTCAGTTCTGTCTGTGCTATGCACACTGTTACTTTGTCTTCTGACTTGTTTGGAGTACTCGTCATGCTGGATTATACTCTTTTATTTTATTTAATAAAGTATTGCAGCTTATATAGATCTGCTTCTCCTACCTCGTCTCCAATCCTCAGACAATCCATGACACTACCTTTTGTTAAAGGAACCTGGAAAATATATAATATACATTTTTTTTTTTTTTTTTTTTAAGAAATTTAAGTTTTTCATCTTGATGTAGTATAGTATTTTATGGAACCCCTAAAGGGACATGGTGATAGCGAGGGAACGTGTCAATCAGCGCGAGGAAGATCAATTTGTTTACATCAGCATGAGTTTGAAAATCACATTTCATTGGTTCAGACTCATGGCATCAAAAATACGCTATAAATATTCACAAAGTTGGAATGCTGCACTTTAAAATTATACCAAACTTGGACTTATGAGGAAGTTGCTGAGGGGAAGCGCGAGTGGTGAAACGAGCAAGAAAAACGGCATTTTTCTTGGACAAAGGAAAGGTACTCAGAAAACATACAGATAAAGATACTTTTAGATGTTTAATTGCTATTTGAAGCATTTGGATCGCTAGATGAGGGCTTAATGAGTCAAACATTTTTGACTTGTTTTGCCTGTAGCTCGTAATTAGCCCGTGCGCATTCCGACTCATTTGGCCAGCACGGGTCACATCGACGTGCACTACATGATAGGAAAAACCCTGCTGTTGCAAAGCAATGAACACATGCCATTAATAAATGGCAATATAAATTTGAGGTTGAGAAAAAAGGATAGAAAGAAACAAAGGACAGACATAGAACAAAATGTAGGCTGCAAATCAGGCCACTTCCTCTGCAACATCATACCCTTCCTCATTGCCTCTCTCTCTCCCACTCTCTGGACTCAGAGAGAAGATCAAAGCACTGAATGCTGAGGCACTCTGCTTCAAGACAGAAATGTCTAAAATGAGCCAAGAAGCTCTGAAGTGTGTGTGTGTGTGTGTGTGTGTGTGTGTGTGTGTATGTGTGCAGCAGATGCATGAACTGTGATTGTGTCTCCACACCTGAAATTGCCCTACAACACACACTCTCACCATGAATATGTAGCATAAAAGCACTACATGACAGTAACTCTGGAGCCCTGTTCCAAAACCTAGGGAGCTGCCTTGCTGTCTATAGAGTTTTTGTCCTAACCAGCCATGACCACAACAAGTGACAAGCCACATCACATTTTGTCAATTTGCTGCTTAGTTTCTGTTCCTGTGCTATTGTACAGGGTTGCTTCGCCCACCATGAAATATAGGTCTATAATACAATTCCACATAACTGCATATCTGATTGGCAGTATATTCGTTTCAGTGTGTGGACAGAAAAGTTGTCACTGAAAACTTACTGTATCTTCCCTGGTTGGGACATACCTAACCTCATATTTTGACTTATCTGAAACACTTCACATAGACAACAATTCTCACCTCTCCATGATGATCCCTTTCCATTGCCGAAAGCGCCTAAAATGAGCATGTGAGCTTCAGAACAGGACCATGGAGCAATGGAAGAAGGTTGTCTGGTATGATGAATCAAGTTTTTTGGTGATTGGCTGGGTGCATGTGCATCGTTTACCTAGGGGAAAGTTGGCAGCAGGATGCACTATGGGAAGAAGGCAGGCCGGAGGAGACAGTGGGATGTGCTGGACCAACAAATCTGTTCCGTGGAGGCTCCACTTCGCAACTTGCAGGACTTAAGGATCTGCTGCTATTGTCTTCATGCCACAGGACACATTCAGAAGTCTTGTGGCATCCATGCCTCGACGCATCAGAGCTGTTTTAGCAGCACGAGGGGGACCGATATTAGGCAGGAGGTTTTAATGAAAGGTGTCCCATACTCTGAATTTCTACTCGGCATTTCACCCATCCAAGTGCACATACACAGCAGTGAGTATACACACACCATGAACACTCACAGCATTTGGGGGTTAGGTGCCTTGCTCAAGTTGTAGGTAATGAGAGTGGAAAATAGCTCTGTTCATTCACTCCTACATTTCCTGTAGGTACTGAGACTCAAACCTGCAGCCTTCAGGTTACAAGTCTGACTCTCTAACCATAAGGCGACAACTGCTGTGGCTAATCTTGTGACTGATCTTCCATGTGTATCTTCCATGGTCACAGCAGTGTGTTTGTGTAGTTTTTGTTAGTAGCAAGTCCATGTTTTTTGGCACTGAATTTACTGAAACATTTTTCGTCATTTTGGATGAATTGCATTTAGGTGCAATCCCATAATGCATTAGGAGAAGTTCAGGGAAATAAAAATCCTACATACAGGGTGCTCCTCAATTCAAAAGCTGTTTCCTTAGTAAGGCTGTATATCTCGACTGCTACGTCATAAAGCTCCGTTGAAGGCTGTCTCAATTTGAAGGATGTCAACCACTGTTCATAATGTAAACCACTGGGAGACTACAGACATAATGCACTGTATTGCATTGGGAGAAAATCAGTTTTTCTTTTTCTTTTTTTTTTTCAAAAATTAGTATTAAAGGGGTCATATAATGCCACTTTTGACGTACTATAAGTCTCTGATGTCCCCAGAGTGTGTAAGTGAAGTTTTAGCTCAAAATACCACACAGATAATTTTTATAGCATAACAATTTGTCACTTTTTAAAGGGGTGAGCAAAAACGCTCAGTTTTTGTGTGTCCCTTTAAATGGAAATGAGCTGATGCTCAGAAGAAGAGGGCGGGGTTTCAAGAGCTCATCTTAGCAGCTCTGATTACCTCACGCAGACTCACTTAAAGCAGAACTAAGTAACTTTTTTTACCTTCATAAAAAGTTTTCTAAGTCCTTATGATGGTTAATTGACTTGTAGTAGTGTGTTTGAGGCGAGCACTAACCCCCTCTGGCACGTCTACGCCAGAATACAGCACTTGCAAGTTGAGCTGCATTGACCCGAAACAATCTCGCCTCATGTTCACGTTCACGCAAGAGTAACAAAATGCTTTATGGTAATTCAAAAACAATGTATATATCAGGCCTGGTTCTAGGATTGCGTGACTGGGGGGGCATTTCGAAAACTTGGTGGGGCAGCATAATATGATTTATGATTCATAGGTTTATGATTCCTCCCCCCCCCCCACCCCCTTTTAACTACTAAACAGTTTCCTCCATTTTTCAGATTTTTTCAGATTAATAACAGCTTCAAATTTAATATTAATCACTGTGATTCTGAAATTGAAACAATAGTACATTTGTTTTTTGACTGTTACAATTGTTTAAATAGACTGTTTAGAGACTTTTGGTCTAACATACGAATGGCTTAAAATTACAATTAATTTGATTACTTCATTTTCTAAATATTACATAACTTTTGGTATAATAATGGAAGATACACACATTCAATTTCTACTGAACAATATTTTCATTTTGGGAAAATGTTATATTCATGTTATATTAATTTACTGTAAGTTCCTTAAAACAAAGCCATTGTTTTCTGTTTTTCAGAAAGAATTTTGGATTTACTCTAAATCTTTAAGAATGGTAAAATTTAAAAGTGGAAGAAGACAACTTGGTTCATTAAAGAAAAAAAAAAAAACATTAGAAGACCTGGTTGCATGATTCTTTCCTTTTTCTTATTTTATTTAAAGATCTACTTTTATTTAGTTCTGTCCTACAAAAGCTTCATAAAACACTTTCCAGAAGACAAAATAAAAACAATTTACCACCAACCATCCTGTGCAAATGTTTATACCCCCTGAATTTTAATGCATTGTTTCCTTCTGGAGTATCAGTAAATGTTTTCACCATTTGTAACAGTTGGGTATGAGAAGAGTCCCAAACATGGGCCTAATCATAAAGAAAATCATAAAAACAGTTGTAAATTAATGACACACAGTACTGAGAATAAATTAAGTGTATGTAAACTTTTGAACTGCTTAATTTGTGTAAAGGCAGATATTATATATTGTGGGCTATATGTAAACATCTCATAATAATAAATTTTTGTTGCAGTGCCAAAATAAAAAAAAAAACTATTTTTGATATCACTTATTTGTTTATTTTTTAAATTATTGATATTTTGCAGAATCTGAAAGGTGTTATCACATCAAATAATAGGCTACTATTCAACAAATAGCGCATATGCTGATAGAATATTTTAGAGCTGAACATAACTGAGCAAAATTATTTTATATTTTACTAGAATAGTTACATCTATATTTTTTTTTAGTTTTTAATTTATTAATTTTCGAGATTTTTCAAGACTTGGAAATCGCAATTTTAAAATTCCAAGCTAAATTTCCAAGTGTTCCATGATCGTGTAGCAATGTACTGTAGTAATGGTGTGTGCACGTTTAAATAGAGACTAGAGCGCATTTGAAGGAGCTGCATATCATCTGCTCATGTGATCGTCAATGGCCGTCTTGAGAAGTGATCAAATAAGTGCAAAAGTCTTGGAAAACTGCTTAGAAAAAGGATGTGGATGAAGACATGAATGCTTTTTACAAGTTGAAATCTTGCAATTATGGCAATTCTAGCATGGTGTGAGCACCTGAAGTGCTGAGCATGTCTGTGAGGGAGAACTGTAAATGGAGGCGTGCCACTAGGCGCGCCTGAAAAATACAACCGCACAATGTTTCTAGTAATTCGTGTATGTAACTAATTTAGTGTTTATATATTTTTTACATTTTGTGTGCTATCACAAAAAAAAAAAAAAAAAAAAAAACGAGTATCCTGGGGATGTTGGAGGGGCACAAGAGAAATCTGGGGGGGCATTGCCCCTCCTAGCCCCCCGCTAGACCCGGCCCTGGTATATATTATGATTTTATAAGACATTTTCGAAAACTACCCACCTCCATCGAGTGTACTGTATTTGCAAATTACCCACCTCCTCTTTCTTGTACTGTATTTGTAAAACTACTGCTCTGGTGAGCGTTGTAGTCGTTGTAGTCCAGAGCTGCGCTTGGAGTATTTACGACAGTGTGATTCACTGAAGGAAACTGTAGGGGGAGCTTCGCAAATCTTGCCGAGTCCCGCTTTAAAATGTCAGAAACTGTTCAGCCTTTTATGTTCAAAACGGAGTCGGACAATGATGGAGAGACTCAAGAAGAACACTCAAAAAAATAACTTGTTGGTCTAACTTAATTCAATTATGACACCTATTTCCACACAGTTGAACTGATTTATTTGAACTTAAGATAGGTTAATTGTACTGATGAGTAAAATTCATGCTAATTGAATGAGATCACACCAGTTTCATTTGACATATTCTGTGAATGTTTCCTGAACATAATTCATTCTTGTTGATCCAACCAGTGCTATTGCAATTCAGACTGGTGCCCTTGTGCAGTGTTGCTCAAGTTTTCTGCACTTTTAAGGAAATGGAAAGACCTGTTAGTGTTTAAGTGTTTAATGTTTAGTTATTTTGAACATTTAAAAGAGTTTGTAGCGTATATATATATAACAATTTTTTTGTTACCATCATGGTGAAGATGTGCGCTTGTGCTTAGGTTGTGAATAGCTGTTGTACACAGACATACATGTTTCATGACCATTGAGAGGGATAAAGCTGATGACCATATGTAGACTGTGTAAATTATGTGCTGGCCCTCAAACTAATTTATTTATATTTCTATAAAAAGTAAACTAAAATATCTCATTTTGTCATATGCTAAGTAACATTTATAGCATGCAAGTAATGATCAGGTAAAGAACTTCTCATCACTGGCTTTAGCACAGTTAAAGCTTGTTGAGAACAACATAGATTTATTTCATGCAGCCACCCATAGCCTAACCACAAGGTCTACACTTCAGCATAATGGTAACCTCAAAAAAAATCGACATAACAAACTCTTTTAAATGTCAAATATAACTGAACATCAAACTTTAAAAGGTATTTCCCTTTACTAAAAACACATTAAACAGCACTTAAGTTCAACATTTACTGTCCTGATCTTTCCCTACGCAAAGCATGCTGGGAACTAGAAATCCACTGCCCAGTTTCAATCAATGCAACATAAATGATTCATGTCATCCCAACACAAATGGTTTAGGTTAACCTAACATTTAGCAAATTTAATTTCATTTAACATAATACAATTGAGTGCAAATGCCAATTAAGTAAAAAACTAAAGATTTGTGTTGGTTCAGCTTATTTTATTTAAATAAACTGAACAAGCAGCTAGAATCATTTTTTTGAGTGAAGTGACAACATGCAACAGGACATTTCTGAATGGTTAGTTGATGAATTTATGTAGCTGATGTGGAGTTAACTATCTTAAAGTCATTGATTAGCATATTCTGTCATGATAATCTATAAATCGCTCATGTGGGAACTGTTGTAACAGAGTCCGAGAATATATGCTGCATGAAGATAGAACAGGTATAGTTTAGTTTACTGACTTACTAGGCTTCTAGCATTTAATGACGGAGAGGACTATAAAAAAGATGCAGCATCTTATGCTAATATCCACTACAGTGCCCCTTGTGGCAAGATTGATAATGCAATGCACACTCGTGTTCCATAGGAACTGAAAGTCACTGTAGCTAAAAAAAGCTTTGTGTTTACATACTTGTGTAGAGTGTTTCATCCACCATCTTTTATGGATTTTGTTTCACTTACTGTACCTTGAAAAGCATTATGGGATCTCCTTGAAGGATACATGTGAGGCTGCCTTAGAATTTGGCTAAAAGAAGGTGGAAAGTGCTCTGTTTTGTGAATGCGCTTACGATGCCTTAAAATGCTGTGTATGCAGACAGTTCACTAGGTTGTGTAACGAAGAAAATAAGTGCTATGATATTGACAGGTTTGTTGACACATTTAGATTCATTTCAGGTTCATTTTAGGCTCTGGCCCTTTCTAATGTGCTTACTTCTCTCATATGACTCTTCTCCTCTTCCCTGTGACTGTGTCTCTCTCTCTCTTTCATTCGTGTCTTTCTGAGGAAAATTTGATTTGTTTGAAGCCGCCTGACAGAGTTCATATGACTCGTACCTCAGGCAGCAGGGCTGTGAGAGCAGTCACAGTCTGGTTTGTCAAAAACAGACCTGCTGTTCTCTCTCATCTCAGCTTAGCTCTGATGAGACACCATGTGGCTGATATGAGTCCCATCAACAGCACGTGTGTGATCCTTATCAGGAAGCTGATCAATCAAAATGAATAAAGGAATAAAACTGACGGAGAACTACCTCCGGCGCGTTTCTGATGTGATTCTATTAAGGGGGATATAACAAAGTTATGCTGTGCTTCTGAAAAGATTTTGAGCTGTCCACACAGATCATAAAAGTTTAAAGTATAAAGACAGCTTTGTAATAGATGACTTTAAACATTTTTAAATGTTTAATTTCACACCATAAATTGTTAAAATACATATTATAATTCTATTATAGGCAGAGTATAATGTATAACTAAAACTATCAAATAAAGCTCAAATAAAATAAAATATAAATCTCACACTATACAGGATTGTAAGACTACATGAATTGCTGTGGTGCTCACCATAGATACATAGAGGTTGTTTCAATGGGCCACTATACGTAAGCCGTTTGCCATATTGGAGCGGTCCATGAACATTCGAGAGCAAGTTGACAGCATTTGCAACTGTAGTTAGACTATCTGTATCTGCAATATATGACTTCAGCAGATGATTTTTCTATAAACAATAAAACAAGACAAAGGCTTCAGCTGACATGACATTAAAATTTACCATAGTAAAAGTAAAAACATTAAAAGTACCTTAGTAAAAACATGTAATATTGAGTTATCATATATAAAACACAAACCAACAAATTCTCACCTGCAAAAGGTTATCCCATTTCTTTGGGAATTTAAATCTTGGCGGTTTCACTGAAGCCTAAGTCTCTTCAAGTCATGCCTGCCATGCCTGAGTCTCTTCACGAGATGGCTGCCACACCTGAGTCCTCAGCCAAGAGTCTCCAGAGTGTTCAGCACTGATCATTAACTATTATGTGTGTTTGGGCCATGTATGCATCCTTTATAGCCCCTGACCAGTGTCCAGAGAGGGCTCCAGCCCCTGACCAGCATCCTGCTATGGCCACGGAGGCCACGCCACCCTGTACTGCAGGCGCCACCCTGGAGGTGTCCTAGCCTGCCAGGTCCACCCATGCTCCACGGCACGCCCATGCCCCACGACACAGGCCCGCCATTAGGTGTGTTCGACATCAGCTGCGGCTGGATGCAACCAATCGAGTAGCCGCGTAAAGGCGGGGACGAGCTGAAAATGGAGACGTAAAGTCGGACACTTTCTGCTTCCCGTAGTGACGCTCATGCTGTGTTTGCATACTTTATCACAGCTGAAGTTAAAGGTGCCCTAGAAATAAATATTGAATTTACCCTGGCATAGTTAAATAACAAGAGTTCAGTACATGGAAATGACATACAGTGAGTCTCAAACACCATTGTTTCCTCCTTCTTATATAAATCTCATTTGTTTAAAAGACCTCAGAGGAGCAGGCGAATCTCAACATAACACCGACTGTTACGTAACAGTCGGGATCATTAATATGTACGCCCCCCAATATTTGCATATGCCAGCTCATGTTCAAGGCATTACACAAGGGCAGGCAGTATTAACGTCTGGATCTGTGCACAGCCGAATCATCAGACTAGGTAAGTAAGCAAGGACAACAGCGAAAAATGGCAGATGGAGCAATAATAACTGACATGATTCATGATATCATGATACTTTTAGTGATATTTGTAAATTGTCTTTCTAAATGTTTCGTTAGCATGTTGCTAATGTACTGTTAAATGTGGTTAAAGTTACATCGTTTCTTACTGTATTCACGGAGACAAGACTGTCGTTATTTTCATTTTTTTAAACACAGTCTGTATAATTCATAAACACAACTTCATTCTTTATAAGTCTCTCCAACAGTGTGTAATGTTAGCTTTAGCCACGGAGCACTATCAAACTCATTCAGAATCAAATGTAAACATCCAAATAAATACTATACTTACGCAATTAAAATTAATTTAAAGGGGCCGCAGCCTGAATCGGCACATATTTAATGATGCCCCAAAATAGACAGTTAAAAAATGAATAAAAAAAATCTATGGGGTATTTTGAGCTGAAACTTCACAGACACATTCAGGTGACACCTTAGACTTATATTACATCTTTTGAAAACATGTTTTACGGCACCTTTAAATAAATGCAATATTTGACTAATACACAGATGTTTCAGAGACATTTTCATTCAATACTTTATGTACTGCTTACAGCATCTGTTTTAACAAGAATAAAGTTCAACATAAGCATATATTATTTAAATACCAATGTGGTGGGGTCTACTTTTTTATCAGTTTTATTTTGATAATCATGACACAATACAACATTGCAACTACATGAAAAGAGCTTTAACTGTTATAAAAATACAGATTTTTAAGCATTAGTGGAACTGAAGGTGTGAGAATAAACACGAAACACACGTGATCGTTGACCTGAATTTCATGTGATCATGCGGTGAATCCGGCCAATCGTGGAACAGCTGTGTCGTCATAAGAGCCCATGTAGCTGCTCTTGAGAAACTCAGCCGGCTGTTCTCAAATCGCTCTCGTGGTACTTTGAAGCCACACGTCACAGTCACATGGTGTCGGCGCTGTCTCAAGTCAGACAAAATTTCTTACCGGCATGCACTGCTTCAAGTCAGCCGCTGATTGGTCTGTGCAGCGCTGCATGAAGTCAAACAAGCCATGCCCCATTCCCCTGCATGGGCCTGACCCTCCATCCCTCCCTCTGGACCGCCTCTGCTCCACCACCCTCCTGAACTTTTAGTGTTGGATTTTGTTTCGTTTGGGTCTGGAGCTGCCCATAAAGGGGGGAATGTCACGGATGATGCTGGGTTTTGTTTAATTTTTATAGTTAAGTCATGTCTCATTGTTATGTTTTTATTGCTTTGTTTCCATGTTTGCCATGTACTCCCTATTATCATGTGTTTCCCATGTCCCCATGTGATCATGTCATGTGATTCCCTTGTTCTCATGTGTTAGGTTGTCATTGGTTCATTGGTTTAATCATTGCTTTCAAGTGTGTCTTGTTATGTCATGAGTCTGTGTATTTAAGCCATCATGTTTGCCATTGTTCTTTGTTAAATATTGTCACGTGTAACCGCTGTTTGTGAGTTTTCTGTTTTAGTTCTTGTTTTGCCAAACCAAGTCAAGTCTTTGTTTTTGTATTTAGTTCATGGTTATGTTAAATAAACTGCACCTGGGTTCTAAGCAACTTGCCTTCAGTGGAATTAAAGGGTTAGTTCACCCAAAAATGAAAATTCTGTCATTTATTACTCACCCTCATGCCGTTCCACACCCGTAAGACCTTCGTTAATCTTCGGAACACAAATTAAGATATTTTTGTTGAAATCCGATGGCTCAGTGAGGCCTGCATAGGGAGCAATGACATTTCCTCTATCAAGATCTATAAAGGTACTAAAAACATATTGAAATCAGTTCATGTGACTACAGTGGTTCAATACTAATATTATAAAGCGACAAGAATATTTTTGGTGCGCCAAAAAAACAAAATAACGACTTATTTAGTGATGGCCGATTTAAAAACACTGCTTCATGAAGCTTCGGAGCATTATGATTCTTCTGTGTCGAATAATGATTCGGATTGCGTGTCAAACAGCTGATTCGACACACTGATTCATAACGCTCCGAATCTTCATGAAGCAGTGTTTTGAAATCATTATATAAGTTGTTATTTTGTTTTTTTTTGGGCGCACCAAAAATATTCTCGTCGCTTTATAATATTAATATTGAACCACTGTGCTCACATGAACTGATTTCAATATGTTTTAGTACCTTTATGGATCTTGAGAGAGGAAATGCCATTGCTCCCTATGGAGGCCTCACGGAGCCATCGGATTTCAACAAAAATATCTTAATTTGTGGAACGACATGAGGGTAAGTAATAAATATCAGAATTTTCATTTTTGGGTGAACTAACCCTTTAAGTTACAGTCTGGCTATCAAGCTTATTTTTGTTTGTTTTTTTCCCTTCCAAGCCTTCCAAAAGAGAAGCATCAGAGCATGATTGTTAGTGGGTGATTACACTTTATTCATTTCATAATAATAATCCTGACAGCTGGAAATACACTGAAGTGATTCTTAATGGTCTTCCAGGTTTTTAGCTCTATCCTATGGGCGGAAACTGATTAACAAATAACTTGGGATTGCTGTTATGTTGATACAGAACAAATAGAAATGTTTGGTTTATATGGTTTTTGTGCCGGTCGAGCATGAAAATAACACTCAAATCAAAGGTCCATGTTTATATTATTAAAGGAGACGCACTCATTAGCCCTATTCAGATTGTAATTATTTTACATAGGGATATGATGTTAGAATGTGTAAGTACTAGTTTGGCATTCAAATCAGAAAAGTTTCTTATATATAAAATTTGGCCCAAAAAGACACATTTTCATTATAGATGAATAAGTTGATTATGTCCACACGCTGCAAAATGTTCCGAGTGATAATTTTAAGATATTAATTTTTAAGAGATATAAGCATGAATTCCATAAATTATCATTCTCGCTCTCCTTGAGTCTGAGCTTTATTTCACAGTAATTTACAGGGGTTTATTGCCTTTTTGCTAAGCTCTTGGTGAGAGATGAGAATGAGGGCAGATCCCGAGCTCTCAAATGTACCATTAGAGAATATGACTGCTGGAGATGAGGCAGGTTTATGCCATGCTCAGCAAAGTCTAGAGACAGACACAGTTAACGAGCTCATTTACATGACCTGATATGGCCATTACCGGGGACTGAACCGCTACCAGGGGTCGGTTATATTTATATAGAATATTTTCTGAAAATTGCAACTCTAAAATATGATAATTCAGCATTAGAAAAGTCAGCTTAGTCAGTGCCCTGCAATAGCCTTTTCTAGTTCCTCGTCCACTCAAGATGGTTATTTAATTTAAATCTGCTGGTTTTAATTTCTCCATGGAAGATTTTTTCACAGTACTGAAAAAAAGTTTTCTACATGAAATCAAAGTCCCTTTAAGACAAGTCATTTTACTCGGCGGCCATCTTTGAAACGCCTCTCAGGCATTCAAGTGCAGCTCCTATCTCTTTGAATGGGGAAACATCAAATTCTCTAAAGCTGTTTGCCAAGCTTTCGATTAAAATTCATATTTGAAATCACCAATGAAATCTGGCAACAATTGTCTCATAAATTTTGTTTCTAAACCCTCAAATCATGACAAAAAACTGTATTTTTCAGGCTGGATCCAGCTAATGCGCATGCGCAGTCCTAAATGCGCGGCTCTTGTGTCTCATTTTGCGTCTGACTGTTTCTATAGAAACCGGAGCTTCAAATGGCCGCTGCAGTGATGTGATGACTTTACCAATCGGCGATTGGCTCTTATTTAGAAGGCGGGACTTATTCCGCCATATTGCGCGTTGCACTTTCTGCCATTCAAACAATACGAGTGAGGCGTCTTGTGTTATTCTATAGTCTTTGATGAAATATGGTATTTAAGTATGAGTAAAGAAAATAAAACTTTGTTACAAATTGCAGTTTGTTAGAAAGAAAAAAATAGATACAAAATTATGCCATTTAATCTGCAGAGACATGGAGAAATGTGCTTTTTACAGTACAGTGGAGTGCATTCATTGTATAATCAGACATTAACAGATATTTCATATTCTAGGTTCTCAGGAAAGACTGTCAAGAAAAGCATTTAATCTTTAATTGAAAATCTACATAAAAGGCAAGATTTACTAATAGCTTATGCCAACGGAAACACTCTTTTGGCATTAAAAAAGCTACTGTCAGGTTTTACTTAAAGGTGCTCTAAGCGATGTCATGTGTTTTTAGGCCAAACATTTTTTTTGTCACATACAGCAAACATCTCCTCACTATCCGCTAGCTGCCTGTCCCCTGAACACTCTGTAAAAAAATGCGGTATCTGTAGTCGCCACAAGCTCCGAAAACGGCAATAAAAACAAACTGGTGCAGCCTGGACCACGAATCATAATAAACATGCTCCAGCCAATAACTGACAAGAATGATTTTAAATGCGCGTTCATGACTGTTTCAGGAAGCATGGAGGGGGAGGGGAGGAGGAGGAGGAGGAGGAGGAGGAGGAGGAGGAGGAGGAGGAGGAGGAGGGAGGGTCTAGCTAGCCTCTGTTTTGTTTAACAACACTTCGAATGTCAACAGGAATTTACTCCGCCCAGGATCGCTTAGAGCACCTTTAAGACATGCAGTGAAGAATTAGCAATGAAAAAGCCTGGATATTATTTTTGCAGCTGACTTTATTGCATATTGGGAGGAGAGTATTTAAATTAATCATGGTTTGCACTAATCAATTTACTGGCATTTGCACCATTATTAAAAAAACATTGCGTTGATAGTAGATCACATGCACCCGATTAACACTGACTCTGAACTTTCTACTTCCATTCTACTTCTCATTGTCGGTTCGTCGGTTGTATTTTTTAAACTCTATTGTTTGATTTGAATAGCAAACAACTCTTGCTGCACGCACCGCAACAGACTTTTAAAAATGGTGGTTGAAATAAAATAAATAAATAAAAACCAATCAAAATGCTGTGTGAACTCAGCCAATCAGCATGTTCAGCACCCAAGTCCCACCCCCAGAAAGTTCTGGAACTTTGACAAAGTACTACCTTGTGAGCAGAGACTTTTTGAGGGGGGGAATTTTTACCCAGAACTTCATTTAGACCCTGGTTCCTGTGGTCAAAACACACCGAGTACCACCCCAAAGTCGGGGCTTAAGTCTGAAGCAAACACGAATCAATAGATTAATTTTCGTGACTATGTCACAAACTGCCGTGAGACTGGGTTGGAAAGGAATAGGCCACAGTCATAGTCCTTGCATTTGTGTGTGTGATGTGTTCATTCTATACTTCCTCACATAAACCCAGTTTGAGTTTCACACTGTTCCGGGCACACGCTGTTCATCCTGTTAGTTGTGAGTTGACAAATGGGCACACACAAGCACACACACATATACTGTACAAGCACTATATATTTGGTCATTCGTTTCGATCTTTAAACACACACACACGCTTGGTGGTTTACAGCAAGCGTCAAGCCCCAGGGAGCTGCAGGGTGGGCAGAATAACTGTTCTACATTTACCTGCTGACAGCTCTTCAATGGCTCAGCAGGGTCTGAGACTCCCAGATCAACCGGACATGACACATACATCCGTGAAAAAATGACAGAGAACGAGAGGTAGCTATACTTGGAGAGAGAAGGAGTTGAGAGACGGATAGGTCAACAAAGAGTTTTAAAGAAAGAGAGTAATATGCAACTGACGAGAATATTTTTGGTGTGCCAAAAAAACCAAAATAACGACTTATATAGTGATGGCCGATTTCAAAACACTGCTTCATGAAGCTTCGGAGGATTATGAATCAGTGTGTCAAATCAGCGGTTCGGAGCGCCAAAGTCACGTGATTTCAGCAGTTTGGCGATTTGACACACGATCTGAATCATGATTCAACACGCTGATTCATAACGCTCCGAAGCTTCATGAAGCAGTGTTTTGAAATCGGCCATCACTATATAAGTTGTTATTTTGTTTTTTTGGCGCACCAAAAATATTCTCGTCGCTTTATAATATTATTATTGAACCACTGTACTCACATGAACTGATGTTTTTAGTACATTAATGGATCTTGACAGAGGAAATGTCATTGCTGGCTATGCAGGCCTCACTGAGCCATCGGATTTCAACAAAAATATCTTAATTTGTGTTCCGAAGATTAACAAAGGTCTTAGGGGTGTGAAATGACATGAGGGTGAGTAATTAATGACACTTGGGACAACTGAACTGTGCAACACTGTCACTCTTCCGAAAGGGCCACTGCTACATATTTGCGAAAGTTTATCCTTTGCATGTGCTTTTAAGCCTTGCACATTTAAATATTCAAGTGCAAGAAGACACGAAAGTGTGTGAGAAGTTCGCACACATCCAAATCACGAGCCCGGAAAGCTTCTCAAACAGCATGCAAATACTGAATGGAGTTGTCTTTCACTTCTAATTCACATAAAATTATATCAAAATGGCTGTCTTGGTGAGTATCCTTGTAAACATAGTCGGTTATGTCTTAAAGGTGCCCTAGAATTAAAAATTGAATTTAGCTTGGCATAGTTGAATAACAATAGTTCGGTACATAGAAATGACATACAGTGAGTCTCAAACTCCATTGTTTCCTCCTTCTTATGTAAATCTCATTTGTTTAAAAGACCTCCGAAGAACAGGCGAATCTCAACATAACACCGACTGTTACGTAACAGTTGGGCTCATTAATATGTACGCCCCCAATATTTGCATATGCCAGCCCATGTTCAAGGCATTACACAAGGGCAGCCAGTATTAACCTCTGGATCTGTGCACAGCTGAATCATCAGACTGGGTAAGCAAGCAAGAACAATAGCAAAAAATGGCAGATGGAGCAATAATAACTGACATGATCCATGATATCATGATATTTTTAGTGATATTTGTAAATTGTGTTTCTAAATGTTTGCTTATGTACTGTTAAATGTTGCTAATGTACTGTTAAATGTGGTTAAAGTTACCATTGTTTATTACTGTATTCACGGAGACAAGACTGTCGTTATTTTCATTTTTTAAACACTTGCAGTCTGTATAATTCATAAACACAACTTCATTCTTTATAAATCTCTCCAACAGTGTAGCATTAGCCGTTAGCCACGGAGCACCATCAAACTCATTCAGAATCAAATGTAAACATCCAAATAAATACCATACTTACGCAATTAGACATGCTGCATGACGAACACTTTGTAAAGATCCATTTTGAGGGTTATATTAGCTGTGTGAACTTTGTTTATGCTGTTTAAGGCAAGCGCGAGCTCGGGGGGCGGGGAGCACGAGAATTTAATGGGGCCGCGCGCTGAATCGGCGCATATTTAATGATGCCCCAAAATAGGCAGTTAAAAAAATCTATGGGGTATTTTGAGCTGAAACTTCACAGACAAATTCAGGGGACACCTTAGACTTATATTACATCTTTTAAAAAGACGTTCTACAGCACCTTTAAATGAACATAAACAGCTGAGAAATAAAACGCTTGTGTAACAGTATATTGGATCTGTGCAGCTCTTAAAGTGACAGCAGCCTAATATTCCTGCTGCGCTCTTGTCTGTGTTTTAATGTTAATCAAACAACAAAAGACAAAATTGATCACTACTCTTGACAACTTTTGTAACTTTAATAAAGATTAATATGTATTTAACCCTAAAAAGGGCAAGACCATAAAGAGACATCAGAAAATTAATTTATTGCTATTTTCCATCTTCTCAGAACACTAATAATACAATTTCATGATTTTTATTTTTAATATTTGCACATTAATCTGACAATAACTGTGGCAGTGGTGCACATCCAGAGTCTCTTTTTTGGCTACTCTAGTGACCACAAAGACTTCAAGACTTCACAGCACGTCATGTAGTCTGAACAGCACAGCGATCTGCCGACGTTTAAAGTCGTGTAGTCTGAACTAGGCATAATTCCTCTCACACAATGTGAGCTACGACCATACAAGCATCAACGATTTCCATGTGATTTCTCCCGAGAGAAAAAAAACGCCTGCGCACTCGTATGACAGCAAAAAACACACCGTGTGCGCCCGGCTTTATCCAATATAAAGGGGGGCTTTCAACATTGTGTTGGACAATGGTAGCCCTTTGAGGCAGAAAAGCTGAGACTCTATGCTGTAGACGGAGCACAACAGAATGGAACAAAATGCAGGAGTGGAAGCATTTTTGGATTAGAATTTTTAACATGACAGAGCAATTACATTGGATCCTGATACTGAGAAAGCCAATAACATCTAAGGAGATTAGTAACTTACAGGACTTGTATTGAATGACAGATTGGTAGTTAAAGTATTCAATTTTCTTTAGGTAATTTTCAATGTAATTTCAAAAGAGGTGCATTTTTGAGTGAATGCACATATGCATGTATGTTTGTATGTCTTTTTTATTATGTGTTTAAAGGTTTGAAAGAAATGCTTCAGTGTCAGTGTGCACACGTGCTGAAGTCTGGTGTATGTGTCAGTCTGCCTTCTGCACAGAACTCTCACGACCATGCGCTTTGAAACCAGCGTGCTTCTCTTTGAAGATATCTCTCTCTCCCTCCCTCTTCTTCATTAAGTCTGTGTTCAGGAGCAAGAGTAATAGGAGTGTGGAGAGCGACATGTTCTCAGCAGGAGAGAGGGGGAATCTGAGCTCCATTAGTGTGCAGGTAGGCAGCCTCTGTCAGTGTTAATTTCTGCACACGTCTTCCTCGTGAGTTGTCATGGTTCTAAAATAATCTGCCTTTGAAAGTGCGGCAGGGTGAAGAGAAGCCAGGGAGGCAAAATCAAACCTCGCTTCATTGCTCTAAATCTACATCATATCTGTTAGAATATGAAAACTCAGAGAGGTGGACAGGAGGGAGAAGAAGAACAGGGTTTCACTCTGAATCTCCTGCTGTGCTATTGAAAACGGCTCAATCTATATGAATTTAAATGAGTTCTGATGCTCTTCCTCAGTCCCTCATCTGAAGCGAGTCTGTTTATATTGTGATTTGGACTGTGATGCTTGTCTCTGGTGGGGTTTTTTTTTCCCAACATGGGAGGGGGAAACAAGGCAGTCTGTACCTAAAATATCTCCATTCTCCATTAATTAGCATTTAGAAATAGCAGTGTTTTCTGATGAAATATTTTTTGACAAGCATGCGGTTTAAATGGAAAATATTTCATTATATTATAGTATATGTTTTTGCAGCGACACTCTTAAAACATGAAATTGGCTTTTTCGCTGTCTGCTGCTTTGGTTTGCATATGTTCTTGTAGTGCCATCAGCCAATCTACGCTGACTCCAGAATAATTAGTTACTCGGCATGTTCAGCTCAGGTGATTGGCTCAAAAACCTCCTTACTCAGAACTGAGTGCCACGAGCAAAGATGGCAACAAGCAGGTTGGTTACTTGGCAGTAACAATGTTGAGTACATGCCGAGCAACTGCCATCGAGATGAATGGGGATGCAAACAGATAGCTTTTTTGCAAGTACTACAGACCTCTATGGTGTCATCACCACCAGTGTTGGGGAAAGTTACTTTTACAATATTGAGTTACTCCCTAAAAAAGTAACTAATTGCATGAGTAATTGGAAAGTAATGGATTTTGTTACTTTTGCATTACTTTTTCTCACCTGGGCTGGGCTTCCTTGTTTGTTTAATAACATTTTTTTATTTATTTTTGGCAGATGTAAAGGCCCTTTCACACCAAAAGTGAAATAATAAGTCTCAGGCTGAAGGAAATGCAAACTGACATCTGTACAGTAGAGGTGCAGCTCAAACCTTTCAGCTGTGCTGGCATTGTGAATTTCAGAAGAATAGGATGCAGGAAAAGAAAGTTCTTTCACTCTTTCTTCAGCAATGAAAAAAATGAAACAAAATTGTGATGTTTACATTTATTTTTGCACGTTAGTATAGTTTAATTGGATCGTCAGCAGCAAAGACATTGGTCAATAAAGTGAGATTAAATAAAGTATATTATTGACATTTTTAATTATTACAGGTTTGCTTAATATTTCACTGTTTTTATTCATTTTGAGGAATACTGAATCTGTTTTTGCACTGTAAAACCGAAGAGTGAAATTAATTAAATTAAATGAGTTTGTTTCACTCAAATAATAATGAAAGTTCATTGTACTTAATAGGAAAAAGTTGCATGATCTCAAAATTTCATTGTAGTAAGCTGAACTTAATATTACTGAGTTGAGCTGCAGCAGATTTCTAATTCCCAGCATGCTTTGCGTCAGACCATATAAATAACTGTTGAAATTAAGTGTTATTTTGTGTGTTTTTGCACAAGATTAACATATGGAGATATAAGTTAATGTTTAATGTTGTGTTATGTTGGGATTCAGGGGGGTTCTGTTATGTTAGTTTTGTAGGGTTACCACTGTGATGAAGAGTAGAGCCTGTGGTTAGGTTGAGGATGAGATGCAAAACATTTAAGACCACATATGTTGTTTGATTACATATATGCAAGTATGTAATGACAGTCTCTCTGATAGTTATAATAGCATGTGTTATTTACTATGTAACATTTTACCAAGATCTGAATGTGATGTTTATGTAAATTAACTGTATGTAATTAACATTATGATGAGTTGGGAAAGGGATGCTGGTGACGGGATTGTTAGTGAGAGACACCTGTGCACCACACTGGCCTTGATCCACTTCCATGGCTCTCAGCCCCGCCCCACTTGTCACAAAAATGTTAAGCTCTACCAACTTGATGAGTTAGTTTACTTAAATGTTTTGAGGTAATAAGTTTCCTCAAATGTTTTGAGTATTCTGAACTTATTGGGTTTTACAGTGTGTGCAAGAGAGATGAGAAAATGCCTGCTCACATTCAGTCTAGAACTACAATAACCATCATGTTTACACAGCACATATTGTACAATGCTTTGCTGTACTCCCAAAATTCTCTCAGCATGGAGACATGAGAGCTGTCAGTCAATAAATGGGAAAATAAAATAACTTGCATTACTTATTTGAAAAAGTAATTTCAGTATTTTGTTGTAAATCTAAAAGTAATGCATTACTTTAGGCATTAGGATAAGGAATCTGATTACGTAACTTGTAATGTGTTACTTCCAACACTGATCACAACTACACTGCACTCTAATATGAGCCCTAAAATACACTAAATAAACCAAATGAAATAAGCAGCATTCCTGTAGCTCAAACATTAGAGAATGATGCTAGCAATGCTCACAGGTTTGATTCCTGACAAATGCATGTATTGATAGAAAAACGTATACTTGCAACGCACTGTAATGAGGCTTTGGACAAAAGCATCTGGCAAATGCATAAATGCAATGAATTCAGATAATGCGTTTATGACATGATTTGCATTTAGGTGAATTTTGTAAGAATAAAATGGATGATTTTTTACTACTTTCTGTGCTAATGCATCATAATAAAGAACTACCGATGCATATTAGGTGTGTAATTGAAGTTTTATCTTTGTATTTAATCATTCTTATACTACCACAAAGAATGATGGGATATATCTGGTCACACAAGTGTGTCTATAGTGTTTTCTGGAAACGTTATCACTGTTCTTTATCAACAGTACACAAACTACTATAAACTAAACTGAACATTAAACATGAGCAATTATTTATTATGATGAATAATTTGCTTCTGCCATAATTCTATAATTGACTAGAGATGTGTTACATTAATGATTACAGTTCAGTTCCTCTGAATGATTGCGCTGCTTTACCAGTTCAGTTAATGATTCTTTTTTTGTACTTAAAGCTGCTGTCCTTAACTTTTTTTGGTTAAAAATGATTCAAAATCAATTTTTGAGCAAGTACATAACCAGCCAGTGTTCAAAACTATCTCCTTACCTTAGCCCGATTCACAGCGCTAAGCTTGTGATAATGTTTTATAATTCGGGTGGTACTGGTGGGTTTTCGCAGGAAATTCGAACATGTTGCCATTTGTCTTTGCGTCATTACGTCACGTCTGTATGCAAAAAGAACAAGTCCCAGCTACTAAGCTATATCGCATGTGATGGATCATTTATAGCCTTTTCTCACAGCAGCTGCAATAATTAAACTTATCATTTTGATGGCGGTTTGTATGGTATGACAAATTAAAGTGCGGCGCGGTGCGCTGACTGGCAGCAAACATTAGATTCATCCACATTGAGAAGTCATGCCGAGGCACAACCCACGTAAAGATGATAATTCCACAAATAACTGCAATTGCAAGTTTCAAACAGAGATGGCGACAAAGAGGCAAAACTTACAGACTGCACCAACAAAAAAATATTACAATATTAAGTATTATTAAACTCAGAGTCAGAGTATTTCAGTTGTATTATGTCTCCATCTGAATAAGAACCGGATCCCGACACTCTAACTGAAAGTCTGTGGTTTAAGAAAGAGTTTCACTGGTATTTATAATGCCGTTCATGTGCATTCACATGTAATCATGATCATTCACACATGGCTTAAAAGCAGCATTAAAACCAAACACACATCCTGGACAGTTCAGAAAAACTCTGTGGACACCTGCAGACAGGCTGGTATAAATATAATGCATCTATATGCATGTAATTAAGCCCCTGCAGCTCCTGATTCGCTGAGGCCACAGGGGTCTCTCTTAGACACGCAAGCTGTTTAAAGCAGTTCTGGTCTCCCAGGATTCTCTGCTGTGACTGATGCTGATTAAAGCGAGCACTGCAATAAACACATGCATTCTGGTAGAGGAAAGTGAGGTGTTGGTCAGTCTTTCTTTGAAGCTGCTATGTGTAATTTTTTTGGATGTTACAATACTTTGTCCTATCCAAGCTTAATGTTCAGAGACAACTTTTAGTAAGTAAGAAAACACCACTTCTGATTAAGTGATAAAAAGCTTGCAACTGCTTTTTATCACTTAATCAGAAGCGGTGTTTTCTTACTTACTAAAAGTTGTCTCTGTTACTTACTAAATGTTGTACAAAATACACATTCTCATCTTTGCATCAGTAAAATGTGCAACACTTTGTTTTACTACCAAATTATATCTATCAATAATATCTAATTAATTTAACTTACAGGGGAATGTTTTCCTCTACATTTCACGATTTCAGGGCACTTGAGTTCCTGAACATGATGCGCTTCTGAAACCTATGTCAAATGGGACACCCTACGGTCTCATGGACACACGTAGATGGCAGCCGTTGTAAATCCACCGTTAGACCATAAGTGCATATGAAAAGGGACATGGCCTTGGACAGGCCTTCCCTGTTCCCCTCATGTGTTCCTGTCATGTGACCTTGTCATGTGGTTCCTTTGGTTCATGTGTTGTCTTCCTATTGGTTCATTGTTTTGATTGCTTTCAGGTGTGTCTTGGGTGTAGACCTCTTGTTTCTATTAGGCTTGTTCAAGATCAAAAAACCCAGTAGATCCAGTGGGACGGGTGGGTTAAGGGATATGTAAAGTGGGAGGAGCTGGATCCAGATCCAGGGGGTGGAGATGGGTAGGTTTAGGGAAACGTAAAGTGGGAGGAGTTGGATCTAGATCCCGCCCCCTGGATCTCGTGTTCTGCAGTGAAGACCATCTCAAAAAACTGGGAGCTGTGGCTGCCAGAACTTTACTGTAAAAAATACGGTAGTAACGTTTTAGGTTTTACGGGACAGCACTTAGTTTACTGTCTATTTTACAGTTCAAAACCATATAATTTAAAGGTTTATATTGTAATAATTACAGTTCATAAGTTTATTTTACCACTCTAAGAAAAAATACTTTAAATTTACAGTAAAAAAAAACTGTAAAACGTATTTCATTAACTGATATAATTTTAATTTACCAACCTATTGAAGTATTAATATCTGTTTTGTACCTTTGTAATACACTGACAAAACTAAGAAAAACTAAGAAGAAACATTTATTTAAACGAAAATTCATCAAATGTGAAGTGTCACGCAGGGAATTGTGAGAATGTCATTTTACGTTTTTTCACTGTAAATTATACAATGATTAATTATTTTTCAATTCCAAAAACTGTCAATTTAACGGTATTTTACTGTAAAATTACATGTATCATTAGATCTATTACGGTTATTCACCGTATATAGTACGGAAACTTTCTGTAAACCAGTTTTTACCGTTAAAATCACGATCATTTTTTATAGTGTGCAGCCTTGTTGAGCATAAGAGTCTTTAAAAGACAATTGAAAAAATCGTAATTATTCCAAACTTTTTGTGCGAGACTAGATCCAGTCCATTAGAGGACTTTGGAACACTGTAGATATTGTTCTAAAGTTGTATAAATTTGTTCCAAAGTTGTTTCAAACCTGTACAAATTTCTTTGTTCTGCTAAGGAAGATATTTGGAAGAATATTTGTCACCAAGCAGATCTCGCCCCCCCATTGACAACCGTATTTTTTCCCTGGTAGTCAAAATATCTTCCTTTGTGTACAGCAGAACAAAGAAATGTATACAGGTTTGGAACAACTTGAGGGGAGACAGAATTTTCGTTTTTGGGTGAACTATCCTTTTAAATATGCACCGTACAAGTGCCTCATAAAACAGAGAGAGAGCCAATTAACAGCGTGACCCAACATAAAATCACATTCTATAAGCAGAGCATTTTGAACTTTCCACAACCTCTGCTATTAAAGGTTTAACACAGACGCTGATCAGTTTTAAAGGCCAAGCGCATCAAATAGCAGTTCAGAACCGTTAAAGTAATGAAGATAGGTTGTAAGTATGGGCATGGTGAGGATTATGCGGAAGATATGACTAAACTTGCGTATAATCCAGAGAGTTTTCAGTCTTAAAGCGCTCAAACTGGCAATCTCATCACTCTGTAATAAACACTCATTGTGGGCCCGTAGCAGAATCATGTGGCACGCTGGTATACTGGCACTCTGCCATCCTGGCACCGCCACTCAGATGTTATTCAGATCAGTAAAGCGGCCCCTCTTTGACAGTTGTGCTTCATGTGATCTGATTATGGCTGCAACAATTTCACACCAACACTGTCCTTAATTGCAGTTCTGATAATTTTATAAATTCTTCAACACAGCTGCACAGAAATAGGCTCGTTAATACTGCCATCATAAAATCAGATTAATTAGTTAGACTACAAGGGGTGGCCTTGCTAGTTGTAATTTCTTTGTTATACCCAATCTGTTGATGTGTATATTAAAAATTAAACAATACGCTTTTTTTTTTTTTTGCTGATAGTCAGTGATGATATCTGATCATCTACACAACTGTTCAAGAGATTGTTTTTGAAAGTCTCTTATGCTCATCAAAAATACAGCAAAAACATTTATAATTTATTATAACTATTGCAATTTAAAATATCTGTTTTCTATTCTAATATATTTCAAAATTGATTCATTTATTCCTGTTATGCAAAGCTGAATTTTCAGCATCATTACTCCAGTCTTCACATGATTCAGAAATCATTCTAATGTGCTGATTTGGTGCTCAAGAAACATTTCTTACAATTATCAGTGTTTAAATCAGTTGTGCTGCTTATTATGTTTGTGGAAACTGATACTTTTTTTTTTTTTTTTTTTTTGATGAATAGAAAGTTCAAAAGAATAGCATTTGAAATATAAATAAAACATTATAAATGTAACATTATAAATGTTAAATGTATGATCTAATGCATTATTGCTGAATAAAAGTATTAATTTCTTTAAAAAAAAAACAAAAAAAACAAATCCAAACATTTGAATGGCAGTGTATATCAACAAGAATATATATTTCAATAAATACAGTTTCAGTTTCAGTCTACTTCTATTTCACATTTATCAAAGTTCCTTGTTCATCCCTTTTCTTGTTAATAATTTTGCATATTACTGGACCTATGCAGTTCATATTAGTAGATTTTAATGTTTGATTTTAAGGGAATTTTAAGTACTTTTATACAATAAACAGTTTTGGTTATGTTGTGCAAGCACTTGATGCTTAGTGTAAAATCTGTGTTCTGTGGCCATTGGTTTATTATTGGTTTTGCAGTTTATTGAATAATATTACGGGTTTTATAAGCTATTTTTTAATACCAAGCATAAAATGTTGCTACAGACAGATATCACTGAAATAGGTGTGGTAAGAGATCACACCTGACTCTGGGACAGTGTCAGGGGAACATTGAAACACTCTCTGCCTGTCAGTCATTGTGCATGTTTGGGTCTGCTGAGATCAGGTTGGCTGACATATCTTTGGGGTGTAGGCTTTCTTTCAAAGCATATATATATATTATACTTTATATTATATTGTATATATAATTATTATTTCGGTAACATTCAGAATGTATGCTTTTGTGTTCTATGGAAGAATGTCATATGGGTTTGGAGCAATATGAGTGTTATTAAATAATGGCAGAATTTTCATTTTTGGGAGACCTATCCTTTTAAAATTCCAGATGCATGATTTTCACGTGTACACACACACAGGTTTGTTTTGCTATCTTAGTGTGAACATTCCATAGGTGTAATGGTTTTTATACTGTACAAACTGTACATTCTATCCCCCTACACCTGCCCTACCCCTAAACCAACCCATCACAGAAAACATTCTGCATTTTTACATTTTTAATAAAACATTGTTTAGTATGTTTTTAAAGCTATTTTAAAGGACGTATGAAATGTCCTCATAAAACATGTTTTCGTCATAATACCAGTGTAATACCCATGTCATTATACAAATTTGTCCTCATAAATCATGAACACACACACCCACACTGGTAAAACCCCATTATCAATCCAGACACACCGACGCATCAATGCGACAGGATTAGGATGCTGAGGCTGAATCAGGGAGGCATGATGGGAATGCAGAGACAATAACCATAATGATGAGAATCCAGAAGACACTGAGCAGCTCTTCAACACCTCTGGGTCTGCTTCGCTATGTGGTTAGTAGGGTATTCTGAATGGTTACTGGGGTGTTGTTGGTTGCTATTTGGTTGCTTACTGGCTCAAGTCAAAGTGTCTTAATGATATTCTGTATTCTATATGGATCAGTTTCCTTTATTGAACTACATGAGTTTTTTGTTTATTTATTTATTTATAATCTTTGCCAGTTGAGAACTGTGAGTCTGATAGCTTAGAAAAGTAAATACAAACTTCCCTTCAACAATCCGATTGAGTTGAGGTATCATTCATGTCTGTAGCACAAATGGTGCAGGATATGTTATGTCTTGAAGTATAATACGTATGGTTAGGGGTTTGTTCAAATTAATAAATCAATATATGAGCAATAGTAATACTAATGCTTTCCTTACAAAACTGTTCAGAGTGAGAAATGGCTTGTTTAATCTGTAGTCTATTAATGTTCTACCTTCAGCATTGCCAGAGGTAATAAATGATGACATTTCAAGATAGAGACAGACAAAGAGAGTGTAATTATTAGATCTATTTATAACCCAAATCTGATTCTTTTCAAGATCTCCTTTTCATGTAAACACACACACACACACACACACACACACACACACACACACACACACACACACACACACACACACACACACACACACACATATATACAGTATAAAGTGTACATTTTAGGGTCGGTAAGGTTTTTTTTTTTTAAAGGCTCTTATACTTATCAAATATACAGTAGAAACAGTAATAATGTGAAATGATACAATTTAAAATAATAATTGTTTATTTTAATATATTTTACAAATGTAATTTATTTGCATGCTGAAGCATCATTACTCCTTCAGTACTGTCTTCAGTGTCAGGATATGTTTGACACGTGCCACCTAGGCTTGCTGCGTTGTTATATGAGATCCGGCCGTACACAGATAACATTACTTGCTCATTGCAACACTGTCCCCACTGTCATTTTGCTTTTTTATAGAAATAATAGTTCAGTTGGACAATGGACATTATAATTATAAACTGAAAGCATCTCCTCTGCTCCATATACAGCACGAGCTGCAGAGTCGCAGCACAGTGCAGCAAGAGTCAGATTTCACTTATTATGTGAAGAGAGAAAGGAGAGATGACTGACAGGACGGAAGGAGGATCTGGTGAGCAACAGATCCTGAGCTTCATTGACAAATATCTTATATAGTAAAATGTGTGGTTAGTACCGCTGCTCCAAATACAAAGAGTACACATGATAGCGAATTTGAAAGTGAAAAGCGAGAGTACATTCAAAAGTATTTTCAATACCCCGCATATTGATAGAGGCTCCTGGATGCCCCCGAATTATAGGCCTATACAGGGAGTATGCAAGATTGCGAATTCAAAAGCGAAAGTGAAAAGCGAGTGAACATTCAAGTTTTAAAACAAGAAACATTGCACAGGTAATACTTTTTTTTATAATATTTACAGTATAGTCTCTGTAAAAACTTACAGTGGCATAGCTTTCTTGTATCACTTTCACTCGGCCTTCACATGTCACTTTCATTATATTATATTATATTATATTATATTATATTATATTATATTATATTATATTATATTATATTATATTATATTATATTATATTATATTATATTATATTATATATATATTATATTATATTATATTATATTATATTATATTATATATTATATTATACAAACCCGATTCCAAAAAAGTTGGGACACTGTACAAATTGTGAATAAAAAAGGAATGCAATAATTTACAAATCTCATAAACTTGTATTTTATTCACAACAGAATATAGATAACATATCAAATGTTGAAAGTGAGACATTTTGAAATGTCATGCCAAATATTGGCTTATTTTGGATTTCATGAGAGCGACACATTCCAAAAAAGTTGGGACAGGTAGCAATAAGAGGCCGGAAAAGTTAAATGTACATATAAGGAACAGCTGGAGGACCAATTTGCAACTTATTAGGTCAATTGGCAACATGATTGGGTATAGAGGATCACCAATTCCCCCAATGGTGCGACGAAAAATAGTGGAGCAATATCAGAAAGGAGTTTCTCAGAGAAAAATTGCAAAGAGTTTGAAGTTATCATCATCTACAGTGCATAATATCATCCAAAGATTCAGAGAATCTGGAACAATCTCTGTGTGCGTAAGGGTCAAGGCCGGAAAACAATACTAGATGCCCGTGATCTTCGGGCCCTTAGACGGCACTGCATCACATACAGGAATGCTACTGTAATGGAAATCACAACATGGGGCTCAGGAATACTTCCAGAAAACATTGTCGGTGAACACAATACACTGTGTCATTCACCGTTGCCGGCTAAATCTCTATAGGTCAAAAAAGAAGCCATATCTAAACATGATCCAGAAGCGCAGGCGTTTTCTCTGAGCCAAGGCTCATTTAAAATGGACTGTGGCAAAGTGGAAAACTGTTCTGTGGTCAGACGAATCAAAATTTGATGTTCTTTTTGGAAAACTTGGACACCATGTCATCCGGACTAAAGAGGACAAGGACAACCCAAGTTGTTATCAGCGCTCAGTTCAGAAGCCTGCATCTCTGATGGTATGGGGTTGCATGAGTGCGTGTGGCATGGGCAGCTTACACATCTGGAAAGGCACCATCAATGCTGAAAGGTATATCCAAGTTCTAGAACAACATATGCTCCCATCCAGACATCGTCTCTTTGAGGAAAGACCTTGCATTTTCCAACTTGACAATGCCAGACCACATACTGCATCAATTACAACATCATCTTTCACCCATAGAAAACATTTGGCGCATCATATAGAGGAAGATGCGACAAAGAAGACATAAGACAGTTGAGCAACTAGAAGCCTCTATTAGACCAGAATGGGACAACATTCCTATTCCTAAACTTGAGCAACTTGTCTCCTCAGTCCCCAGATGTTTACAGACTGTTATAAAAAGAAGAGGGGATGCCACACAGCGGTAAACATGGTCTTGTCCCAACTTTTTTGAGATGTGTTGATGCCATGAAATTTGATATGTCATCTATGTTGTATTCTGAATAAAATATTGAAATTTGAAACTTCCACATCATTGCATTCTGTTTTTATTCACAATTTGTACAGTGTCCCAACTTTTTTGGCATCGGGTTTGTAAAACAAAATTGCCTGCCTGTCAATTAGTTTTTTCTTCAATTAATAATATTCTCTTGATAGTTACTCTACCTACACATTTGTTTAAGCTCTAAGCTCCACCAAAAATTTTAAAATAACCTTTTATTCAGAAATGTAAAACTTGTTCATCACAGAAGTGAATTCATGTCATTACTGTATGAATTGCAATTATTAACTTTAATTTTTTTTGTCATGTTATTAACCCAAGATTTTTGTTCATTTTAATGCTATTGAGATCCCCATTCATATTTGAGCCAGTTTATGTGATCTTAAAACAATTTATACCATCTTATTAATACATAATTTTCCTTAAATATGTTTTGTATAATCTACCTATACATACATTTTTGAAAAACCTGAAGTTTAAGTATCATTAGAATATTGATGCATTACACAGGTAACAGTTTTGATGTTCATTTTTATGCACAGTCTATTTTAAAATTCTACATCTGCAATCAGAGAGATGATAATGCTTGTCAGAATGATGCTGGACTCATATAATGCCTCAGTGCATTCTGCATTATTGTTGATGCCAATATCCTGAGATTTGGATTCAGAAGTGCAACAGAAAGGAAATGGAAACTGCACACTGTGATAGAGTTGTGGCTTCAATGCATCTATGATGAGGCATCATTTCTGATATATTTCAGCTCTTGAAATCAACTTTGTGGCCCTGGTGATATAGAGATATCTTTTTGCTCTTGTTTTGTTTGATTTGAAAGAACATCAATCTCTGCACAACTTCTCTGAAAGAAGATATCACATATGTAAGAGAGCTAAAGCCATCTTACATTCCAATGGACATTAGTATATGAACATATACTAGTACTGTTATTAGACTAATTAGGTTCATGTGGAAACTGTAAGCTTATTTCACATTTTATGCTGATTGTGCTCTATTTGTTTTTATTGTCATGTGCTAAACCGGGATGGACAATTGCATTTGATTACCATTTAAATTACCACAAAAATATATTTCCAGTTGTCCGTCCTTTTATTTAAAAAAGCAAAAGCCTGGGTTACAGTGAGGTGCTTATAATTCAAATGAAAAAGCCAATCTGTATACAAAATAGTCATTGTTTCAATAGTATATATAATTATTTACTTTTCAGCTTAAATTTATATCTAATTTTACAACTTATCATAGTGTCGTCATAAAAACACAATTCCATAAACCCTAAAACCCTACAACTATTGTAATGATGATTTAAATGGCTTTACAGCACAAATAATACACTCATTTTAACAAAAGAATCAATGTAGATGCTTTTTAAAAATGATAAGCTTCACATTTCTGCTTTTAAATTCTACAAAATGACCCCCTTTCACTCTGTAAGTGTCTCTGTAACATTGATTTAGAAAAAAAAAAAAAAAAAACATAAAAAGACAAGGTGAACTATAGTCAAAATATATATATTTTTTTTAACATTATTCTGTTTATTTATGAGTTTAACTGGTATTGAACCAAGAATATTCCTTTTAAAAAAAGAACCCATTCCTTTCAGTATACAGTATGAAATCTCAGACACCATGTAAATAACTCAAAAATTGTTTGAAAAACGAATCCCATTCAGATAGCGCTAATAAAGTCATTTAAATTCTGCAGAAATCTCTGGAGCTTTCTGTTGAATTCTGCAAACTTATAGCTTACTGGTTTCTCATTTGCTCTGACAACTTTCTGGAGAATGGAAGTGTCAAGCCAATCTATGCCTTTGAGCCGTCATAAGTTAACTGTGTTTGGGGATTGAAGATAAAACAAATGCTATATCCAAACAATTTCCCATATAAAATTGACCTGTTGAGTGACCCCGTCATTCAAGGAGCAGTGTGATGGGGGGAACGTGGGAATGTACTGATCGCAGGGGTCAAAGGTCATAGAGAACTAAAGATTGTGATTCCTATACCTCTATCTTTTTCCACCCCCACACTTGCTCCATAGAGATGGAGTCAAACATGCAGCATGAACTATTGTACTGAGAAAGGACCTAAAATCAAGCAAAGCTGCTGCACTGCTGACCTACTGGCCAGTACAGCTAAAACTGAACATAAGTGGGACAACATAAAGTTTACTCTTGAAAAAAGATTGGAGACCTTTAATTTGACCTTGGAAAGGTTCGTTTTGGAGAACAGCAGACAAACCCATTAGATGTTGAAGCCAGCTACAAGTTGAAAGCGCACAAGAACTGCTTTCTTTATTTTCAGTGGATGTTTTCATCTGTGAGTTTATATAACCAGAGGAGTGATCGTTGGGCGTCATGTTCCTTAAAATCTCACATAGCTGTAATATTGAACCTAACCCAGGCATAAACGTGCACGCAAACATCACACTCAATCTCAGAGGCTGACATCACTCATCAAACCACCTCTAATGGAATTTATGAGCGTGTTTGCGAAAGTGAAGCAATATGCTGATTCGCTGGATTACACAAAGCTTCCCATAATGCCTTAATCTGTCTCGAAATTTAATAATGTCAACACTGCACTGTGAATTTGCTCATGATTACAAGCTGCTGCTTGTGCGATTTGAATTTCTATCGAGTGCATCCTCCTTTCACAGACATTTGCATTTTGATTTCCATGCCAACAGATCAGCTCTCCTGATGAAAGCAAAATAAGTCGCCTGGATCCAAAAACACAGACAGAGAGTCAGGAGAGTCTATTAGGAGGAGCTGGAATAGATGGACTTTGACTTGCTTTTAAACAACATGCGCTGCACAATATTCCCTTGAGTCTTGTGACACAACATGTCCCATGCAGTTGGTGACAAATAGCGGAAAATGACTGTGAAGAGCTTCATTTGAATATGGCAGCAGAAGCGCATGTCTGTTTCAAGCACAGTAAACTAACACAGTCTTGTGAGATGAACAGGACAGAATTATACTGACTCATTTTATTCAGCTGGTGCTTTAATTCACAATAACACACTACACTTATTGGTTTTAAATCCAATCTTTAGGACTCTCCACACTGTTGTTTTGGTAGTGATGAAATCTGATAGGTTTGTTAAACTGTAGTCAATATCCACTGAATTTTCATCACAAGACATTTAAGATGTTATTAGTTTACTATTTGCAGCGAGATATTTCCATGCAGCAATTGAAATTTGCTGTCAGTGTGGAAGGAGAGGATGGAAATCTGAACATTTTCATGCTCATGTTTATTGTAAAGTCTTGACATTGCTGAACTTGAAAACAGAGTCTATAATGACTGTGTCTAAAAGACTCTTTCAGTCAAGCACAGTCACTACAAGCTGAGTGCCATGTAGTGAGCAGATGTGTGTTCGGACACAGCTTTAGACAAAATTGCACACTTTGTATTAATTTACAAATGTATCACATCCTGATTCACAAAAATCTGATCTGAAAAGTCCAAAATAATCTGATTTTAATGTGGAATTTTGGCTTGCAAGCATCAGCAATGTTGGGGCAACCCATTACAAGTAACAAAATTTATGTAATCAGATTACTTTTTTCAAGTAACTAGTAAAGTAATGCATTACCGTATTCTTCCGAATATAAGACTGTGTTTTTTTCTTGGAAATACATCTGAAAAAATAGGGTCGTCTTATATTCAGGGTCTAGACTTTTGCCCCCCAGGACTGAAGCAACCTGCCCCTGTAAACTACCGGTAGCTTACAGTGCCAGGGGAACTCATGATGGCGAATGACCATCTAGAACAGAGCAGTTCAAAAGTCGGGCAAGTGAACCAGCAACTGGTGAGGTTATGATGCAAACTTCAAGCTCATGATGATAAACGCAGTCATCAAACAACTCTCATTAAGCAGCCAAAGTGTAAACAGTGTAAACAGTCTTAAAAATGCTGAAAGTCAAAGAAAAGCTTACAGAGGTCCTAAAAGTGGCTACTTCGAAAAAATTGACAGGCAAGTGTGTCAGTACGTAGCCAAAAAAAGAAATGAGGGGCTGCCCATAACCAGAGCTGTCATCCAGCTGAAGGATATTGCCAAGAGCTGAACATACCCGCCATTGAGGCCCCTCATTTCTTATTTCAGCTACGTACTGACACACTTGCCTGTCAACTTCTTCGAAGCAGCCACTTTGGTGTGGCATAGGAATGAGAACAAGTCTTGCCCAGCGCCTGCCATCCAACTTCAGGCAAAGAATATACACTAACGAGAAGCAAAACTCAATAGAACGTTCCATTGGAACACCGGCGTCCAGCAGCAGCCCTGCATTTCCACCATTTTGGGGTGAAAGCAACTCGTCGGTCCACTAGTTTCTATGGCAACATCAGCTGCTTGTTAAAAAAAAACGTACATTAAAGCTAAAATCCAACCTGAATGACGACAACACAGAATAAAATACTATCACTAGTGATCATCAAATCCTTTTTAACAGTTAACAGTCTTCCACTTTTTTCACAAAACCTTTGCTCTCTAGAAACCCAGTCAGTTTGGGTTAAAATTCTTTGAAGTTCAAGTATTATCATTATAAAAAGTGAATTAATACCAACATTTGAAATTAAAGTAAGGACATGCATCAGAAAAATTGGGAATGTTGGACAATATATAACAGAAAATAACAGCTTGTTTTTGCAGTGTTTGTTAAAGCAAAAGTGTCCAAAAGTGGGAATTAGCCTATGGGATAACGGACACAGCAATGCATCATGTATTATAAGATCATTATTGTTGTAGTGTGATCCATTAAAATGTACAATATATATATATATATTTCAATTCAGATAGTGGAGTAATACTATTATTCCATTAGGTCTGATCTATATTGTTCGCTGCAAACATGATGATCTTCGTCGTCAGTTAGGAACCTGGGTGTGCGCTTTGATACCAATCTTTCATTTGAAGGCCATGTTACTAGCATCTGTAAAACCGCATTCTTCCATCTTAAAAATATATCTAAACTACGACATATGCTCTCAATGAAGAATGCAGAACAGTTAGTTCATGCATTCATGACCTCAAGGCTAGGTTACTGTAACGCTTTACTGGGTGGTTGTTCTGCTCGCCTGATAAATAAACTACAGCTCGTACAAAATGCAGCAGCTAGAGTTCTTACTAGAACTAGGAAGTATGACCATATTAGCCCAGTTCTGTCAACATTGCATTGGCTTCCTGTTAAACATCGTATAGATTTTAAAATCTTGCTAATTACTAACAAAGCACTTAATGGTTTAGCTCCCCAGTACCTGAGCGAGCTCTTAATGCATTATAGTCCTTCACGTCTATTGCGATCTTAGAATTCAGGCCAGCTGATAATACTTAGAATATCAAAATCAACCGCAGGCAGTAGATCCTTCTCCTATTTGGCACCTAAACTCTGGAATAATCTTCCTAGAATTGTTCGGGAAGCAGACACACTCTGTCAGTTTAAATCTAGTCTAAAAACGCATCTCTTTAACCTGGCATACACATAACACCTTATCAATTTATATTTTCAAATCCATTAAAGGATTATTAGGCTGCATAAATTAGGTCAGCCGGAACCGGGAACACTTCCTATAACACCAGATGTACTCGTTACATCAGAAGAAGAATGGCATTGAAGCTAATATTAGTCTTTCTGTTTATCTCGAGGTTTACCGTAGTCAACCGGATCCGGGCCGTATCCAGGTGAGACCAAGGACCTGTGCCTTGACACGACCACAACGCAGCCCCGAAGTATCAGCAGAGATCGAGTCAACTAGATCATCCACTGTGAACGCCTCATCGACACGACAACCAGTAGCGCAGCTCCTCAACAACCATCCATACCGGCGTGATGAATGCGATCCTGGATGGAACTGCAAAAAAAATACTCTGAATGTTGCGATCCTATTGGACTTATGATAGCAACCTGAGTCGTAACAAATCACTGTTCGCCAGAGGAGAACTGGTCCCCCGACTAAGCCTGGTTTCTCCCAAGGTTTTTTTCTCCATTTTAACACCTATTTGCCACTTGTTTGTCACCTGTTTGCCACCTGATGTCACCTGTTGGAGTTTGGGTTCCTTGCCGCTGTCGCCTTTGGCTTGCTTAGTTGGGGACACTTGACATTTGACTTGACATTTGATATTCAACTGTGCTTTGATCTGCCTGCATCGACACTATTCTTTAAGAGCTGCTGTGCAGCCAAAATAATGTACCAGTTATCAATGTAAAGCTGATTTGACACAATCTACATTATAAAAAGGGCTATATAAATAAAGGTGACTTGACTGACTTGACTTGACTTGACTTAAATGTATTAATTATTATTTTACTATTAATAAATGTGTAAAGTTGCATAAAATGGAAATACTCAATAAAGTAGACTAACTAGGCTACATTACCTCAGATGGTTGAATGGTTGGATTCCACATTTGAAAAATATTCTATTGCGCTTCTGATTTGGTTGTGAAATTCACCGATTTTGGGTGCGTAAGATGTGAAGGATTCTATGGTCCAGTTGGCATTTTCACACCATAATGGGGGCCGCTCTCAGGGGCGTAGTTTGTGGGGGGGATGGGGGGGAGGTAACCCCCCCCCCAATATTCAAAGCCATCAGTTACAACCCCCCCAATACAATACAACCATCAGTTACAACCCCCCCAATACAATACAACCATACCAAGTTTAAACCAAATCTACACCCTTGGCTGCTCTACTGGAGCGCAATATAGTGGCTGTTGCCAAAAAAGGATAAGAGTTTTGCCTCTTGGGTTCTATACTCTTTGCTTCAAGGAGAAACTGCTGTCTTTTCAGCGCTATGTGATCAGCCTAAGGAAAAAACATTCATATCCAGATATGACACAGCTGAAAGGTTTGTTTGAGCTGCGCCCTCTACTGTACTGGAGTAATTTAATAGGAGGAATTTGCATTTCCTTCAGCCTGAGGCTTATTAATTTCACTTTTGTAAAAGGGCCTTTACATTAGCCAGCCCAGATGAGAAAAAGTAACGCAAAAGTAGCGTAACACATTACTGTGGCAAGCAGGTGACTGCTAATTGCCTCATATGTCTCACGGAGGAGCTCTGGGAGCATAAAAGGAGTGAGAGACGAGAGAGGACAGGGCCTCTCTGAACAAAGCTATATAGAATTATTTGCACAATCTTTTATATGAACACATCGGATTACTTTGGATTATGATAAAGACTGGTTACTTGAATCTTCTTCGTGCATGCTTTCCACTGTATTTGGTTGTTTTCTGCTGTACAGATGGAAAAAGAAAGGTAGAGACTTTAGGTACCTACAGGCTTAAATGGGTCACATGTCTTTCAAGTGCACAAAGGTGTTGTAATGAAAATGCAACTTTTCAGTTGCCAGCCAAGATCATTAAACAAGAGACTACACCACCCCAAGTTGCTCATTACAGTTTCCGTTCTGAAAATGACAGATGCTTTCGAAACTTTTCCTTACTAAACTTTTTCCGACGTTACGCATACACACTATTACATTTTACCAATATGTTCCTAATTTAACAGCAGGTTTCTCCATATGCAGATCTGATAAAACAATCTACAAAAACTGAAACATTAACAATGCAATGATTGATGATTTTCACTTGCTGATCAGGATTTTTTATAGGACATATGTGCCTCTTTAAAATCAGTGAAAAGTAAAAAAAAATAATGTCCATTTTTCTGCTGGCCGTTAAAGTCTTGAAGTTTCTTTGCATTTCACAAAACTTTGCAAACTCAGACAAAAAAAAAAAAAAAAGATGTGTGAAAGAAAACAAGAGACAGAAGAGCAGAAGAATTGCTGATGTCCTTCTCCTCATGGACTTATGTTGAAGCCCCGGACTGTAGACGAGTCTACAAAACGCAGCAGTCATTATGACAGATGCTCAACCCTCTGGCTTGCCGATAGCTTGCTCCTCCTACTTTGAAGTCATGGTGCTTTTGATCTTCTGGTTTTTTATGACTACAGGGAGAGAAGGGTTGAAAAAGTGAGGTCTCAGTGTGGTCCTCACCCCTGTGTCAGCAGCTTCAAGTAAGTGTGTGTGGGTTAGTGTGTGTACAGGGTATAACAAAATTATAATTGTAAGTTGTCCTTGAAATTTTAGACATGATTAATATAACTTATAATAAAATTATTAAGACAGATATGCTGTGTCCTTAAGTGTTCTTACTGTAGGTGTTTTACTGTAAGTTCTATTAATCAAATCAACAAAATCAAGGGAAATAATAATTGACAATTATGATTTTTGTCATACCCTGTACAATTATTTCCCTTAATATTGTTGATTTGATTAACAGAACTTACAATAAAATACTTAAAGGGATAGTTCACCCAAAAATGAAAATTCATCATTTACTCCCCCTCACGTTGTTCCAAACCTGTATAAATTTCTTTGTTCTGCTGAACACTAAGGAAGATATTTGGAAGAATGTTTGTAACCAAGCAGATCTTGCAAGTTTCTAAGTTTTGGAAGAATTTTTATTCCATATCTGCAAGACTGACTTTTCAGGATAGGAGATGGACTAAAAATGAACTCCCACACTTTACTGCCAGATTCTGGAAGATAAATTCTACAAACATTGGTACAATGTGGTGCTGGTCTGTCTATAAAGCCTATAAATAACAGTATTCATGTATTTTACAACACTTCAGCTTGTGATTCTTATTAAGTGGGGGTGATTTTTTAGGATTCTTTACCTAACCTAAGTTTCTGAGATCCTGACACCTTGCACTTCTGGAAACTCCAGGTAGGTTGCAGTTCTGGAAAATGGTGGCGCTGGAGACTAAAGGGTTCCTGATGGTTTCGCACTTAATTCTTCACCTTAATTCTTTTGCAGTTAACGTGTCTTTTCTTCTCCACCTGTTTTTGTCTGACCCTGCTGACCCAATGAGCGTTTTGCTGTCCATTGGTCATGTTTTAACTTTGCAATTTCTAGTATTGCATTAGTATAGCATCCTTCTCATGGGCATTTAATAAATCTCTTTTTTTGGCTCATTTTGCCTGTAAAAGAAAACCTGCCTAATAATTCTGCACACCTGAATATAAGGCGTTTTTCATTTCCAGCCTTCATGAACAATAATATATCACTTATAAATGATTAAATACAAAATTAATAATTAAATTAATAAATTAAGATGGATGTGGTTTGGAATTGGTAAAATGTGCCTGGAAAAAAATATGATCAGAAAATCAACTTGCCTAATAATTATGCACACGGTGTACTTTATTTTAATAAACAAAACAGAGAATTACATTGTTAATGTAAAATTACAAAATAGCAATGTACTGGGTTTTGTTTGTTTGTTTGTTTGTTTGTTTTATAGTGTAAGTGTTTATTTAACCTGCAAATATGTCAACATTAAGTGTAACCGGAACCTGATTTAATTTTGATTAAATGCTACTGGTTTTATGCACCATTTAGGAGGGTTTTATTATAATCCATTCCCTGGAACTAAATAATGCTATCGGTACAGGATTCTGGGAAGTATCTGGTTAAACTGGATTGTGAGTGGTAAGTGAATAAGCTGCAGGCCTTTTTCTTCTCTGCTTCTCCATCCATCTATCCCAGATAAAAGAGCCCAGATGCACTCATCCATACTTTTACATCAGTTGCATTCTTGACCTAACCTGGTATTCCATTCATCCAGTCACTCTTCTAAACCCCTTTCAAATGACTGTTGTGACTTTTTACACCTGCTGTCAGCATGACAGAGAATAGAGATGTAGTCTTTTCCCGAGCAACCCACCCGACGCATATTCAGGCCTGATCTGTCACCATTGGTAAGGGGCTTGTTTACAGTACCTGCTGGTTTGGTAAAGTAATAAAGAATATTCTTTTGTACAAGACTATGTTGTGGACTGGGCCAGTGGGTCAGTGCCCTGGATTCTCAGACTGACAAGGGTCATCAAAGTCTCAGGACTGCCAAAAGAACCTGAATACCAGTGCCCTCTACATTTACAGTGCAAGCTGACCACTATTTCCCTACGCCACTATAGGCACATACAATGTGAAATGACCACTAGTGCTCCTGGGGTTAATACAAGATGTGCTGACTACTAAGGCACCCAGATACTGTTTTAGTGTATTGAACTAAGTGTATTTCAGTTAATTAAAAAATATCACATGAAATTTAATTAATCACATTTAGCCAAATCACCCTGTCCCTTAAAGGGATAGTTCACACAAAAATTCTGTCATCATTTGCTCACCTTCAAGCTGTTCCAAACCTGTATGAATTTCTTTCTGCTGAACACAAAACAAAAGCAGAAAGTGTCCGACTTCACATCTCCTTTTTGAGCTCCTTCCTGCCTGCACGTGGCTACTCTTGCCATTCGGTTACATCCAGTCACAGTCGATGTCAAATACACCTATGTTCTGGTTGTTATGGTCATGTGTTTCTCAGTTCTGTTTTCTCATTGGTTCATTGTTTCATTGTGTTCAGGTGTTTCTCATTTGCTCATTAGTTTGTTCAGGGGCTGGAGCCATCACTGGACTATAGTCAGGGGCTGGATCCATCACTGAAATCTGGTCAGGGGCTGGATCTATCACTGGACTATGGTCAGGGGCTTGAGCCATCATTGGACTATTGTCAGGGGCTGGATCCATTACTGGACTATGGTCAGGGGCTGAAGTCATCACTGGACAAATGTCAGGGGCTAGAGTCCACACTGGACTCTGTTCAGGGGCTGGAGCCATTACTGGACTCTGGTTAGGGGCTGGAGCCATCACTGGACTCTGGTTAGGGGCTGGATGCATTACTGGACTCTGGTTAGGGGCTGGAGCCAGGGTGTATGTGGCCCAAAAACACATAACAGCGGCTACATAACTGGACAGGATCACCTCTGTGAACCCATCAGGGCAGACAGGAAGGGTAAGCTCTTTAAATGGGAGCTTAAGCGGAAGTTCTACCCGGAAGACTCTAATGCACGTCATTGCTCATTATCTAACCAATCATTACACGTCACCTGAGTATATAAGTTCTGTTCCCAACAACTATTGTGTTCACGGATACCAATGCCAGCATTCACCCCCATCACCACCACCAGGTCGGTCCCTGTCCATACATCGGGGGTAGGCTCCGCCCCTGCCTTCATCTTCAGGCAGGATCTGCAACCGTCTGCTACCCTCCAGATTGTACTATGGACGGGGCCTACGCTAAAGAACTTTATCATTCCATCTATTCGATATTTGCAAACAAACTGTTAAATAAATCTTATTCAAATGTTTCCTTGCCTCCCGAGTCTTTCTGGTAAAACTGACCTGGGGACTTTTCTCACTGGAACAGACTCTGGACATGAGGACTGAAGAGTGGAAATCTTAAGAGCTGTCTTGACGGCCATGATAGGTGGGTCTGCTAGCCATCAGGTCTGCGCTGTTAGAAACAGCTTTCCTAGAGTTGGGAAAGGAAAGCTTGATGCGGACTTAGTTGCAGGAAAGGACTCTTGACTCTTGTGCTCGCATGAGGAGTGAAGATGGCGAAGGACTTGGGACTGAGTTCTGTGGTGTTTGGTGGCACGATGGATAAAACCTCTGATGCCAGGATGGTTGGTCTTCTTCAACCTCGCTAACAGTGAGGGAAGAACTGCTTAGCCACAGCATATGGTCGATATAGCTCTCAAGGGAACAAGTGGTAGCTGACGCCAGTATCTGGTGATAAAATGGTTGTCTAATCCACTCCAAAACATAATCTTCATGGTACCATCATTCCATGGAACCAAGCTGGGAAGCTCAAGAAATTCTTTTATGTAATCCTCAATTGGATTACCATCTTAAAAAATAGAGATGAGCAAATTCACAGGATCGCTAGGGGTGATGGAAAGGCTCATAGTGCTGTTTTTGTTGTCAATGTTTTGGTCTGGTCTTCTGTTATCAACAGAAGAAGACAACGCAGGTATGACTGAAACAAAGGTGCAGGAATGGATAATAGCAGTGGGTGAGGTTATCAGGTGAGAGATGAAGCAAGAGATGATAGCTGTACGGTAGCAGTTCTTTCTTTATTTTGCAGGTGGTGATGATCATAAGAGTCACTGGATCTTGGAGACAGCTGACAGAAGGCTGACAGATAACTGAAGGCAGAAGACGGAAGATGGATGATGTCGATCTCGTAGAAGACTGTGGATATTCCAACAGGTATGTAGCTAGGTAAGTTGAAGCAGGTACACAGAAACGAGATCAGACACCATGTGATGTTGAGCATGACCGTTTATGTAGGGAGATAACGAGTTGATGCGTGGGTGATGAGTGATTATCCGTGGCAGGTGTGATGATGGCTGACTGAGTGCAGGTGGGGACCAGAAGGGATGCTGGGAAGTGAAGTTCTGAGTTGACTGGGTGGGTGATTTAAGATTGTGACAACATTCTAAATATATTTAACATATATTCTGTCCTTTTTTCTTCTTTTTTTTGGTAGTTGTCAAGTTTTATTTTCTCATTACAGAGATTTCATAGCAATTCTCAACTTCCCCCTGCATAACAATCATTATAACGAAATTTACTCCATCCCTCATGCACACTCTTTGATTAATGCTTTTCAAAGACCTCCTTCCCAACATAATGATATTTTGGTTCTCTGACATGGACATATTGCATTATTGCAGTGATGTCATACCCCTCATTGCTGTGGAAATAATGTTAAACTGGTGTTTAGAATTCCAGTCTTTATCTCTTCAGTTTACCCCTGACTTTTGCGGTAACACCAGGAAGTCAAATTTAATTATTTTTTGCAAATCTTCCCAGTAAAGTCAGGGCAACTCCTAAGTGGCCCAAGCTTAACTTTGTCACATTTCTTGTGCCTTATTGTTTCGGTCTGATTAGGCAGAGCAGTCTAAAGTCTATTATCTCAGACATTGTCTTCAATGTTTTAACCTCCCTCGCTCTCACCCAGGCAGGACTGCCACAGAAACTGCTATATGGTTGCCTAAGCAACAGCTTCAAATGAGATTCTATTATTAATGACTTGAGAAGAAAGTCTCTCACACTATTTATTGATTAGTCAAGCCCAGCCCTACGTTCAAAATGTCACCCAGGATTTTTCTCTAGTCAAAACCCCATGGATTTATGAGTCAATACAGGAAATCAAAAGTGAGATACATTCTGTAGCCATAGATGGTTTATTTAGGATTTGACTGTTAGAAGCATAAAGAAAATGAAGCATTACAGAGAGAAAAATTGGGAATGAAGTATTGAAGTGTGAATAACATAAAATACTAACTCTGTTTGAAAACTTACTGAGCCTTTTACATAGACAATAAAGCCTGTTCCAAATGATAGGCCACACATATTATGCTGCTTAATAATGTACCTTGTTTTTAGCCCAAAGTGTATTTTTTTGCATGTACACTATGCATTTTTGTGCATATGCTAGTGTATGTGTGCAGTGCATGTGCTGTAAATTTAGCTTTTTTCTACACAGTAGAAAAAGAAATGGAGGAGGTGGAGCAACAACAAACCACTATACCACTGAACAAGTGTTAAACTTTCTAGCATGCATGTATTGACCACTTGTCGACATGTATGATGTATGTAATGTTACGATGTTGTGATGAATTATATGCCTTTCTCCACAGATGTTCTAAGGTGTTCAAAGCATTTCTAAGGATACTGATTTTTAGAAGACAATGGTCTGACAAATGGGAACATGGTTTGTGTAACATTAGCAACACATTATTAGCTAAAGCAAAAGGCTAATCATATTAATTACTGTCATGTGTCCGACATTGTAAACAGCGTTACCATTGTGGAGCGTTTACCTCAGTAAGTTCACCGAGTGGATCTCTGAGCTCGTGCGAGTGAGTGGAGCTGGGGCTAATTATCATATTCTTAGATCCGCGTATACTAAATGAAGCAAGGGTGTAGAGTTACATTCAAGCTATTTTCAGGCATGAAAACGGGTAAGGGTTGAAAACAGTGAGAAGTATATTTCCCCTCTAGGGGGGTCCGGGGGTATGCTCCCCCAGAAGAAAAATTTAAATATTCCATATTTTAAAGAATCAATCTGATGCATTTTGAGATGCTTTTTTGCCAACCTGGGGAGAGCTGGAGAAACTTAACTTCAGCCATGAGTCTTCTAATTATTATGGCCTCCTTACTTAGTATTATGAAGGGGGATCGAACGGGAATCTTTATTGGTGTCGATTTTCAGTCTCTTTTTAATGATAGGCTTTACGCATCTGTCAATCATCCCCACTTGCTATTTGGGGCAAGAACCTAGCACTATGATTGGTCAAACTCTTCTTCTTTTGCTGTTGCTTGATTTGAGGACTGCGCGTGCACAGAGGCCTCACCAGGTTTTTGTGTAGTTTAGAGTGACAAATCGTACCAGGTTACTTTGAAGTCAAAATGCGTATCCGCTACGCAAATTGCGTACAGGTTGGTAGGTCTGCTTATTGATAGAACGGTGGACCACTTTACCTTCTGCCTTGTCAGTCCCCTCACCTCAAAATCGACCTCCTCAAAAACGGTAGCGTTAGCTTCTGATGGTGGTCTGCACTGGTGATGCAAGGCCCTTCGCGTTAATATTTCCATGCACTCGTGCTCCCTTCTGGCAGACGCACCTGTTCGCAGTTCACTGAATCACAGTTCGCAGTTCACTGAATCTCGCGTTCCCTTCTGGCACGCGCACCTGTTCGCAGTTCACTGAATATGAATACCCCCCCCCTCCCAAAAAAGTTTCTCATCGAATCTACACGATTCACGTAGGTCACCTATTTTGGTTTCAAAACGGCGAATTTCGGCAAAAGGTGAGGGATTTTCATGTATGTATTTTAAGGCATGAAGATTTTTTTTTTTTTTTTTACAGGAAAAAAACATTTAAATATGTCATTTTGGTGATCAAAGATGAGTTTTAAGGGATAAAATTATTGACTACAGGGGGACTTTAAACTTTTTTACTAATATTTTTTCCTTTTTTTCTTCCGGTGTACTGTGATATGAGAGTTCATGAGAGGGACATTTTGACACGTGACGTAAGTGCGTTGTGAAGTTTGTGCAAGAAGTGGCGTTCAACAGTGCTTCCATGTTATTTCTCGTGCAAACTTCACAACGTCCTGCTCCTGAATGCTCATATTGGCCGGAAGCAATGATTAATAGTTAAAAATATTACAATATTAGTTGTCAGGTATACACACACCTATCGTTTCACTTCAGAAGACATTGATTCATCTACGATTATCGATTATTCATCTGGATTATGTTACGATTGCTGTGTGTGGTTTTTCAAGCGTAAAACGAGCGGCACCCATTCACTGGCATTACTGTATATGTACGTTGTTTGTGTTTATCTGAAGAAAGAAAGATGGCATGAGTGTTAGTAACTGATGAGAGAATTTAAATTTTTGGGTGAACTATTCCTTTAAATGTCTTTTGCATTAGTGTAACCTTACAGAAGGTTTTCCAGCTTACCTTGACTTGCCTTCTTAAATTTTCTCATACTCAACATCTATCCTCATGTGCTTTTCTCTTTTTTTCTTTCACTTTCATTTTCTACACTCTCTCCAACATCTGAGCCCCTGCTCAGCTGTAATGGAACATTTACCCTAAAAGCACGGCTGAAATGGTCATATCTCCTCTGTGTGTCATACCGTGGCTGCTTAAACCCCAGCACCCGCTCTTTCTCCCTCTCTTATCTCTATGACCTGTAATAAGGGTGCTGTTCTGTGTGAGTGAACATTTCATCTCCAAGAAAATCAGTCTCTGAATGAGCAGGACATTTCTGGCCGTTCCCAGCAGGTGAGCTCTGCGGCGGCAGGTGAAATCCAACATGCGGCAATGCTCACGAATCTGATGATGAAACACACTCATGCATATCCTGGCTTGCTGGCCGTGGGCCCAGAGTACTCCTGTTTGCTGTGAAAACTGATGCGTGTTGCAGTCAGCTATGTGCGGAGAAAAGCATATTTTAAGCATATTTGTGTTTTGAATGTATATTTTGAAAGATTTAAACTGCAGGACTGACAGAACATTGATACTGATAGGATGCTGGTGGCATAGCAAATAGGTTAGCTGTTCTGCATCCAGACTCCCACTAGGTTTGAGACTGAGAGCATCTAGTTTAATCCACTTTCCCAAAAATAACTCCAAGGGTGTTGGAGATTGGATGACCCCCAGTTCTGAAACTTCTCTCCTTCTCTGTGTGTGTGTTTAATTCCATATATACATACAGCAGTCATTTGAAAAGCATGTATGATAAAAAAAAAAAAAAACTTAAAATTAATTTAATGTGTCTTTGCTGAATAAAAGTATTGATTTCTCTCTCTCTCTCTCTCTCTCTCTCTCTCTCTCTATATATATATATATATATATATATATATATATATACATACACTATATTGCCAAAAGTACTGGGACACCCTTCAAATCATTGAATTCAGGTGTTCCAATCACTTCCATGGTCACAGGTGTATAAAATAAAGCACCTAGGCATGCAGAGCTTCTACAAACATTTGTGAAAGAATGGGTCGCTCTCAGGAGCTCGGTGAATTCAAGCGTGGTACCGTGATAGGTTGCCACCTGTGCAATAAGTCCATTTGTGAAATTTCCTCACTACCAGATATTCCACGGTCAACTGTTAGTGGTATTGTAACAAATTGGAAGCAATTTGTATATGTAAAGCACACCGCCACCGGACTCTAGAGCAGTGGAGACGTGTTCTCTGGAGTGACAAATCACGCTTCTCTGTCTGGCAATCTGACGGATGAGTCAGGGTTTGGTGGTTGCAGGAGAACGGTACTTGCCTGACTGCATTGTGCCAAGTGTAAAGTTTGGAGGAGGGGGATTATGGTGTGGGGTTGTTTTTCAGGGGTTGGGCTTGGCCCCTTAGTTCCAGTGAAAGGAATACTTAATGCTTCGGCATACCAAGACATTTTGGACAATTTTATGCTTCCAACTTTGTGGGAACAGTTTGGGGATGGCCCCTTCCTGTTCCAACATGACTGCGCACCAGTGCACAAAGCAAGGTCCATAAAGACATGGATGAGCGAGTTTGGTGTGGAGGAACTTGACTGGCCTGCACAGAGTCCTGACCTCAACCCAACAGAACACCTTTGGGATGAATTAGAGCGGAGACTGTGAGCCAGTCCTTCTTGTCCAACATCAATGCCTGACCTCACAAATGTGCTTCTAGAAGAATGGTCAAAAATTCCCATAAACACACTCCTAAAGCTTATGGAAATCCTTCCCAGAAGAGTTGAGGATGTTATAGCTGCAAAGGGTGGGCCAACTCCATATTAAACCCTATAAGGATTAAGAATGGGATGTCATTAAAGTTCATGTGCACGTAAAGGCAGGCGTCCCAAAACTTTTGACAATATAGTGTGTGTGTGTATATATATATATATATATATATATATATATATTATAACTCCACAATTTGAATATATTTTAAAATGTAATTTATTCCTGTGATGGTAAATAGAAATCGTTTGTAACATTATAAATGTCTTTACTGTCACTTTTGATTAATTGAATGCATCCTGGTTGAATAAAAGTATTAATTTATTTAAAAAAAAAAAAAAAAACGTACTCACCCCAAACTTTTGAATGGATGTGACGTGTGTAGTTACAAAAGCTTTCTATATCAGATAAATGCTGTTCTTTTGAACTTTCTATTCATCAAAGAATCCTGAAAAAAATTGTACACAACTGTTTTAATAATTCCTTACATTTATATAGCGCTTTTCTGGGCACTCAAAGCGCTTTACATATTGAAGGGGGAATCTCCTCAACCACCACCAATGTGCAGCATCCACCTGGATGATGCGACGGCAGCCATATTGCGCCAGAACGCCCACCACACACCAGCTTATTGGTGGAGAGGAGACAAAGTGATGAAGCCAATCAGTGTATGGGGATAATTAGGAGGCCATGATGGACAGAGGCCAATGGGCAAATTTGGCCAGGATGTCGGGGTTACACCCCTACTCTTTTCGAAGGACATCCTGGGATTTTTAACGACCACAGAGAGTCAGGACCTCGGTTTAACGTCTCATCCGAAGGACGGTGCTTTTTGACAGTATAGTGTCCCCATCACTATACTGGGGCATTAGGACCCACACAGACCACAGGGTGAGCACCCCCTGCTGGCCTCACTAACACCTCTTCCAGCAGCAACCTAGATTTCCCAGGAGGTCTCCCATCCAGGTACTAACCAGGCTCAGCCCTGCTTAGCTTCAGTGGGCAACCAGTCTTGGGCTACAGGGTGATATGGCTGCTAATGTTTTCAACATTGATTTTTGATAAGTTTTTAATTACTTATATTTCCTCATTTTTGGCTATATACTTCATCGATCTTGCTATCTAAGATAGTAAATGTTTCTTTTTCTTGCCCTTTGAAGTACATTTTGTACTATATGTTCAATTTGAATATGTCCTTAATCTGAGCTATTTACATCATACATTTAGCACATATTTTTGTGTGTTTTTTGCCATATGGGTCCATTGTCTAGTCCCCACTGTAATTTATGGCACTCTCGAGGAGCACATTTGAATTATTAATGTAGGTGTGCACTTCGTTTCAGAACGCTGGCATGAAGTTGTGAAACCACAGGGAGTGTGTACATAAAGAAAAACCCACCTTCAACTGTCTAGACCGATTTTATCCGCATACCTGTTTGTTTAGACTTTATTTTGCCCTTGTTTTCCTTTCTCACACACAAACTGCATCTGTTTTGCATGAAGATCCCATTAGACTCATCGCACCTGTGCCTCAGGGCTTCAGGTGGACACCCACTCTAGCACGTCTCATGAAAATTTCATATGCAACGAGAACAAGGAGCGACGGCGGGAAAGGAGACGGAGAGGGAGGGAAAGAGACTGTTCGATGAAACCGGTTACCATGGTGAGACTGTCAATGGCGATATCTGATGTGTCATCTTTTAGACCTTAATTGGGTACCCCAAGTGTTTTTCTCTTTTTCTTTCTAGCCAAACCCCCTTCCTCCCACCCACTCATTTGTGTGGAGAGTGTGCCAAAGTTTTTTGCGAAGAATGACTCAACCACATGGCTGTTGAATCACCAGAGTTTCTTCCCGACAATAAAGTCCCCATACACTAACAATGCTTTCTCACATTCTGCTGCTGTCACCAAATCTACAATTCATTTCCAAGTAGTCTTTTCCTTGGCTGACAAAACTCCCTCGTTTAAATCTCAGGTGACTTCAAACGCAGTTAAATGGAAAAGGGTGGAGAACACTGCCCAAAGATGGCATCTTTGTCTTTATAATGAGATTTTCACCTGATGCCAATCTGCAGACATGCAGGCTATCTGTGAAAGCTGTTAGATTGAAGTTGAGGAGAGAGAGGCAGACGTTTGGGTGATGATGGCACCAACTCTAATCCCCCAATACACCAAAGCAATCTCAGGCCTAATCTACGGCAGACGATTGGAATGAGACGCGCTGATTAAGAAGGTTTCTGTCTGTCACCCCTCTTTTTTTGTCTCTCTCTCCATCAATATCTTCCCCTTTTTTGTATTCTCTCCCACTAGGCACTTCACAATTCAATTTGATTTCGATTCAGGGAGTCCCAATCTGTTTCCAAAATGATTCTCACTGTACCTCAGTTTTTTGGTATGGGCAAAAATATGTTTGTCTCATGTTTTAAATATTTTGCCAATTTAAAGTAGCTCGTGGCTGAATTCTGTGTACAGAACTGTGTCATTTTCTGTGGCTCTGAATGATCATATTTCGGGTGCATGATTATAATTGTAATTCCTGATTAAGTTCATATTCCTTTTAAATTCAGGACACATAGTTCATGAGCTCATAACATGTATGGTTTGATTGTTTCAACACATTTCTCTGTTGATGACCATTCAAAAGAAGCTATGACTAAAAATTTCTATACACTAATGATTAAAAGTTCAGTTTTTTTTTTTTTTTTTTTTTATGAATTAATGAATATGTTTATTCAGCTTTAAATTGATCAAAAGTGAAAGCACAGACATTTATAATATTACAAAAAAACTATTTAAAGGGGTGATTCAGTGTTTGTTTTTTTTATTTCTAGGCTTGATTGTGTTTATGGGGCACAGTTTAACATGTCTTAATGCTTCGTTTAAAAAAAAAAAAAAAAAAAAAAAACACTGCTCTTTTCATATATTTTACCTTTATTCTACACTGCTATTTCTATTGTCATTTGAATGGCTGGTTTGACTTCCTGATTCTATGATACCACTCCCTACATAATATGCAATGTGCTCAGATTGGTTAGCTGGCCCTGTGTATCGTGTATCCGAATCAGACCCAGATAGCAGTAATGATGAAGAGGGTCAAGCAGAACCTCTGCAAGCACGGTTTTTAAAGGACGTTTTTGAATGGTAAGTATTTCCTTTTGTACTTGTGTCAAAGTGTTTAGATATGCTGTCACTTGTAAATGTTACTGCTGTTTGTTAGCTTTCAATAAACGGTTTTATTCTGATTAAAGCTTTACTGTAGCTGAATACATGACTGAGTAGTAGCATTTTTGTAAAGGTATCATTTAATTTATAGCATGAACATCGAAGTTTGTTGGTGTTTGTTGGCATTTACGAGAAGTATGCAACAGAATTTAGCTAACTGGCTAGCGAAGCAAAAATGCGTTGGTCTTTGTTTACGTCCTTGATGCAACCAAAAAATAGCAACATTTAAAAGACATGTACAAACAATAAAACATACTTACAGTTTGGGGCCCATAAACAGCAGCTTCTGCTTTTAAAGTGGGAACTGCTTCATCTTTCAGTAATAGCCTTTGTGCAAATCCAGCACTGAACTCGTGTAGATTCTGGAAGCTGTCTTCCGCGCTGCCTCCAGTGTAGACAATATCACTGATTATATTGGATTCTGTTATTTTTTGACATGTCCGGTGTAGGCAACTCTTCTGCTTCCATAATGCCGTGTGACATGGCCTCGCCCACTTTGTTGCGCGTTCCCGTGGGCAGGGTTTATGTTAATTGCAGGTTTTATGATGTCACCAACCCAGGAAGAAGCTTGTTGTAGTCCAAACCGGTCGTTTTTGTAGGCATTAAACTGCCACAACTTTAAAAGACAATATCTCCATTTGCTGTTTTACTGTTTATGCTCAAGCAGCAACATTACACACTAACTAAAGTTAAAAAAGTGAAATCGCAATGAACCACCCCTTTAAAATAAATGCTGTTCTTTTGAACTTTCTATTCATCAAAGAATCCAGAAAAATAAATTATATATATTATTTTCAACATTGATAATAATGAAGAAATGTTTCTTGAGCAGAAATCAGAAGGATCATGTGACACTGAACACTGTAAACCTGAATAAGTTGGGCTAACTAAAGTTATGATGTTCCCAATTTTAAGTAAGAAGAACTAAGTTTTGATTGCTCCTAACTTGAAGTACTCATACATTTTTATAGCAATTAACATAACATATTAAGTTACTAAAATTTGTATTTTGAGTTCTTGCAAATCAAATGAGTTACATGTAAACCCTTAAATTCAATAAGAAATAAGAAAATTCAGAAAATGCCAACTTGCTAATTTTTAGCACTTACTGAATGAGTACAGCAACTTAAAACATGGAACTCTCAAACCAAGCAGCATGCACCACTTGTCACCATGATGATAACTCTCCAAAAACCCACATTAACAGAAACTCTTCTAAATTAGCATAACAAACCATTAAGAGATCATTACTAAATCTCCCTTACCATTAATTTTGCACATAAAAAACATTATAAAACACTTAATTTTAGTATTTACTCACCCTTTCGAGAGTAAAACATGCTGGGAAATCGAAATCCCAGCCCAGTTTCAGTTAAATTTAAGTCGGTCTAAAATAAAAGAAATGAGTTCATACAACTCAAAACAATGAAACAGTTCAGTTTACTTGAAATGTTTCAGTGCTGTGAACTCAAAAGAAAAAAGAAAGTTCTAAATACTCTTAACAGTTAATTTAACTGAACTAATTTGTTCAATTTAAGTTTTTCCTATTTTCCAATTAAGTATTTTGAGCTTTAGGGTTTACAGAGTTATGATGCTGAAAATTCAGCTTTGCCATCACAGGAATAAATTATATTTTATAATATATTCAAATAAAAAAGTTATTTTAAAATATAATAATATTTCAAAATATTGCAGTTTTTTTTACTGTATTTTTATTAAATAAATGTAGCCTTGATGATATTTGATGATATTTCATTTTTTTTTTTTTTTCCCTTTTTTGATGGCTTTAAACATGAAATTGACAGAATATTGTCCCTCATACTGTGTTTGTTTGCGTGTGCACACTTTGTTCATGATATGTGCCATCTGTGTCACAGCATGGCAAATATGTCATTTTTTGTTCGTTGAGTGCTTTTCAAAAAGCAGGTTTCATTAATGTTCCTTTTTTTTTTTCAAACCCGAATCATTTGAGAAAGAATCATGATGCATTGGTGAAACTATTTTATCCCACACCTACAACCCGCCCTCTGCTCTAGCAAGATGACATCATCATCTGCCATCATTACACATCCACACAACCCACCAGTCTTCACACGGGAACATCTGTCCTATCATCTCTGCGTTTATTAACTCTGACAATATGTCATATTTAGCGGCCACCTGTAGCTCAGCCCAGTGTGTGGACACACACAGCCGCGGCACATATGAATGATATGGGCAATAATTCTTCAGGTTCCATCTGTTCGACACACTCACTGTCTCTATAACATCCCCACGCTAACGTCTCATACAGATTTCTCTTCCTACTGTGATTTATGCTCTTTTTCAAATTAGCTCTCCTTCGCTCAACAGTGTTGGTAGATGTTATAAAATATAATGTCCCTACAGTGTCCTAAAAGCCATCAGGCACTCTGGAAAGAGAGAGACAAGGAGGAAAATATGAGACATCTTCAAAAAAAAAAAAAAAAAGTCCCTGAAAAAACAACAGCCGAGTAGCCAGATGCCATAGCGTGAGATGCTGAGTTCATACTAATTAAACCCTAGGCGAGAACAGAGAGAGAGAGAGTTTAGAGGGAAAGAGAAAATTAGGACAGAAAAGTGAATACTTAAAGGAAAGGGTGGAGAGAAATAAGTTAGAAGAGATAAGAAATTAAGTTGAAGTAAGAAAATGAGAAATTGAAAAATGAGAAAAATAACGGGAAAGAATAAATTCGCTACCTTGTTTTGAGCAGATGTTGCCATATTTGCTGTTTCCCTTAAAGTGCCCCTATTATGCTTTTTCGGATATTACCTTTCATGTAGTGTGTAATATAGTTGTTTGTGAATGTAAAAAGACTGCAAAGATTCTAAGATCAAAGTGCACAATAAATTAAGTTATTGTCTTCCAAAAGAAAGAACTGATTCTGAACTCCATGAAACTAGTCGTCAGTAATTCCAGTCTTACTTCCTGCTCGTTTCATAACAATGCCAGCATATGGTCTTCATTGGCTGCCTGTGGACATCTACTTTGACCCACCCTCAAACACTAAAGTTGTAGCTGAGGCCTGGAAGAGTTAGGTTTGTGTTGTCGACATGCTGAGAAGATGAGGTTTTCTGTGCTGCAAAACCAAATCCACTTTGCATGTACTTCCATAGGATGAGGACACAGGCTCGAATTGATGAGGAAAAATGAAATAATCATTACTGTTCATATCGCTGTGTATACAAGTGATGAGGAAGCCCGCTGAGCTGATATTTAGATATGGTTAAAGGGATAGTTCACCCAAAAATGAAAATCTGATGTTTATCTGCTTACCCCCAGGGCATCCAAGATGTAGGTGACTTTGTCTCTTCAGTAGAACACAAATGATGATTTTTAACTCCAACCGTTGCCGTCTGTCAGCCGTATAATGTGGGTCAATGGGAACTTCTTTTATAAGAGTAAATAAAACATGCACAGACAAATCCAGATTAAACCCTGCGGCTCGTGACGACACATTGATGTCTTAAGACACGAAACGATCGGTTTGTGCGAGAAACCGAACAGTATTTATATCATTTTTTACCTCTAATACACCACTATTTCCAACTGCGTTCAGCACTCGTTTAGTGAGGTCTGATCGCGCTCTGACAACGGCAGTGATGTCTCACGCATATACTTCAATGAGTGCTAGACATTACTTCCGTTGTCAGAGCTCGATCAGACCTCTCTAAGCGAATGCTGAACGCAGTTGGACATAGTGGTATATAGCTGCGGTAGACCAGTGACAACAGACTGGGCCATCTGACCAATCAGAGCAGAGTAGACTCATGGAAAGGAGGGGTTTAGAGAGAGACTGAATCCTTGATCAAAACATTTCAGACACTGTGAGAAAACAGGTGATGCTGCAGTGTACATTATGAGAAACTTAATGTTTTTTTGACCTTGGATGCATGTAAACTTATTGCAGGAGACCTGCAAAACAACATTAGGAATCTTTAAAATAGCATAATAGGGGCAGTAAAATTACTAAGAAATATTTCATGTGTTTCTTAATTTTTTCCTTTTTGTAATCAAAATTTGAACATTTTCTTGTAAAAAAAATATATATTAATAAAAAATATTGTTTCAATTTATAACCAAATTCATAGGTTTGTTCTCAATATAACTTTCTATCATTTTCTATTAACTTTTGTAAGCCGTTTCTGTAACATCTGCATCCGCCATCCATTCCTCCAACCACCAGAGGGAGCCATCTACCGAATACTGAACACTGCCGGTTCTTCTCTCTTCTCTTCCTGTCTCTACCTATTATAATCCATGTTGATTGTAAATCATGTTGCGAAGTATTGCCAGGTTACCCTGTCTCTACCAAGCATTTATATTACCTGTTTGTTTGCCACGTGTATGTCTCTCTGCCTGTTTATGACCACGACTTTTGGATTACTGTTCTGGATTAGTTTGCTGTCTGGACTGCCGCTAATGTTATCGACCCCTTTCCTTGTTTGTTGATCATGCTTCCTGCTCTGAATCTAACTTTGTTTGTGCTGTTTTGCTGAATAAAACTCCGCACATGGATTAAAATTCTCAACCGAGTCAGTCATCGTTACAGATGCATAACCTGATGTTGCTGAGTTCAACATGTTCCTGGGTCAACATTTTTGTTGATCCTGGAACAACATTCAAATCAGATTTCAGGGACAAGTTTACAGATTATGTCAAGTTTAGGCTTAAAATCATGAATTGGTGCTTCTACATCAGTGTTTTTCATCTATCATTTCCCTCTGATTTTTGGGATAACTTTTGGGTAGGGTTAGGTTTAGGGGTAGGAATAGGGTTATGGTTAAATTTTCAGACTAGAATGTTGTTCCAGGATCAACAAAATATGTTGACCCAGGAACGCATCTAACTCAGCAATACCAGGACGTGCGTTACAGATTCCTTTAAATGGAACCTATTATGCCCCGTTTCACAATATGTAATATAAGTCTCTGGTGTCTCCAGAATGTGTCTGTGCAGTTCCAGCTCAAAATACCCCATAGATAATTTAATTATAGCTTAACAAATTTGCCCCGATTTGGGTGTGAGCAAAAACACACCGTTTTTGTGTGTCACTTTAAATGCAAATGAGCTGCTGCTCCAGGCTTCCTTTCCAGAAGAGGGCGGAGCTTTAACAGCTCTCACTTCAGTTGTTCAACAACAACAAAGCTGGAGAATCTCACGCAGCCAAAATATCAGAAATTGTCAGTAACAGTGTTCAGCCTTACATTGTTCAAACCGGAATCGGACACTGATGGAGAGACTCAGGAAGAAGTTACAACTTTTAGAATGCATCTGGACGTTTCTGAATGGTTAATGGATAAATTATTGTAGTTGTTGTGGAGTTGATTCAACTCATCAACTGGAATGTACCATCATGTTAATCTTATGTGTAAATCCAGTGATCCTCGTTTGTGAAGCAGTCTGGCATGATTTGTGCAAATATATAACACTTTACCGACTTTGTTCAGCACATTTCCTTCATAAATAAAATTCAACCACAGTGTCCTCAGTGGCTCAGATGCTGGGAGTCTATGGAGACTCTTATATTCACTGGTGCATCCAATAACAGAACATTTGTAATTTTTTTTTTTTTTTTTTGATTTTTTGAAGCAGATGTATATCTCGAGCTGCTACAGCGAGGAAACTAAAATGGCAGACTGCTGCGGCTCACTCAGGGCAGTATCTATGCTAATAGGGTAGATGGTCACCAGTCATGCACGGGGTTTCCCTATTCTTACGTAAGAGTAGGGGGAAATCTGGAACTGCTTGTTCTTGAGAGACTATTTATGATTTTTGGGGATTATTAAAAAAAAGGAGTGGTTGGATTTATACCATTATAGGCTGGTTGTTTACACACACTGTGGACACACATCTGTGTTCAAACACCTTATAAAAGTGAATTTTGCATAATAGGTCGCCTTTAAACTAACAAAAGCCTGTAGCTGAGAGGAATATCAAGTGTATGTAAAGTTACAGGGTGCTGATGTGCCACCAATAATCACCATTGATTTTTACAGGCAGCCATATGTCTACCTAATAAATGATTTATAATGTGATTTTACTGCATCCTTCTAACCAACAATCTTTGTCTCTCACACACAGCTGTACTAACACACCTCTCTAATGGGATATTGACTGGACGTGAATTTCAGGACACGCTTGGGAACAAAGTAATACTCAGTTATTACAGCCAACCCAAAGCCTGCCACTGAATTCATGTTATGATCAATATCACATTAATCTCTTTTCTCACCATTCAAAACCCATGATGCCTTTAGAGGATGGCACCGGCGTGTGCTCCGAGGGGCGCAGGGCAACAGAGCGCTCAACCCTGCATCTGCAACAAGGTTTCATCGCTCAAAACGCAGCAGACTTTTCTGTCACCGTCTGGCAATCCCACCTGATCGGCCTCAACTTCTTCAAAACAAGCAGCCAGGCAGGGAGGCGGCCTTGGTTTGTCCAACCACTAAGGATTGATCACTCAAAAATCTTCATGAATAATTTATTTGAATTCCCAGTTGACTATTTATGGAAAAAACCTTGACTCAATGATAAGATATACGATAGGGAGAGTGCGAAGATGAGGAGAGTGTTGGGTTTCATGACCAACTCCTGGCTGAACAATAGCGCAGATCAGAGGGAAAAAAAGTGTCCTGAGCGCACTCTCATTTAACTGTCATTCCTGTCACCTTGACAACTGCATTTTTGTTAGTTTGCATTTCGTGAGTTCTGCTCTTACATTTCAAATCGATGCAGCTGTTCCTGTTTCAAGCTGACTGTTACCAGTGAGCAGATGTTTCTATAGGAGTTTTTGAGCCTCACGTATGACTGATTAAATGTTCATTAAAACTATTAACCCTCTATGGTATGGCTTTGGATTATGGCAACAATTAATTTCTCCTAATTTCCTTGATATTTACAAAACAATACAATATATTGCACTATGGGAATTAAAATGGCAGGCCTTAAAGGATTAGTTCACTTTCATATGATAGTATGATAGTGTTCGTTCCGTAAGTTGAATAGGGAAGGTGTAGGACATTCAGCGTAAGCCTTTTGAAGAATATGGAAGGCGGTCTGACGGAAGCACTTGCAAGGTGATCGTTTGTGTTTATAAAGATTACACATTTTTATTTATTTTTTTAAAAAATGACCAATTTCGACCAGTTTCACTAAATAAGACCCTTATTCCTCGTCTGGTATAGTTTAAAGCCCTTTGAAGCTGCACTGAAACTGTAATTTTGACCTTCAACCATTTGGGGTCCATTGTAGTCCACTATAAGGAGAATAATCCTGGATTGTTTTCATCAAAAACCTTAATTTCTTTTCGACTGAAGAAAGAAAGACATAAACATCTTGGATGACATGGGGGTGAGTAAATTATCAGGAAATTTTAATTTGAAAGTGAACTAATCCTTTAAAGGGATAGTTCACCCAAAAAATGAAAATTTGATGTTTATCTGCTTATCTCGCTCTCATTGAAGTATATGCGCGAGACATCACTGCCGCTGTCAGAGCGCGATCAGACCTCACTAAACGAGTGATGAATGCAGTTGGACATAGTGGTGTATTAGAGGTAAAAAATGATATAAATACTGTTCAGTTTCTCGCACAAACCGATCGTTTCGTGTCTTAGGACATCAATGTGTCGTCACGAGCATTGGGTTTAATTTGGACTTGTCTATGCAAGTTTTATTTACTCTTATAGTAGAAGTTCCCATCCACTAGCATTATTTGACTGACAGACGGCAACGGTTGGAGTTAAAAATCATCATTTGTGTTCAAAGTCACAAAGACAAAGTCACCTACACCTTGGATGCGCTGGGGGTAAGCAGATAAACATCAAATTTTCATTTTTGGGTGAACTATCCCTTTAAGATAGCTAATGATGTGCTGTTAAGTCAAATGACATTTGAATGTCCTTCCAAACTTCTCTTTCTCACTGTAACTCTCACATGGAAGACACCTGTTGAAGTGCTCCAGAAATTGCTCTATTTACCTAATTTCTAAACACCTCTTTTCAATGGGGATTTTTTGCAGCATCTTTGATAAGTAAATTAGATATTTTTATTCACAAATCAACTTTGCCCAACATAGTTTTACTGTAAATTAAGAAAATATCAATGTTTCCATATGGCAACGCTGTACCACAGTAGAAATGCAGTATTGTATTTCAGCATATTTCCCCATTGGGATTTTTTTAGATAGTAGCATCAACAATATGATCGTAGTTATTTATTTATTTGAAGTGTTTACTGTAGTATAGTTGTATTAATGTATAAATAACAAAATTATTTCTTCTTTTGAATACAGCAATATTTTATAGAAAGTGCAATAGGAAGAGTGCAGAGTTAGCTCTTCCATGTGATGAGAGTGAGGATGAGTTAGCCAAATAATAGGGATTAAATGATAGGGATCTACTTATTTTTGGTTTGCATGAGTTCCATATATATAAATCTATCAATTTCTAAAAGAAATGTGCATTTAAATAGAAAAGAAAATCATAATTTTATAGAAAAACTACTTTTTTGACCATTTTCCATTGTGGTACAGCATTGCCATATGCGTTACTTTTTCAAATAAGTAATGCAAGTTACTTTGATTTCCAAATTTTTGACTGACAGCTCTCCTGTCCGCATGTTGAGAGAAATCGTGAACTCATTTGTGTTTCATTTTTTGTTTTTATTGAAGAGTGAACTGAAGAGTGCTGAACTAGTTGCGCCCTCTACTGTACAGGTGTGAATTTGCATTTCCTTAACTTATTGTGTGAAAGGGCCTTTACATTTGCCCAAAATAGAACTTTTTTGTTATTAAAAACAAACAAGCAAGCCCAGCCCAGATGAGAAAAAGTAACGCAAAAGTAATGTAACGCTTGTAAGTAATGTTACTTTCCATAAAAAGTAACTAAGTAACGCAATAAGTTACTTTTTTAGGGAGTAACTCAGTATTGTAATGCACTGCATATATTTAACTTAAGGTATGTCTATTGTACTATTGGGTTATAGGAGCCACAGGTCACTTTATATATTCCTCTTGTGTCCTCTTGGCAGCCTGAAAACAATACCGGTGCATAACTAACGCGGACTGGAACGGAATATTTTACCAGCTGTACAGAAAACCTGCTCACTTAACATGTTTAACTCTGCATGGAGAGAGAAAGTCAGTGACTAAACGGAAAAAGAAGAGGAAAGAAGAGAATAACCGGCACTTAGATAAAACCGTATAAATCCATAAATAAAAAGGTGTGTTATCTTCAATGGGAACAGACTGTTTGAATTTCCGTTTTCAACCAGCAGAGCAGAAAAGAGACACGTCCATTATTTCTCCTGCAGAGAATTTTAATGAAATCACGTCCCCATGTGCAAGGCTGTTTAACTATTCATAAAAATCTATTTTTTCCCTCACTCGTGTTGAAATATTTCTCTTTCTAAGTTTCTAAGTGTGATGTTCCAATTAAAGCATTCCAAGCATGCAAAGGCAATCATGAATTCTAGAAGACCTATGATCATAAAAACAGTTTAAGCAGGTGAATTATGGTTGAAATACAGATTATTTCCTTTTTTTTGTTGTTTTTTTGTTAGAAATTAGTGAACCAGTACATTAAAAAAACAATGTTAAAAAAAAAGTCACTACAGTGGGCCTACAATGATGATTTATGGTCACTTTGATTTTGCCATTAAATCAACATCTTTTGTTAATCTTGGAACAACATTCTTTCTGAAAATTTAGTCCTAACCCCATCACTACCCCAAAACCTAACCGTACCTATAACTTATCCCCAAAATCAGAGGGAAATGATAGGTGAGTAACACTGCTGTAGAAGCACCTAACCCTGGTTGTAAGCCTCAACTTGACATAAACTGTAAACTTGTCCCTCAAATCTGATTGGTTGACTTGACTTTGCTGTACTTGATGAAATCACATTTATCATGATTTATATTGTGAACTGTTGAAACTTAGCAATTTCTAGTGATCATGGCGGCAATAACTTAAGAAAATGGTGATCAAATGAAAGACAGTGTCATTGAGCACTCTTTTGCCATTTTAAAAAGCTTGGTTTGCAGTGGTGGGGCAATGCTTACCTCTACAAAAAAGAACTGTGGTGGTAACTGCGTACACTGAGGGCATCAGTTGGTAATGTATTTTGATATGTACAGTACATGTACATACCCATCATGTTAAAAAATCCATGGTAGTACAATGGTTCATTTCTGTACTTTTTGTAAGTGTAGTGCCAGTGAAGTACTTCGGATCACAGTAGTTTGAAGTGTTCTTCACAACATAGCAATCAAAACCAACTCACAAGATTGGAACTTGCATGCATATTGCATTGAGCACAGATTTGGTGTGGTATTTATGCTGTCACCTGATTTGCATAATTCTTTTATTGAATCTGGTGCTACATCAACATTTGCAAATAAATGATCCTATCTGCAAGTGCAATTCAGTCTTAGTGAATTTTTTCTTAAAAACCTCATGAAAGACGGCCAAAACGAATATAAATCGGCCCAAAAGATGAAACTTCAGTTACCCAAAAGCATCTAATCCTAAAGTAAGCTTGTTACAGTCAAAGCCCCATTAACGCTGATTATCCAGCACGCTAATGCAAACAGCGTCTCACTGCAAAAGCAATCATCTCTGCTGAAAAGCCCATTCATTCACAAACACACAAACAGGCCTGACATCCATAATACCACTTTTTAGTGAGGTCTAAACAAATATTGTAGCGTGCAAACCAAACATAACTACGGCACAAATATTATTTGCACTGCAAAGCAATTAGACAGGTCATTAGTAATCTTTACTGGTCTTAACTGTGAGTAAAAACAAGGCAAATTTCTTTTTCCCCTATCTTTTCCTCTCTCTTATATTATACAGATGAGACTTTAGTTTAGCAAAGTTTTTTTTTTTTTTTTTTTTTGAAGATGTGATCTGACTTTGATGTGTGTTAGTCTGTGTGTGTGGGAGAAAGCAAGCTGTTGTTGGGGAACAGATCTCCCTCTTGAAGATCAAAGCATGTTCAGAGGCGGGTAGGAGGTAGTGCACCTCTGGTTATGACCTATCAAAGAGATTTCAACTCACAGCTAAGTGCTATTCAGTTCTCATTTAAAGTGGATGAACTCGGGGGCACTAAAATAACACTGAAGCAATGAGCTTCAGAAGAAATCTTAATTATCTGTGAATGGAATGTTTTGAATGACTGATGCATTGTGGGGATATCTATCTATCTATCTATCTATCTATCTATCTATCTATCTATCTATCTATCTATCATGTATCATCACAACAAACCACATAAGGTACTGGATTATTAATTTTCCTTAATGTACTGACATATGAATACATTTTATTCTAGCAGAAGTACACCAATCAGGCATAACATTATGACCACCTTCCTAATATTGTGTTGGCCCCCCTTTTGCCGCCAAAACACCCCTGACCCATCGAGGCATGGACTCCATTAGACCCCTGAAGGTGTGCTGTGGTATCTAGAACCAAGATGTTAGCAACAGATCCTTTAAATCCTGTAAGTTGTGAGGCGGAGGCTCCATTGATCGGACTTGTTTGTTCAGCACATCCCACAGATGCTCGATTGGATTGATATCTGGGGAATTTGGAGGTTAAGTCAACATCTCAAACTCGTTGTAGTGCTCCTCAAACCATTCCTGAATCATTTTTGCTTTGTGGCAAGACAGATTATCCTGCTGAAAGAGGCCACAGACACCAGGGAATACTGTTTCCATGAAAGGGTGTACATGGTCTGCAACAATGCTTAGGTAGGTGGTACGTGTCAAAGTAACATCCAAACGGATGGCAGGACCCAAGGTTTCCCAGCAGAACATTGCCCAAAGCATCACACTGCCTCCGCCAGCTTGCCTTCTTCCCATAGTGCATCCTGGTGCCATGTGTTGCCCAGGTAAGTGACGCACATGTGATTCATCAGACCAGGCCACCTTCTTCCATTGCTCCGTGGTCCAGTTCTGATGCTCACATGTCCACTGTTGGCGCTTTCGGCGGTGGACAGGGGTCAGCATGGGCACCCTTGCTGGTCTGCAGCTATGCAGCAACAGTGTTATTCACTTCACCCATCAGTGGTCATAATGTTATGCCTGATCGGTGTATCTTCTGTTTCTTATCTTGATCAACACTGTAAAAAAAATCCCGTTGTTTCTACGGAAAAATACCGGCAGCTGTGGTTACCAGAACAATACTGTAAAAATGACATCAAACCGTAAACATACTTACGGAGTTACATGTGAATTTTACATTTTAAATATGTATATTTAACATTGGATTTCAGTACACTGTAAAAAAAATCCCAGTAAAATTTACGGTAAAATAACATATTTCATTAACTGATATAATGTTAATTTACCAACCTAATGAAGTACTAATATCTGTTTTGTATCTTTATAATACACTGACAGTCACCAAACCCAGTGGTGATAAGAGTCACATGATGAATCAAAGTTCATCACAAGCAGCTTTTCCACAAGCTGAGGAGAACAATACTAATATATAGAAGGTGCACACAGTGTCATTCACACACACACTAAACACCATCATGGTAACATGCATGAAATTTTAAAAATGCAATAAACATTAATTTAACAACATTAGATGTAACATAAAACCCTAATGTACATAACTGATTAGAAAAAAATGAGAAAAACTAAGAAGAAACAGAGTTATTTCAACAAAAATCTATCAAATGTGAAGTGTCACGCAGGGAATTGTGGGAATGTCAATTTACGGTTTTTCACTGTAAATTTTACAATGAATTGTTATTTTTCACTTTCAAAAACTGTGAATTTAACGGTATTTTACCGTAAAATTACATTAAATGTACCGTTAGATCTATTACAGTTATTCACCGTATATAGTACGGAAACTTTCTGTAAACCAATTAACAGTTTTTCACCGCAGCATTTTTACAGTCTTTTACTGTTAAAATCACGGTAATTTTTTACAGTGAACTGCATAGATTGAAACTTGTAATTGATGACAAAAGCATGGAGATCTCAGCACCACTTGCAATGAGGCAGCTTTAGAATTCTTGACCATGAGAGAAGACAATTAGCCTCTGAGATAACTGTTATCTACCTTGTCAAATGCTTTGTCTTGATCAACACTTGGTTCTAAATGACAGTTGTCTATTGCTCTTGTCTTGAAAATAGCAGTGTTTGTGTATAATTCATGCACATTAAAATGAATACGGCTAAGGCATTTATAAACACTTTGGCAGCCTGTGCAAGTAATGACAGGTCACAAATTTGTTAAAAATGTGCTAGCCGGTGGAGCCTTTTTATTTAGGCAAAAAGCATTAAAAGAAGTGGTGTTAAAACAGCTTGTTAGAGAATGAGAAAAGAGGGAGTGAGAAAAAGGAAGGATGTGTATGCATGTAAATCAGGAAATAAGCTTCAGTTATCTGTAGCCTTTACTCATTATTCATGTGGGCGGAGCAGGGGGTGTGGCTTTGTGATGGATAGCAAAGGAGAAAAGAACAGTGTGAATGCAAAAAGGTAGCAAGCAAAAAAGGCCAGGATTTGTTCACTCTATATCGGAGCTAGAGATTGATTCTGTGAGGTGGAATGAGAGTTCACAATGCAAGGCAATCCTATGTTAATCCTGTTTGGCAGCAATCACTCTCAGTGATAGGAGTGGAAAGCTCAGACATGCACTGAAAAAAAAAAAAAAAAAATTACATTTACAGTAAAAACCTTGCAGCAGCAAAAATAAAGAATTTTCACAGAATTTTACAGTAAAAGTGCATGTACTGTACAATCCTGTTAAATCTAATACTTCACCGTACAATCTGTAACTTAATCAATGAAAAGTTATTTACTGTTTACATAGTGTTTCTAAAAAAATTACAAACGTTTTTACATTGTGGCAGTTTTGCAAGGTTTTTTAAGTGTCATAGTCATTAAACAATTGAGTTGGTGTAGAGCAGAGATGATTTTAAGACCTTATGGTTTTTGCTCATATTTTAAGAAAATAATTATCTTAAAGCTTTGAAACTGTAAACATTTTTGATATGTTATTATCTTTTTTTATTACATTCTCACAAAACAAAAATTGGACGATGTTTATAACACCAGACATGCGATAGTTGCAAATGAAGATGAAAAAAGGATTAGGAAAAAAGGTTAATAATGTGAAACTCAGATTCTAAAAACACTAAACAGATTCTGACACACAGGTTTATTCACAACATCAGAGATATTTTAAATTGCGTTGAAACCCCAAAGACACACTTTTCAAATGCATGACGGCATCCGCTAATTACAGCAGTAGTTTAAAAACTACCCCTCACCCACACACTAATTCTAAACGTTATGCAAATTGATGTTGGGTTGCCTTCTGTGCTCTTCATGAGCTAGACCCTTAATTCTGCTCTAAAAGCCACTGTTAAAATCATACCAACACTATCAGAACATAATGTTTTATACTGTGGCAAGATCAGACCAATAAACAGCATGAAAAATTAAGAAAGAGAAAAAACATTCAGAATAATTATATAGGTATCTGTACACTTAAATGTCCTCACAGTTGCTATGGATTATGGGTTAAATATATGTAAATATCTGCCAATGTCAGATTTGATGATGTCTGTGCTGACTACAGATCAGTATACCATAAATTATTCTTAAGACTTGGTATAGATCAAAACCAATGATTGACATTTCTTGATATCACTTCTTGCTTTTGAATCTTCTATTGCTTTCCCCTGCTGATGGTCATAAATATGGTGACTGTGATATACTGAGAGATTACACAAGCTATCTTGTATGCCGAGACCAAATTATTCATATATTCCTAGGCTGTCTACAAACATTTAAACACAGTATTTTCACTTCAAAACGCTCCCCGTACACATTAGCATTTTTAGGTTTTCTTAAAGTTGCTCACCCACACTGAAATGTCAGAAAATGCTTAAATCACCTATCGCTATCACACGAGATGATACAGAGAGAGCTGTCATGCTATTCTTCTGGCATGATCATTTTATTAGCAAAATATCCCACCACTCACTGTTGCTTCCAGGTCGCACTCAAAATTGTATGGACTGACACAAAATCGTCATCTTGTTTTGCCGCAGGACAGCAATTCCCAGTAAATTTTCTGTCAGTGTAATATGAAGATTCTACAAAGGAACATTTATCTTTAGCAACAGTATGAAAGTAAATAGCAGGCACAACAATGCCGGGTATAACCCTGTGTACAATATGCATCACGTGACTAAACATGCATCGTCGTTTTCGATTACCTCCATTTTCAGGGTCGACACTACTAAGCGAAACAGTGTTTTTAAATGTATCTGTTTTCAAAAAGCCCTGTCTTTGCTGACAAAAATGCCGTCTCAGTGTGGACAAAGGGCCAAAACCATACATCTTCTGAATTCATAGATAACCAGGCTTCAAGTAAACCAGGCTTCTGGCCTGCGAGATTAAACCTGCATTTTGACATTCATAGATTTCACCAGTTATCTGATACTAAGAGACTAAAGAAGCCCTCTGGTCATTTATATATTAAACACATCTTCTGTGATGAAATCTTTCTGATAGTCAGGTATAGAGAAACAAAAGAACAGACAAAGCCAAGAGAACAAAGAGGGTTTAGAAAGGATAACTTGTAGTATCAGACTGAAACATTTTTTGAATGTGTTATTTTCTACTGAGGCATACAGCTGCTTTTACAATTAATGTAGTTATAATATTAATGTTTGCTATATGTTACTTTTAAGGTAACTGTTTTCTATTTTAATTGGTGCTGTCAAATGATTAATAGCAATTACCCCCCCCGACGTCGTGGTGGCCGTCCTCTTCCACGTGGGGCAGGTCTGTCAGGGTGGCTGGCATGGAATGTTTCAAGAAGATTGGGATCGAGGATGTCATTTCTGGGGACCCAAGAGCACTCCTCGGGACCGTAGCCTTCCCAGTCCACTAGGTATTCTAGTTGACCACCACGGCGCCGGGAGTCCAGGATTTCACGAACCTCGTAGGCTGCACCGTCGTCCAGGATGAGTGGAAGGGGGGGCTCGGCGGCTGCCACGTCAGGCTCTGTGGGGGGAGAGACAGAAGGGTGGTGAGGCTTTAATAAAGACACATGGAATGTGGGGTGAATTCTGTACTGTGGAGGGAGTTGGAGTTGGTAAGTGACCGTGTTGATCTGTCTGGTGATGGTGAATGGGCCAATGAATCTGGGACTCAGCTTTTTGCAGGGCAGACGCAGTCTGATGTCCCGGGTTGACAGCCAGACCTTCTGTCCCGATTGATAGGAGGGAGCGTGGGAACGCCGAAGGTCCGCTGTCGTCCTGCGTCTGCACAGGGCTCGCTGCAGTTGGTGGTGAGCTGAGTCCCAAACCCTCTCACTCTCCCGGAACCAGTAGTCGACCGCAGGAACGTTGGATGGTTCCCCGTCCCAGGGGAACAGTGGGGGTTGGAAACCGAGTACGCACTGGAATGGAGTGAGTCCGGTGGTCGATTGTCGTAGAGAGTTCTGTGCGTACTCGGCCCAACCCAAGTACTGGTTCCAGGAGTTCTGGTGGCCGTGGCAGAAGGTACGCAGGAAGCGGCCGATCTCCCGAATCTTCCTTTCCGTTTGCCCGTTCGACTGAGTGTGGTAACCAGATGACAGACTGACGGTCACACCCAAGAGGGATAGTCTTCGGGAATACCATAGTATTGGAATACGTGATTAAACATGAGTTCTGCCATTTCCATGGCGGTAGGTAGACCTCTCAGGGGGATCAGACGACAGGATTTGGAAAAGCGGTCTACTACTACCAGGATGCATGTGTGTCCATCAGAGTCTGGAAGATCCGTAATGAAGTCCACTCCCAGGTGTGACCAGGGTCTCTCAGGAACGGGCAGAGGATTAAGCTTGCCGGCTGGGAGATGACAAGGGTTCTTCGAGATGGCGCACTCCCTGCAGCCCTGCACGTACCTTCTGACGTCGTTGGCCATGTTGGGCCACCAGAAGCACTCCCTTAGTGGCGAGAGGGTCTCATTGACCCCCGGGTGGCCAGTGCCAAGTGACGTGTGAGCAGAGTGAATCAGTGGAGTGCGTCGTGTCCTTGTGATATATTGCAAACCCTGGGGACAACCCGGCGGAGCGTTGGTGGAGGCACTGGAGGAGGGTAAGGTCTCTTCCGACCAGGAGATGGGGCTCACAAAGATTGACTCTGGGAGAATTGTTTCAGGTTCTTCGTTCTTTTCCTCTGGAGCATGCAGACGGGACAAGGCATCTAAATATTTTAAGTATACTTGGCTTGAAGTTGTGTTTACTCGTTTGATTGAGTAGCCTATTGAATACTTTTTTTCACATAGATTTACATACTGTCTTATAAACTTATATTGTTTGAAAATATTGATTTATAAAAAACCCAAAAAACAGATATGTCCACTGGTAGTGTACATAGGAATTTACTTCAAATCTACTTACCTCTTTCTCCACCAACTTTCCATAATTTATGACACAAGCTTGGACACAAGCTTCCCTGCAATTGATGGAATTTTCCGGCAATCCATGTTTTCACTGCTATACAGTAGGGGGGCGCTATTACGCATCTTCTGAAATAGTACAAAATCTCTGGATCAAAACACAGGTGAAGAAAAAGCAGAAACAACAAGAGAAGCATTGTTCTGATCATCGTTCTGAATCCAATCCAGACATAGACTATGACAAATACGCGATTTTTTGTTGTTGTTGTTGTTGTTGTTGTTTGTTTTTTATTAAACTTACCCACATTCAAGTGTTGCTTTCTTTTTTTTTCTTTTTTTTTTTTTTTTGCATGTTTAGATGTTCATGTAACAAAATATTCTGGGGGTCATGAAAGTTTTGTGAAAAAATGCTGACACTGGCTTGCAACGCTGCCAGGGAAAGAGTACAGTTAGAGGTATATTTCAAGTATAAAAATTAATACCTAAATAGGAACATAGTACTATACTTAAAGTGCAATAATAATGTATAGATAGTAAACTACAAGTATAATGTTAAGTTCATTTAAAGAAAACTTAAAAGTACACTTAAAGTATAAAACTACTAGTAGTTAACTGAGAGTATACTTCAAAGTGTACTTTCATAAACTAAAAAAAAAATGCTACAGGTATTTAGTTGCAGTACAAATGAAAAACATAGATGTGTACTCAAAGTTTACTACTGTTACACTTAAAGTATGCTTAAAAGTATACTTTTATACACTAAAAAGTGAGACAATTTAGACTTAAAAATATACTTGAACTTTACTTAAGTATAGTTTATAAAATTAACTTGAAGTATACTTATTTTTTTGTACGGGTATCCCGCAGCCTGTGAAGTAAATCTTGGGTATGTATGTAAATTTTCCTGAAAGGTCCTCTCAGCTTGTCTGAGCAAGGATATAATGCATGTCCAAGTGAAAGATCTGATAGATTTTCAGCTACATAGCTGTTTCTGTTAGGCCGGCAATCAGTTGATTGGTAATGACATAGTGCTGTCATAATGACACCATCAGTCTGTATTCCTCCCTCTCTCTGATGGAAATTCCTCAGAATGGCCTAAAGCTCTTTACTGGCCAGGAGCAAATTGACTGGGGTATTTATTACTCCGGCGATAACATTTGTTTCCTCTGACATCTGGGTCATTACAAGAAGCGGAGGCTTGGACTCGACCGGCCCATTATGACCCTGATGTGTTTCGCAATGTCATTATGGGCGGATTAATGCCAACCATCAGAGCGGCTATATCACACTTTAATCTGAGAAGGAAAGCTGAATGATGAAGCCTACTCAGGATCCAAAATTCAATCATTCTCCATTCTCTCATGTTCAGGATAATGATCATAACACTTTAGTTTTGATTTTTTTTTTAGAAATATATAAACTAATTATGACTATGGAGAGTCGTTTATCTCCAGCTGAACAGCTGCACTCTCGGAGTTGCCTTTCCTTTCTGGCAGAAGATGATCTGTGTATACACAAGAGAATGTGCCTCGGGTTTGAGCGTCTGAATTGTAATTACCTTAATCGCAATGAATTATTGTTCTGCAGTTCTTTTTTGTGCTTGTTATTTACTGTGTACAATAAATATACTCCGAAATTCCTATGTCTTAATGAGTGGTAGTCAAACACACATTTCTCTAAGACCTCAAACAAAACCCACTGCAATTTCAGACGAAGGACAAAGTGATTATGAACGCTCCATAAAGAGGTGTCACTCATTGTCCCCACAGAATAGACAGAGTAATTATGAATGGAATTAGGATGCAATTAATGAAGAGCGAAGTCACAATTAATTAACTACAGTGACAGGGTTTTTTTTTTTTTTTTTTTTTTTTTAAGGTTAACAGGAAGTTCTGACATAAAAACACATTGATCCTGTAAACTGTCAGTGTCCATGTCCCAGTAGTGGGACACTTGTGCGTTTTTATAGCTTTTTACATATTATAGTAATTACATATTGATACTATTGATACATATTGATACCCTTCCTATTACAAATTTTAGTAATCATCATAAATTTGGTATCATACGAATGTTTAAACATTAAAGGTGCCATCGAACGTTTTTTTACAAGATGTAATATAAGTCTAAGGTGTCCCCTGAACGTGTCTGTGACGTTTCAACCCCATAGATTTTTTTTTATTATTTTTTTTTAACTGCCTATTTTGGGGCATAATTAGAAATGCAACGATTCAGGCTGCGGCCTCTTTAATTGCTCGCGCTCCCCACCCCCTCCCGAGCTCTTGACTCTATCATTGCATAAACAAAGTTCACACAGCTAATATAACCCTCAAAATGGATCTTTACAAAGTGTTCGTCATGCATACTGCATGCATACATCGGATTATGTGAGTATTGTATTTATTTGGATGTTTACATTTGATTCTGAATGAATTTGAGGCTATGTTCCGTGGCTAACGGGCTAATGCTACACTGTTGGAGAGATTTATAAAGAATAAAGTTGTGTTTATGAATTATACAGACTGCAAGTGTTTAATAATGAACTTAACCACATTTAACAGTACATTAGCAACATGCTAACGAAACATTTAGAAAGACAGTTTACAAATACCACGAAAAATATCATGTTATCATGGATCATGTCAGTTATTATTGCTCCATCTGCCATTTTTCGCTATTGTTCTTGCTTGCTTAGTCTGATGATTCAGCTGTGCACAAATCCAGACGTTAATACTGGCTGCCCTTGTGTAATGCCTTAAACATGAGCTGGCATATGCAAATATTGGGGGCGTACATATTAATGATCCCGACTGTTACGTAACAGTCTGTGTTATGTTGAGATTCGCCTGTTCTTCGGAGGTCTTTTAAACAAATGAGATTTATATAAGAAGGAGGAAACAATGGAGTTTGAGACTCACTGTATGTCATTTCCATGTACTGAACTCTTGTTATTTAACAATGCCAAGATAAATTAAATTTTTAATTCTAGGGCACTTTTAAAAAAAAATGTTTTGAAATTGGATGTTGTTTTACTATGAAAATGGTACTTTGCAGCATTTTAGCAGGCTCCTTCCCCTAGTGGGCGGTCTCATGTTTTAAATGTTACTAAATTTATAACCACATTTTTTTCTAATCTTGACAAGATACATATCATTGGAAAGGTCTTAGACTCAAGATTCCATATTTGGCCATTGTTTAGTGAAAGAAGTGATATTCTGACAGAAATGTATTCATGTAAAAAAAAACCTCAATTTTTGAGTACATGATGACAGAATTTTCATTTTTTGTTAACATATCCTTTTAATTACAGGGGTCAGATGCCTCGAAACACTTCCATAACTCACAACCTGCTGTTCCTTTAGTTAGATGTTAAACAGCGAAACCGCTCAATCAAAGCTGTTTGTGCTAGTCATTCATTTTTTTCTTCATCCCTTTTTGTTTAGGAGTAAAGCTCAGCTGCAGTCTGTGAAGGATGCAGTGATCGCAGTGGAGAGTCTGAGATGTAGCATGGTGTTCTGGGGCAGCAGCTGACACAGATGCTTATTTCATGCTCTGAAGGCTGTGCCTTCTTCTGTTAAATGATTGGTCAATTAATGTAGGTTGAAAGATTTGTTAAGCTGCTTTGATCCAAGTGAGAGCATGCACATTCATTTATGTCTTGGGAGGGACCGTACCATTACCGTACCATTTACTCAGACCCAAAAAACACTGCAAAAAGTGACGTGTTGCTTGAATTTTGTTTGTAATCCAGTTGCATTAATGTAAATTTTATGTCACGCATTTTCAAAAAACATTTTCAAAAAAAAAAATTGTATACATCAAATGTCTAAAATCAACGTGTTTCCCAATTTGTCAGCAAAATAACTGTCACTTATCGTAGAACTTCACAAAACCATTAAAAAGTAATAAAATACAACTATTTTATATATTTCAAAATCCCTAATGCAGAAAGCTTCAAAATATCAAACAATTAAAAATTCGGTAACACTTTACAATAAGGTTCATTTGTTAACATTATGTATTAACTAACATGAACTAACCATGAGCAATACATTTGTTACTGTATTTGTTAACCTTTGTTGGTGTTAGTTAATAAAAATACAGTTGTTCATTGTTTGTTCATGTTAGTTTACAGTGCATTAACTCATGTTAACAAGATTTTAATAATGTATTAGTAAATACTGATTAACATTAACAAAGATTAATAAATGCTGTAGAAGTTAACTAATGTAGTTAACTAATGTTAACTAATGAACCTTATTGTAAAGTATTAAAGTGACTTTGGAAATTGAGTGAAAGCAAATACAATGCTAGATTATTTGGTAACACTGTACAATAAGGTTTCATTTCCACATTAGTTAATAAGAACTAACAATGAACAACACTTTTAAGCATTTATTAATCTTAGTTAATGTTAATGTTAACATTTACTAATATGTTATTAAAATCAAAAGTCGTATCTGTTAATATTATGTGTTAATAAATGTATTGCTTATTGTTAGTTAACTAACTTTAATTATTGGGACCTTATTGAAAACTGTGCCAATTATTTTTTTTAGTGCAGCCACACTAGAGTCTCACAGAAGCTAAAACTTTACAAAGAAAAACTAAAAGGCAATACATTTGTTTCTGTACATTAGTGGAAGTGCAATAATGAACATGTTCAAACAATAAAAATTCTTCTTATTTCGACTTTTGGCTCAGTGTTTTCTTTCTGCTTCAGAGCTGACCACTCATGCAGCAGTTAGGGTGTATCAGCAATTATGGATTATACCATTAAAGAAGGTCTCTTTAAAGCATCCCAGAAGGGAATGCAGTTTAGTGTGCAGGGCTCATCAAGGCCCTTGCTGATGGCTCTTTCTCTCTCCTTGATGTCCACTTTCGGCTCAGATCATTTATAAACAAAATGGAGCCTGCCAGATGCAGAAAGCTTCAAAATGGCTGTCCCTCTGCCTGATTGAGATTAATGCTCCCACCCCGGCACAGATTAGAGGAGTGAAGCAACCGTGTCTGATTTCAACTCAAACTGGGATTTATGATAGAAAAACACAGAGATGGGGTTATGCTTGTCATTGATCCGGCCCTGGCTCAGATATGCTAGCGAGCCCAGGAGATGACCTGCTGTTACTATCGATAGCTGATAAATAATATCTGTCAGAGTCGCATGACTGACAACCAACGATTTAGCATTACAGTCAGAACCCTTGGTTAACCCTTGGTGTTCCATTAATTTTTTAAAGCACAAACTGATCCTGTCATCAATTATGCACCCTCATGTCGTTCCAAACGTTACAGTGTAAGACTTTCATTCATCTTTCAACAACTATTTTGTATGAAATCTGAGAGATTTCTGTCCATTTAAAGTTCCACTGAAAGTTTTTTCATTTACCCAAGCCTCTGACGCCTCAAAACTTTCATAAAGATATCATAAAATAAATCCATATGAATCAAGTGGTTTAAACCAAGTCTTCTGAAAAGACAAAAGTGCTTGATATGATGAAATTTAGGCTTTTATTCACATATAAACATTGATCAGCGAACATACACAGTGCACACAGATTTGGAAAACTGAAGCTCAAGCATGCTTGATTGATGCGCGAGGACCAATGAGGTTTATTCTCGCGTCACGCAAGTATGGTTGTGCTTCCGCAAGAACCAAGTCCGTTCTCGCACGTCAAGCAAATGCAAAAGTTGAGTTTCCTTTTACCAAATTTGACTGCTAGTGTATGAATTTGAGTGTATGAAGTTGAATTAAACTGCTCGATATGGATTTATTTATCAAATGATATATGAGAGTTTTGGTCCAATAGACTTCTGATGGAGGGACAGAAATCTCTCATCTGTGTTTCGAAGATGATCGAAAGGGTTTGGAGCGACATGAAAGTGAATAAATGATGACAGAATTTTTTATTTTGGGGTGAATTATCCCTTTAACCTTGTATGAAAAGTAGTAGTGGCTTTAAACACATTTTTAAATGAATTTTATTTAGCAAAAACATGAGGCTACTGCTTACTTTTTTTTATTAATATTTTTAAACAAAATGTAGCACTGGCTACATGAGTAAGACTCCATAATTCAGCTCTGTTACTCAAGTTATAAGAAACAAATATTTTTTATTAATATTTATTTTAATTTCCAATGGTTGAAGATCAACACTTTCTGAGGATTAAGTACCATCTTTCATTGATCATTTGCTGAAAAAGACAACAAAAACAAGTTTCAGACTCTATTTATATGAAAAGTGCCACATCACATTTATAGAGTATTTAATCTGTCTTTTATGAGGTATAAATGCTTCTTTAGATAAAGACACGCTGACATACAGTATAATGGTATTTATGAGTACATATGCTCAATAAATATTTATGCTACGCTGCATGGTTCAGCAGTGTATCTGCCAGCTTGGGGAAGAGGCTCTAGTCTGATCACACACTTCCTGTCTCCTCGATGAAGAACGAGGACCTCTGGTGCATAAACATTATCTGCTACATTTTACATAGTAATCTTCCAGTTACCTGCTGCTCCTTGCCCTACATTTTTAAACATAAATCATACTGAAAAGAGGAGGAAAGGTTTGGGTGAAAAGAATATTGAAATGTCTCTCAGGTTTTAAGATTCTTATATTATTTGATTCTGTCTAATAATAGCTCTGATTAAATGTCCATCTTAAAGGGTTAGTTCATCCAAAAATGAAATTATGTCATTTATTACTCAATCTCATGTCGTTCCACACCTGTAAGACCTTTGTTCATCTTTGGAACGAAAATTAAGATATTTTTGATGAAATCCAATGGCTCAGTGAGGCATTGCCAGCAAGATCATTTCCTTTTTCAATGCCCAGAAAGCAACTAAAGACATTTTTAAAACAGTTCATGCGAGTATAGTGGTTCAACCTTAATATTAGAAAGCGACGAGAATACTTTTTGTGCGCCAAAAAAAACAAAAAAAATAGCTACTTTATTCAACAATATCTAGTGATGGTCGATTTCAAAACACTGCTTCATGAAGCTTCGAAACTTTACGAATCTTTTGTTTCAAATCAGTGGTTCGGAGTGTGTATCAAACTGCTAAAGTCACAAGAACTATTGAAGTTTCGAAACACTGATGACGTAACGAAGCCTCGTTTACTGAAACCACATGATTTTTGAGCTCTGAACCACTGATTCGAAACAAAAGATTCGTAAAGCTTCATGAAGCAGTGTTTTAAAATCGCCCATCACTAGATATTGTTGAAAAGTCGTTATTTTGTTTTTCTGGTGCACAAAAAGTATTCTCGTCACTTTATAATATTAAGGTTGAACTATTGTAATCACATGAACTGTTTTTAATACCTCTCTTGGCTTTGAAAGAGGAAATGATCTTGCTGGCAATACTGAGCCTCACTGAGCCATCGGATTTTATCAAAAATATCTCAATTTGTGTTCTGAAGATGAACGAAGGTCTTATGGGTGTGGAACGACATGAGGGTGAGTAATTAAGGACAGAATTTTAAATTTTTGGTGAACTAACCCTTTAAGTACTCACCCTCATGTCGTTCCAAACCCGTATGACCTTCTTTCATCTTCAGAACACAAATTAAGATGTTTTTGAGGAAATCCAAGAGAAATCAATAGAAAGCAACATAATTACCATAATTCAAGGTCCAGGAAAGTAGTCAAGACATTGTTAAAATAGTCAACATGACTACAGTGGTTCAACCTTTGTGTACATCAATTAGGTTGAAAATGCACTAAAGACGTCCCTAACTTAATCAGCTCTCTGTTGACTTTTTATTCTCTTTTTCTCATTTAAAACATCTTTAAATCTATCGACTGCTCAACAGCATCTCCAAAAACTCAGAGTTACTGCACCTGTTATAGCCTTTGTTGTTTAATATGGCGTAATTATTGCTCATGTTTTTTATGGATGGTGTGAAAATGTGTTGGCAGTAAAATTAACAGGCTGTTAGATGATCGCGTAGAACAATTATCTGCTTTGTGCGTGGGCAGGCATAAAGCACAGATATCACTACAACAAAAAATAAAAAGCCTTTTACTGGGTTTCACAAGCTTTCTGCATTTGGGGTTTTCACACCGCATTGAACACCAAATGTTAAATGCATTTTTTCCTTCTACCAGCTTCTTTCTTCGTTTCTCTCTTGAAATGAGAGCAAAAAGCTCTCCGCTTTGGTTCTATTGTGTTTTTAGAGCTGTTCAGAACACCTCTGCATGCAGCGGTATTCTGTTAAAGAAGTATCTTCCAGGGCTTGGCTCATTTCTCTGAACATTTAAATGTGCTCATTCTTATTTCTGAGAACCACTCCATTTTTTGGATGAACAGACGGGGAAAGTGGCTTTTACTGGCTGGCCACCTGTTCTCATCTTTTCTAAAGAACGGGAGAAAGAGAAGCGTGTGTATGTGTGTGGTACAGAGAGATAGACGGGGAGGAAAGGAGAAAGAATAGGTGAGCTGAAGGGAGGATAGGGAACTCAATGTGATTGAAGCATCTGTTTTCTGTTGTATACTGGCCTTTGGGAGAGAGCATCACACACACACAGAAAAGCCATGTTATATCACCTGGCAGCTACCATTTCTTACTTTTCAGAGCTCTACATACACACTACCAGGGTTTATACGATTTCAGCCTTAGGACAGATCCTCTTACCCCAATCCTTTTACTGTTCATCGCTAATAGGTTGGTTATTGGTGTGCTGAGCAACTGGCCATAAATCTGATTGCAAACTGTTTGTATTGCCATTAAAAATACGATTTTATTCAGTTTACTTGATGATAAATATGAACATTTTCAGAAAGAAAGCATTTGTATAGAAAGTGTTCATTCTTGGTTCATTATGTCTTTAAGGGGTTTAAAGGATTAGTTCACTTTTAAATAAACTTTTCCTGATAATTTACTCACCCCCATGTCATTCAAGATGTCCATGTCTTTCTTTCTTCAGTCGAAAAGAAATTAAAGTTTTTGATGAAAACATTCCAGGATTTTTCTCCTTATAGTAGACTTGAATGGGCACCAAACGATTGAAGGTCATAATTAGTTTCACTGCAGCTTCAAATTGTTCTACACGATCCCAGATGAGAAATAAGGGTCTTATCTAGTGAAACCATCGCTCATTTTCTGAAAAAATTTGAAAATTATATAAGTTTTAACCTTAAATGCTCATCTTGAACTAGCTCTCTTCTTCTTCTCCTCTATTAGAATTCCAGCAGTGTAGATGCTGCTAAGTGTATTACTGCCCTCCACAGGTCAAAGTTTGAACTAATTTTTATATGCAATATGCTAGTTCAATAGTATATAACAATTAGTTCAAACTTATATAATTTTCATTTTTTTTTCAGAAAATGAGCGATGGTTTCACTATATAAGACCCTTATTTCTCATTTGGGATCATGTAGAACAATTTGAAGCTGCAGTGAAACTAATTTTGACCTTCAATCATTTGGTGCCCATTCAAGTCTACCATAAGGAGAAAAATCCTGGAATGTTTTCATCAAAAACTTTAATTTCTTTTCGACTGAAGAAAGAAAGACATGGACATCTTGGATGACATGGGGGTGAGTAAATTATCAGGAAAAGTTTATTTAAAAGTGAACTAATCCTTTAAGTACAATATATTGCAAGTTACATTTTTTCGTTCACACTGACAGCGACTTCCAGCAACAAATCTCTATATTTATGCAGCAAAAAATCAATGGAAAGTTGTTCATTTGGTCCCACTTTATATTAAGTGGCCTTAACTACTACTTACATTTAAATTAATCATTTGATACAATGCACTTATTGTGTACATCCATGTTTTTACATTGTACTTATATTTTAAAAACACCTGCATGTAATTACATCTGTAATTAATTTCTGTAATTACATTTTATAATTACACTGTTGACCCATCCCTTAACCCTTACCCCTACCCTTAACCCTTTAACTTTCACCCCTAGATGGAGCCAATGAAAAAATTATTTTTCTTAAAATTCTTATTATTGAACATGTAAAAAATGACCTCAAGCAGTTTTTTGTCAAAATTTATGTTTTTATCTAAAAGATATAAAACTCTACCGTACGGTTGAGATGTCAGTTTATGGTAAATCTTTTTTACCACATTTTTTACATTTGCAGTACTATTTTATGGCCTTTTCTGAATAATAAACATACCTGTAACAGTGTTAGTATGTCTTAGATACCTTCCATAATTATCAGGATCCACATGAAATTAAGTTTATTTAAAAAAAAAAAAAAAAAAACATTTATACATTACATATTGTCTTGTGGTGGTCAATATAATATCCAGATCATTTTCAGTGAATTTAATTCATAACCATTTCAATAAATTCAGCAAATTTCAGTAAATTAAGGTAATATGGCAATTTAAAGCATTTTTCACAACAGGAATACTGCAAGTTTTGTAAAATATCTAAGTCTAATTATCGTCCATAAATTCTATTTTTAGTCATTTTACTTGAGCTCCTGAATGTTCAAACCAGAGTTTTTCCTAATTTTTTGGTTTGGTTGACGGGTACAAACAACCATTTCAGAGTGCTTTTATACATGTGTTACTTTATAAGCACTCTCTAATGCTCTGCTGAAGCTTGCAGTGTGAAACAAATCATACCATATGTAGGAGTGTGAATGCAAATACTAGCTATACTTGCTTGATTTCACACATTGTGAAATGAATTACCAATATTTGCAAAATGGACACTATTGCTGTTGCCATAATAGTCTTCTTCTTCATCAGTTTTCTCTAAAAACTTGCAAAATCTCTGTCAAAGTACTACAATTGAAGAAGAATTTAGTTCGCCACTAATATAAAAATATGTTCTATATAGTGGGCAAACTCTGGAGGGCAACTGCCCTGCATAGTTTCGCTCTCCAACCCTGATAAAACTCACCTGCCTGTAGTTTTCTAGTAATCCTGAAGGCATTGATTAGCTGGTTCAGGTGTGTTTGATTAGGGTTGGAGCTAAACTTTGCAGGGCAGTGGCCCTCCAGGACCGAGTTTGCCCACCCCTGTTCTATATGAATGCAATCCAGACATGCTATATCTGACATTTTTGGCATTGCAATGTAAATTGTGTTGCTTCCATGCAATTTACAAGTCCTCTTCCAAGGCCTCATGGGATAGTAAAGTGTCTTTGTATGTGTGTAACACTCACTTTTCATTACCCGATCAGTCCCTTTCCACTATACGCAAAATAAAATACTGCATAAATGTATGTGTGAATAACATTTATGAAATTGTATTTTATATTCCATTAAGTTTTTACTATGTCTGCTTGAGGAAAAAAAAAATATATTTATCCCTATGGACATCCTCATAATCACTCTTAGATGACCCTATTGTAACACTTCAGTTCCTACCATCTGGCTATTTTTACCCTTTACAGACATATCAACCGTACGGTCGTGCATAGTTTTGGAAAGTCATGGCAAACAGGTGTTTCTGTATTTCTCTTATATTTTGCCATATTTCTATTGTTCAGACTCTACCCTACTAACTACAACATTGTGGTTTGATTCCCTCCTTAACTGATACCATGTTTGACCCTATTATTCGATGACCGATCAGCAACTTCATTCTTTCGTGTGACAGACTGAAGTGTGCAAACTGATGCGGTCACCTGAAAATTGAAAATTCCCATCCCTCCATGACAAAAGCAGATAATGGGGTGGGACAATAGAGCTGTGGTAGATTTTTGTCTCATCTCCTTCATTTGACTGATTTTTTTCACACTCAAAGTAAGGTCTACCGTACGGTTGAGAAATCAGTTACCCATACCACCAAACCTGTCCCTAACCTTACCCGTATCACACCTCAATAGCAGCAAATGTGTTTTGCAATTCAATATGAACCCAGTAAGTACACTGTACTTATTTTTTGATGCAAGTACATAGTAGTTAAGGCCACGTAATATAAAGTGGGACCGTTCATTTTTAATGAGAGTTACTGATTTCCTATGGTATGACAATTGTGGGCGTATACAAGATGTTGCAAGTTAAATTTCTGCATGACTGACATTTATTTAAATAAGCCAAAAAAAAAAAAAAAAAATGCCAGTAGATGTGCAGGAATTTCATTCAAAACCTCAATGAGTTTCTTTGTTCAGTGGAACTCATCAGAAGCTATGAAAAAATGTTTCAACTATTTTTGCCCATACAATGAAAGTCAGTATATAAACCAAACACAATCATTTTGTGTTCCACAGAAACTCATACAGGTTTGGAAAATGAGTAAATTATATTAGAATTAAAATGTTGTGATTCGGAAAGTTAGCAAATTTTAGGGTGAACTATCCCTTTGATAATAAAGCAAAAATAAGATAATGATATACGTATACATTATAATATAATATAACATAATATAAGTTATACATTATGTAAGAAAACAATTGGTCTTTATTGCAAGATGGAAAAGATACTGAAGATGTCTGTTCTGGAATACACATAACAGCTGGTTATTGTTATAGCTGTAATTATATGTAATTTAGCAAAAATATGTTTGTTTTTTTTTAATAAAGAAAGAAATTCAAATGATAGAGTGCTATTAACTAAATCTCTGGTCTGTGCTAAGGCTTGAAATTCGTTTATTACAAAATTGCAGATCACTGCAGAAAATTAAGAATCTTTAAAGAGGAATCCAAGTGGTCCTAAAGCGGACACCTGAGGCATGCCACAGCCAGACTCAGCAGACCAGAAAAGATAAGGAATTTTGTGGGGTTGTACATTCACACTCACCGATCAGCAGAACAGATAGCGAGCCAAAGCATGCCGCAGGGTCCTATTAACAATGAAAGTGGCCAGGCAGGCGTACGAGCATTTATGACCTCTGTGGAAAGAACAGAGGGAATATTGTTCCTATTATTCTCGGTTCATCATTTCACTTCTTGTGTGAAGGTCAGTTCCAGAAAGAGGTCGAACTAAGAGGTGGAAAGGGAGGAAAGGAGAATAATTCATATTCTCATAAAAGGGTCAGTGCAAAAGACCATTGAGTCAACCTCTGTGGTTATCTCTCACTCTTTCCCTCTCAAAAGCTTGTATCTTTCTCAAAGCTTAAAAGGGATCTACAGAAAGCTGGATACTTTTAGTCAAAGACGTCCATTCTTAAAAAACAAAAGGTTCTTATATTCCTTCCTTTTGTTTCTTGTTCAAATTTTCTTATCAATAACTATTTTTCGAAGTAGGGCAGCTAGTTGTCATTGGGGAAAGTAAACATTTTACTGTTTGTAAAACACAGCCTTGCCCTGGGCACGGTCCTGTCTAAAGGCCCCCTGATGCTCTGATTTATTGTTGAGAAATATTGTTTGACCATCTTGTGACCATAAAAGCAACAGATAGGAAAAAAGTATGTTTATTTCATGCATTTAATAGCCTTCCAAAAACATCTGTCCCTCGTAAAACATCTAGATCTATACTTTTTAGGTCCAAATTGTGCAGTTATGGCATCTATCAATGGGTGCTACTGTTACAATGCCAAACCAGCTAAACCGACCCCGTGTCAAGATCAGCATATTGGTTTCTAGGTTTTATAACCAGGCAGCCTAGTCTCATTGGTAATACGTGGATATTAATATGTAATTTTCAAAGACAATTTTGTATGTTTAGATAAGTGCTAAAACGTACAATGTGGACGTATTGGCAGGATTTAAATGTAGCACTATTACGTTTTTACAGCAAAAAAACGTAAAATATTTATATTTCATGTCATAGATATATGTATAATTTTCCTTTTATCATTTTATAGATAAATGTAATATCCCTAAACCCCACCCTGAACCTAAACATACCCATTTTATACAGAATATTAAAAGAATAAAACATAATGGACAGAAATGTGTAGGAAAATTACAATTTTAGTAACAATAGCATTAAAACGATATTTTGAGCCGCTAATCCTATACCTACCCCTAAACCTACCCATAACCATTTCTTAAAACTAGGTACTGTTAAATAACAAACAAGCATAATCACAATAATTTATTAAGTGCGAAAAATGTCAATAGTGTTTATGTTTTAGTGCTATAAATGTCAATATTGTACGTTTTTGTGTGTATGAAAATGTAAGTAGGCTAAATCTAAGTGTGGTAGAATCAGGGTTGCCAGGTTTTCACAACAAAACCCACCCAACTGCTTCTCAAAACTAGCCCAATCACATTTCAGGGTAAAAATCGTGTTCCAGGCAAGGTTATAATTGTTAACGAAAACGAACAAAAAAACGAAAACTAGGTGGGAAGAAACATTGTCGTTAACTGAAATCAAAATAAAAACGAGGCATTACAAAAAAACGATAACTAACTAAAACTGTAATGTGTGTTTGGCAAAACTAACTAAATATTAAATAATGTTATGTCATTTGTTTACTCTTACACTGAATGTTCGCTGCTTCAATCCAAATGTTTGCATAGTTCACCCAAAATGAAAATTACTGTGAGAAAAAAAATCAAGTTTACAGAGTTTTATTGTCACTGAAGGTAAACCTGCGTTGCTCATGGTGGTTAACGTTACCTCTCTTAACGTGCTCTTGCTGAATGGCAAGGATTGCACTATGGACTATTGTACCTTTTGCATGTTTTCTTTTTTTTTTAACTGTATTTTATTTTTTTATAACGAACAAGCTGCGATGTCA